>NW_027206721.1:0-305499 GCF_032191515.1 Phaenicophaeus curvirostris
GTCAGGGGTCAGGGGACAGGGTCAGGTGTCAGGGTCAGGGTCAGGGTGATATTCAGGGGTTAGGGGTCAGGGTCGGGGTCAGGGTGAGGGGTGAGAGGTCAGGGTCAGAGGTCAGGGTAAGGGTCAGAGGTCAGAGGTCAGGGCTCAGGGGTCGGGGGTCATGGGTAAGGGGTCAGTGTCCGGGGGTCAGGGGTCAGAGTCAAGCTTCAGATTTCAGGGGTCAGGGTCATTATTCAGGGTTCAGAGGTCAGGGTTCAGAGGTCAGACGTCAGGTGTCAGGGGTCAGGAATAAGTGGGGCACACTCAGGGTCATAGGTCAGGGTCTGGGTTCAGAGGTCAGGGATCATGGGTCAGAGGTCAGGGGTCAGGTGTCAGGTTTAGAGGTCAGGGTCAGTGGTCAGAGGTCAGGGATCATGGGTCATAAGTCAGGGTCAGTGTTCAGAGGTCAGAGGTCAGATGTCAGGGGTCACGTGTCAGGGGTCGGGGTAAGGGTTCAGAGGTCAGAGGTCAGGGTAAGGGTTCAGAGGTCAGAGGTCAGGGGTTAGGGTTCGGGGGTCATGGTAGGGGTCAGTGGGTCAGGGGTCAGGGGTCAGGGGTCATAGGTCAGGGTCAGGGGTCAGAGGTAAGGTGTCAGGTGTCGGCGGTCAGGGGTCACGTGTCAGGGGTCGGGGTAAGGGTTCAGAGGTCAGAGGTCAGGGTAAGGGTTCAGAGGTCAGAGGTCAGGGGTTAGGGTTCGGGGGTCATGGTAGGGTCAGGGTCAGGGGTCAGAGGTCAGGGATCAGGGCCATGGGTCAGGGGTCAGGGGTCATGGGTCATGGGTCAGGGTCAGAGGTCAAGGGTCAGTGCCATGGGGTCAGGGGTCGGGGTCATGGGTCAGGGTCAGGGGTCAGGGGTCAGAGGTCAGGGCTCAGGGCCAGGGGTCAGAGGTCAGGGGTCATGGTCAAGGGGTCAGAGGTAAAGGGTCAGGGCCAGGGGTCAGGGGTCGGGGTCATGGGTCAGGGGTCAGAGGGGTGAGGGGTCAGGGCAGGGGTCAGAGGTCAGGTGTCAGGGGTCAGAGGTCAGGGTCAGAGGTCAGAGGTCGGGTCAGAGGTCATAGTTCAGGGTTGATAGGTCAAGGAGTAAGGGTCAGGGTCAGGGTTCAGGGGTTGGGGGTCATGGGTAAGGGGTCAGAGTCAAGGTCAGAAGTCAGGGATCAGGGGTCATGGGTCAGGGGTCAGTGTCAAGGGTCAGGTCAGGAGTTAGTGGTCAGAGGTCAGGGTCAGGGTGAGTGGTAAGGGGTCAGAGGTCAGGTGTCAGGGGTCGGAGGTCAGAGGTCAGGGTCAGGGGTCAGATACAATGGTCAAAGTTCAGGGGTCAGGGGTCAGGGGTCAGGGGTCAGGGTTCAGAGGTCATAGGTCAGGTGTCAGGTCAGGGGTCATAGGTCAGGGTCGGGGTCGGAGGTCAGATATCAGGGTCAGAGGTCAGAGGTTAGGGGTCAGGGGTCATAGGTCAGTGGTCAGGGCCAGGGTTCAGAGGTCAGTGGTCAGGGTCATGGGTCAGGGTCAGGGGTCAGGGTTATAGGTCAGAGGTCAGGTGTCATGTGTCATAGGTCAGGGTTCAGAGGTCAGGTGTCTGGGGTCAGAGTTCAGAGGTCAGGGTCTGATCAGAGCTCAGGGTCAGAGGTTAGAGGTCAGGGGTCAGGGGTCGGAGATCAGAGGTCAGGGGTCATGGGTAAGGGGTCAGGGGTCAGGGGTCAGGGCAAGGGGTCAGAGGTCAGGGGTCGGGGGTCATGGGTCATGTGTCAGGGGTCAGAGGTCAGGGTCAGGGCCAGGGGTCAGGGGTCATGGGGAAAGGGTCAGGGCTCAGATGTCAGGGGTCGGGGGTCATGGGTCAGGGTCGGGGTCAAAGTTAGAGGTCAGAGGTCAGGGGTCAGAGGTCAGGTTTCAGAGGTCAGGGTAAGGGTTCAGAGGTCAGAGGTCAGGGGTCAGGGGTCAGATATCAGGGTTCAGAGGTCAGAGGTCAGAGGTCAGGGGGTCAGGGGTCAGGGTCATAGGTCAGGGGTCAGGTGTCAGGGGTCGGAAGTAAGAGGTCAGGGGTCAGGGGTCAGGGCAAGGGTAAGAGGTCAGGGGTCAGGGGTCATGGGCCATGTGTCAGGGGTCAGAGGTCAGGAGTCAGGCCAGGGGTCAGGGTCAAGGGTCAGAAGTCAGGGGTCAGGGTCATTGGTCAGTGTCGGGGGTCATTGGTCAGTGTCAGGGGTCAGAGTTAGAGGTCAGTGGGTAAGGGTCAGGTTCAGGGGTCAGAGGTCAGGTGTCAGGGGTCAAGGGGTCAGAGGTCAGGGGTCTGTGTGATGTTAAGGGGTCAGGGGTCTGGGGACAGGGTCAGGGGTCAGGGTCATGGGTCAGGGTGATTTTCAGTGGTAGGGGTCAGGGTCGGGGTTGGTGTGAAGGGTCAGGGTTCAGAGGTCAGAGGTCAGAGGTCAGGGGTAAGTGGGTCAAGGGTCAGGGTCATAGGTCAGGGTCAGGGGTCAGAGGTCAGGTGTCTGGGGTCGGATGTCAGAGGTCAGGGGTCATGGGTCAGGGGTCAGAGGTCATAGGTCATAGGTCAGATATCATGGGTTATAGGTCAGGGTTCAGAGGTCAGGTTGTCAGGGGTCAGAGTTCAGAGGTCAGGGTCTGATCAGAGCTCAGGGTCAGAGGTTAGAGGTCAGAGGTCGGGGTCTGGGTCAGAGGTCGGGGGTAAGGGTCAGGGTCAGGGGTAAGGAGTTGGGGGTCATGGGTAAGGGGTCCAGGGTCAGGGTGATGTTCAGTGTTAGGGGTCAGGGTCGGAGTCAGGGTAAGGGTTCAGAGGTCAGAGGTCAGGGGTCAGGTTTCGGGGGTCATGGGTAAGGGGTCATGGTCAGACGTCAGGGGTCAGATTCAAGGGTCAGAGTTCAGGGGTCATGGGGTCATGGGTCTGGGGTCAGAGGTCAGGGGTCAGGGCCAAGGGTCAAAGGTCAGGGGTCGGGGTCATGGGTCAGGGTCAGGGTAAGGGTTAGAGGTCAGACGTCAAGGGTCAGGGGTCGAGGTCATAGGTCAGGGGTCATGGGTCATAGGTCAGGGTTCAGAAGTCAGTGGTCAGGGTCAGGGTTAAGAGATCAGGTGTCAGGGGTCAGAGGTCAGGGTCAGGGTAAGAGGTCAGGGTGAGAGGTCAGGGGTCAGGGGTCAGAGTTCAAGTGTCAGGGTTCAGAGGTCAGACGTCAGGGGTCAGGGGTCAGGAGTAAGTACGGCATGCGTCAGGGTCATAGGTCATGGTCAGGGTTCAGAGGTCAGGGATCATGGGTCAGAGGTCAGGGGTCAGGTGTCAGGGTTTAGAGGTCAGGGTCAGTGGTCAGAGGTCAGGTATCATGGGTCATAAGTCGGGGTCAGTGTTCAGAGGTCAGAGGTCAGGTGTCAGGAGTCAGGGGTCAGGGTTCAGATTCAAGTGTCAGAGGTCAGGGTCATGGTGAAGAGGTCAGGGGTCGGGGGTCAGAGATCATAGGTCAGGGGTCATGGTCAGAGTTCAGGGGTCATGGGTCAGAGGTCACAGGTCAGGGGTCAGGTGTCAGAGGTCAGGGATCATGGGTCAGAGGTCGGGGTCAGGGTCAGAGGTCAGAGGTCAGGTGTCAGGAGTCATGGGTCAGATTCTAGGGTCAGAGATCAGGGGTGAGGGGTCAGGGGCCAGAGGTTAGGTGTCAGGGGTCGGAGGTCAGGCGTCAGGGGTCATGGTCAGAGGTCAGAGGTCAGGGGTCAGAGGTCAGGGGTCGGGGTCAGAGGTCATATATCAGGCGTCATGGGTCATAGGTCAGGGGTCCGCGCTCAGGGTCAGAGGTCAGAGGTCGGGGGTAAGTGTCAGGGTCAGGGGTCAGGGTCAGGGGTCGGGGGTCAGGGGTCAGAGGTCATGGTCGGGGTCAGAGGTCAGGGGTCAGGGGACAGGGTCAGGTGTCAGGGTCAGGGGTCAGGGTGATATTCAGGGGTTAGGGGTCAGGGTCGGGGTCAGGGTGAGGGGTGAGAGGTCAGGGTCAGAGGTCAGGGTAAGGGTTCAGAGGTCAGAGGTCAGGGCTCAGGGGTCGGGGGTCATGGGTAAGGGGTCAGTGTCAGGGGTCAGGGGTCAGAGTCAAGCTTCAGATTTCAGGGGTCAGGGGTCATTATTCAGGGTTCAGAGGTCAGGGTTCAGAGGTCAGACGTCAGGGGTCAGGGGTCAGGAATAAGTGGGGCACACTTCAGGGTCATAGGTCAGGGTCTGGGTTCAGAGGTCAGGGATCATGGGTCAGAGGTCAGGGGTCAGGTGTCAGGGTTTAGAGGTCAGGGTCAGTGGTCAGAGGTCAGGGATCATGGGTCATAAGTCAGGGTCAGTGTTCAGAGGTCAGAGGTCAGATGTCAGGGGTCACGTGTCAGGGGTCGGGGTAAGGGTTCAGAGGTCAGAGGTCAGGGTAAGTGTTCAGAGGTCAGAGGTCAGGGGTTAGGGTTCGGGGGTCATGGTAGGGGTCAGGGGTCAGGGGTCAGGAGTCAGGGGTCAGGGGTCATAGGTCAGGGGTCAGGGGTCATGGGTCAGGGGTCAGAGGTCATAGGTCATAGGTCAGATATCATGCGTTATAGGTCAGGGTTCAGAGGTCAGGTGTCAGGGGTCAGAGTTCAGAGGTCAGGGTCTGATCAGAGCTCAGGGTCAGAGGTTAGAGGTCAGAGGTCGGGGTCAGGGGTCAGAGGTCGGGGGTAAGGGTCAGGGTCAGGGGTAAGGAGTTGGGGGTCATGGGTAAGGGGTCAGGGTCAGGGTGATGTTCAGGTGTTAGGGGTCAGGGTCGGAGTCAGGGTAAGGGTTCAGAGGTCAGAGGTCAGGGGTCAGGGTTCGGGGGTCATGGGTAAGGGGTCATGGTCAGACGTCAGGGGTCAGATTCAAGGGTCAGAGTTCAGGGGTCAGGGGTCATGGGTCTGGGGTCAGAGGTCAGGGGTCAGGGCCAAGGGTCAAAGGTCAGGGGTCGGGGTCATGGGTCAGGGTCAGGGGTAAGGGTTAGAGGTCAGACGTCAAGGGTCAGGGGTCAGAGGTCATAGGTCAGGGGTCATGGGTCATAGGTCAGGGGTCAGAAGTCAGTGGTCAGGGTCAGGGTTAAGAGATCAGGTGTCAGGGGTCAGAGGTCAGGGTCAGGAGTAAGAGGTCAGGGTGAGAGGTCAGGGGTCAGGGGTCAGAGTTCAAGTGTCAGGGTTCAGAGGTCAGACGTCAGGGTTCAGGGGTCAGGAGTAAGTACGGCATGCGTCAGGGTCATAGGTCATGGTCAGGGTTCAGAGGTCAGGGATCATGGGTCAGAGGTCAGGGGTCAGGTGTCAGGGTTTAGAGGTCAGGGTCAGTGGTCAGAGGTCAGGTATCATGGGTCATAAGTCGGGGTCAGTGTTCAGAGGTCAGAGGTCAGGTGTCAGGAGTCAGGGGTCAGGGTTCAGATTCAAGTGTCAGAGGTCAGGGGTCATGGTGAAGACGTCAGGGGTCGGGGGTCAGAGATCATAGGTCAGGGGTCATGGGTCAGAGTTCAGGGGTCATGGGTCAGAGGTCACAGGTCAGGGGTCAGGTGTCAGAGGTCAGGGATCATGGGTCAGAGGTTGTGGTCAGGGTTCAGAGGTCAGAGATCAGGTGTCAGGAGTCATGGGTCAGATTCTAGGGTCAGAGATCAGGGGTGAGGGGTCAGGGGCCAGAGGTTAGGTGTCAGGGGTCGGAGGTCAGGCGTCAGGGGTCATGGGTCAGAGGTCAGGGGTCGGGGTCAGAGGTCATATATCAGGCGTCATGGGTCATAGGTCAGGGGTCCGCGCTCAGGGTCAGAGGTCAGAGGTCGGGGGTAAGTGTCAGGGTCAGGGGTCAGGGTCAGGGGTCGGGGGTCAGGGGTCAGAGGTCATGGTCGGGGTCAGAGGTCAGGGGTCAGGGGACAGGGTCAGGAGTCAGGGTCAGGGGTCACGGTGATATTCAGGGGTTAGGGGTCAGGGTCGGGGTCAGGGTGAGGGGTCAGACGTCAGGGTCAGAGGTCAGGGTAAGGGTTCAGAGGTCAGAGGTCAGGGCTCAGGGGTCGGGGGTCATGGGTAAGGGGTCAGTGTCAGGGGTCAGGGGTCAGAGTCAAGCTTCAGATTTCAGGGGTCAGGGGTCATTATTCAGGGTTCAGAGGTCAGGGTTCAGAGGTCAGACGTCTGGGGTCAGGGGTCAGGAATAAGTGGGGCACACTTCAGGGTCATAGGTCAGGGTCTGGGTTCAGAGGTCAGGGATCATGGGTCAGAGGTCAGGGGTCAGGTGTCAGGGTTTAGAGGTCAGGGTCAGTGGTCAGAGGTCAGGGATCATGGGTCATAAGTCAGGGTCAGTGTTCAGAGGTCAGAGGTCAGATGTCAGAAGTCAGGGTCAGGGTTCAGATTCAAGGGTCAGAGGTCAGGGGTCATGGTGTAGAAGTCAGGGGTCAGGGGTCAGAGATCATAGGTCAGGGGTCATGGGTCAGGGTTCAGAGGTCATGGGTCATGAGTCAGAGGTCAGACGTCAGGGGTCACGTGTCAGGGGTCGGGGTAAGGGTTCAGAGGTCAGAGGTCAGGGTAAGGGTTCAGAGGTCAGAGGTCAGGGGTTAGGGTTCGGGGGTCATGGTAGGGGTCAGGGGTCAGGGGTCAGGGGTCATGGGTCAGGGGTCATAGGTCAGGGTCAGGGGTCAGAGGTAAGGTGTCAGGTGTCGGCGGTCAGGGGTCACGTGTCAGGGGTCGGGGTAAGGGTTCAGAGGTCAGAGGTCAGGGTAAGGGTTCAGAGGTCAGAGGTCAGGGGTTAGGGTTCGGGGGTCATGGTAGGGGTCAGGGGTCAGGGGTCAGAGGTCAGGGATCAGGGCCATGGGTCAGGGGTCAGGGGTCATGGGTCATGGGTCAGGGGTCAGAGGTCAAGGGTCAGTGCCAGGGGTCAGGGGTCGGGGTCATGGGTCAGGGGTCAGGGGTCAGGGGTCAGAGGTCAGGGGTCATGGGTCAGGGGTCAGAGGTAAAGGTTCAGGGCCAGGGGTCAGAGGTCGGGGTCAGGGGTCAGAGGTGAGGGGTCAGGGCCAGGGGTCAGAGGTCATGGGTCAGGGCCAGGGGTTAGAGGTCAGGGGTCGAAATGCATGGGTCAGGGTCAGTGGTCAGGGTTAGAGGTCAGAGGTCAGGGGTCAGGGGTCAGGGGATAAGGGTCAGGGTCAGGGGTCAGGGTGATGTTCAGGTGTTAGGGGTCAGGGTCGGGGTAAGGGTGAAGGGTCAGGGGTCAGAGGTCAGGGTAAGGGTTCAGAGGTCAGAGGTCAGGGGTCAGGGTTCGGGGGTCATGGCTAAGGGGTCAGGTTCAGGGGTCAAACTTCAGAGTCAAGGGTCAGAGTTCTGGGGTCAGGGGTCATGGGTCAGGGGTCAGAGGTCAGGTGTCAGGGGTCGGAGGTCAAAGGTCAGGGTCAGGTGTCAGAGCTAAGGGTTCAGAGGTCAGGGGTCAGGGGGTCAGGGATCAGGGTCATAGGTCAGGGTCAGGGGCCAGAGGTCAGGAGTCAGGGGTCGGAAGTCAGAAGTCAGGGGTCATGGGTCAGAGGTCAGGAGTCAGAGGTCATAGGTCAGGGGTACTAGGTCAGGGGTCAGGGGTCAGGGAATAAGGGTCAGGGTCACGGGTCAGGCGTTGGGGGTCATGGTTAAGGGGTCAGAGTCAAGGGTCAGGGTCAGGAGTCAGTGGTCAGAGGTCAGGGTCGGGGTCGGGGTCAGAGGTCAGGGGTCAGAGCTCACGGTCAGAGGTCAGGGGTCAGGGGTCAGGGTCAGGGGTCAGAGGTCAGGGTTCAGAGGTCAAGGGTCAGTGGTCAGGGGGTCAGGGATCAGGGTCATAGGTCAGGGTCAGGGACCAGAGGTCAGGTGTCAGGGGTCGGAGGTCAGAGGTCAGGGTCAGGGGTCAGAGCTCAGGGTCAGTGGTCAGAGGTCAGGGGTCAGAGGTCATAGTTAAGGGGTGATAGGTCAGGGAGTAAGGGTCAGGGTCAGGGGTCAGTGGTTGGGGGTCATGGGTAAGGGGTCAGAGTCAAGGGTCAGAAGTCAGGGATCAGGGGTCATGGGTCAGGGGTCAGTGTCAAGGGTCAGGGTCAGGAGTTAGTGGTCAGAGGTCAGGGTCGGGGTGAGTGGTAAGGGGTCGGAGGTCAGGTGTCAGGGGTCGGAGGTCAGAGGTCAGGGGTCAGGGGTCATGGGTCAGGGGTCAGAGGTCATAGGTCATAGGTCAGATATCATGGGTTATAGGTCAGGGTTCAGAGGTCAGGTGTCAGGGGTCAGAGTTCAGAGGTCAGGGTCTGATCAGAGCTCAGGGTCAGAGGTTAGAGGTCAGAGGTCGGGGTCAGGGGTCAGAGGTCGGGGGTAAGGGTCAGGGTCAGGGGTAAGGAGTTGGGGGTCATGGGTAAGGGGTCAGGGTCAGGGTGATGTTCAGGTGTTAGGGGTCAGGGTCGGAGTCAGGGTAAGGGTTCAGAGGTCAGAGGTCAGGGGTCAGGGTTCGGGGGTCATGGGTAAGGGGTCATGGTCAGACGTCAGGGGTCAGAGTCAAGGGTCAGAGTTCAGGGGTCAGGGGTCATTGGTCTGGGGTCAGAGGTCAGGGGTCAGGGCCAAGGGTCAAAGGTCAGGGGTCGGGGTCATGGGTCAGGGTCAGGGGTAAGGGTTAGAGGTCAGACGTCAAGGGTCAGGGGTCAGAGGTCATAGGTCAGGGGTCATGGGTCATAGGTCAGGGTTCAGAAGTCAGTGGTCAGGGTCAGGGTTAAGAGATCAGGTGTCAGGGGTCAGAGGTCAGGGTCAGGAGTAAGAGGTCAGGGTGAGAGGTCAGGGGTCAGGGGTCAGGGGTCAGGAGTAAGTACGGCATGCGTCAGGGTCATAGGTCATGGTCAGGGTTCAGAGGTCAGGGATCATGGGTCAGAGGTCAGGGGTCAGGTGTCAGGGTTTAGAGGTCAGGGTCAGTGGTCAGAGGTCAGGTATCATGGGTCATAAGTCGGGGTCAGTGTTCAGAGGTCAGAGGTCAGGTGTCAGGAGTCAGGGGTCAGGGTTCAGATTCAAGTGTCAGAGGTCAGGGGTCATGGTGAAGACGTCAGGGGTCGGGGGTCAGAGATCATAGGTCAGGGGTCATGGGTCAGAGTTCAGGGGTCATGGGTCAGAGGTCACAGGTCAGGGGTCAGGTGTCAGAGGTCAGGGATCATGGGTCAGAGGTCGGGGTCAGGGTTCAGAGGTCAGAGGTCAGGTGTCAGGAGTCAGGGGTCAGATTCTAGGGTCAGAGATCGGGGTGAGGGGTCAGGGGCCAGAGGTTAGGTGTCAGGGGTCGGAGGTCTGGCGTCAGGGGTCATGGGTCAGAGGTCAGAGGTCAGGGGTCAGAGGTCAGGGGTCGGGGTCAGAGGTCATATATCAGGAGTCATGGGTCATAGGTCAGGGGTCCGCGCTCAGGGTCAGAGGTCAGAGGTCGGGGGTAAGTGTCAGGGTCAGGGGTCAGGGTCAGGGGTCGGGGGTCAGGGGTCAGAGGTCATGGTCGGGGTCAGAGGTCAGGGGTCAGGGGACAGGGTCAGGAGTCAGGGTCAGGGGTCACGGTGATATTCAGGGGTTAGGGGTCAGGGTCGGGGTCAGGGTGAGGGGTCAGAGGTCAGGGTCAGAGGTCAGGGTAAGGGTTCAGAGGTCAGAGGTCAGGGCTCAGGGGTCGGGGGTCATGGGTAAGGGGTCAGTGTCAGGGGTCAGGGGTCAGAGTCAAGCTTCAGATTTCAGGGGTCAGGGGTCATTATTCAGGGTTCAGAGGTCAGGGTTCAGAGGTCAGACGTCTGGGGTCAGGGGTCAGGAATAAGTGGGGCACACTTCAGGGTCATAGGTCAGGGTCTGGGTTCAGAGGTCAGGGATCATGGGTCAGAGGTCAGGGGTCAGGTGTCAGGGTTTAGAGGTCAGGGTCAGTGGTCAGAGGTCAGGGATCATGGGTCATAAGTCAGGGTCAGTGTTCAGAGGTCAGAGGTCAGATGTCAGAAGTCAGGGTCAGGGTTCAGATTCAAGGGTCAGAGGTCAGGGGTCATGGTGTAGAGGTCAGGGGTCGGGGGTCAGAGATCATAGGTCAGGGGTCATGGGTCAGGGTTCAGAGGTCATGGGTCATGAGTCAGAGGTCAGACGTCAGGGGTCACGTGTCAGGGGTCGGGGTAAGGGTTCAGAGGTCAGAGGTCAGGGTAAGGGTTCAGAGGTCAGATATCAGGGGTTAGGGTTCGGGGGTCATGGTAGGGGTCAGGGGTCAGGGGTCAGGGGTCATGGGTCAGGGGTCATAGGTCAGGGTCAGGGGTCAGAGGTAAGGTGTCAGGTGTCGGCGGTCAGGGGTCACGTGTCAGGGGTCGGGGTAAGGGTTCAGAGGTCAGAGGTCAGGGTAAGGGGTCAGAGGTCAGAGGTCAGGGGTTAGGGTTCGGGGGTCATGGTAGGGGTCAGGGGTCAGGGGTCAGAGGTCAGGGATCAGGGCCATGGGTCAGGGGTCAGGGGTCATGGGTCATGGGTCAGGGGTCAGAGGTCAAGGGTCAGTGCCAGGGGTCAGGGGTCGGGGTCATGGGTCAGGGGTCAGGGGTCATGGGTCAGGGGTCAGAGGTAAAGGGTCAGGGCCAGAAGTCAGAGGTCGGGGTCAGGGGTCAGAGGTGAGGGGTCAGGGCCAGGGGTCAGAGGTCATGGGTCAGGGCCAGGGGTTAGAGGTCAGGGGTCGAAAGGCATGGGTCAGGGTCAGTGGTCAGGGTTAGAGGTCAGAGGTCAGGGGTCAGAGGTCAGGGGTCAGGGGTCAGAGGTCAGGGGTCAGGGGATAAGGGTCAGGGTCAGGGGTCAGGGTGATGTTCAGGTGTTAGGGGTCAGGGTCGGGGTAAGGGTGAAGGGTCAGGGGTCAGAGGTCAGGGTAAGGGTTCAGAGGTCAGAGGTCAGGGGTCAGGGTTCGGGGGTCATGGCTAAGGGGTCAGGTTCAGGGGTCAAACTTCAGAGTCAAGGGTCAGAGTTCTGGGGTCAGGGGTCATGGGTCAGGGGTCAGAGGTCAGGTGTCAGGGGTCGGAGGTCAAAGGTCAGGGTCAGGTGTCAGAGCTAAGGGTTCAGAGGTCAGGGGTCAGGGGGTCAGGGATCAGGGTCATAGGTCAGGGTCAGGGGCCAGAGGTCAGGAGTCAGGGGTCGGAAGTCAGAAGTCAGGGGTCATGGGTCAGAGGTCAGGAGTCAGAGGTCATAGGTCAGGGGTACTAGGTCAGGGGTCAGGGGTCAGGGAATAAGGGTCAGGGTCACGGGTCAGGCGTTGGGGGTCATGGTTAAGGGGTCAGAGTCAAGGGTCAGGGTCAGGAGTCAGTGGTCAGAGGTCAGGGTCGGGGTCGGGGTCAGAGGTCAGGGGTCAGAGCTCACGGTCAGAGGTCAGGGGTCAGGGGTCAGGGTCAGGGGTCAGAGGTCAGGGTTCAGAGGTCAAGGGTCAGTGGTCAGGGGGTCAGGGATCGGGGTCAGGGATCAGGGTCATAGGTCAGGGTCAGGGACCAGAGGTCAGGTGTCAGGGGTCGGAGGTCAGAGGTCAGGGTCAGGGGTCAGAGCTCAGGGTCAGTGGTCAGAGGTCAGGGGTCAGAGGTCATAGTTAAGGGGTGATAGGTCAGGGAGTAAGGGTCAGGGTCAGGGGTCAGTGGTTGGGGGTCATGGGTAAGGGGTCAGAGTCAAGGGTCAGAAGTCAGGGATCAGGGGTCATGGGTCAGGGGTCAGTGTCAAGGGTCAGGGTCAGGAGTTAGTGGTCAGAGGTCAGGGTCGGGGTGAGTGGTAAGGGGTCGGAGGTCAGGTGTCAGGGGTCGGAGGTCAGAGGTCAGGGGTCAGGGGTCATGGGTCAGGGGTCAGAGGTCATAGGTCATAGGTCAGATATCATGGGTTATAGGTCAGGGTTCAGAGGTCAGGTGTCAGGGGTCAGAGTTCAGAGGTCAGGGTCTGATCAGAGCTCAGGGTCAGAGGTTAGAGGTCAGAGGTCGGGGTCAGGGGTCAGAGGTCGGGGGTAAGGGTCAGGGTCAGGGGTAAGGAGTTGGGGGTCATGGGTAAGGGGTCAGGGTCAGGGTGATGTTCAGGTGTTAGGGGTCAGGGTCGGAGTCAGGGTAAGGGTTCAGAGGTCAGAGGTCAGGGGTCAGGGTTCGGGGGTCATGGGTAAGGGGTCATGGTCAGACGTCAGGGGTCAGATTCAAGGGTCAGAGTTCAGGGGTCAGGGGTCATGGGTCTGGGGTCAGAGGTCAGGGGTCAGGGCCAAGGGTCAAAGGTCAGGGGTCGGGGTCATGGGTCAGGGTCAGGGGTAAGGGTTAGAGGTCAGACGTCAAGGGTCAGGGGTCAGAGGTCATAGGTCAGGGGTCATGGGTCATAGGTCAGGGTTCAGAAGTCAGTGGTCAGGGTCAGGGTTAAGAGATCAGGTGTCAGGGGTCAGAGGTCAGGGTCAGGAGTAAGAGGTCAGGGTGAGAGGTCAGGGGTCAGGGGTCAGAGTTCAAGTGTCAGGGTTCAGAGGTCAGACGTCAGGGTTCAGGGGTCAGGAGTAAGTACGGCATGCGTCAGGGTCATAGGTCATGGTCAGGGTTCAGAGGTCAGGGATCATGGGTCAGAGGTCAGGGGTCAGGTGTCAGGGTTTAGAGGTCAGGGTCAGTGGTCAGAGGTCAGGTATCATGGGTCATAAGTCGGGGTCAGTGTTCAGAGGTCAGAGGTCAGGTGTCAGGAGTCAGGGGTCAGGGTTCAGATTCAAGTGTCAGAGGTCAGGGGTCATGGTGAAGACGTCAGGGGTCGGGGGTCAGAGATCATAGGTCAGGGGTCATGGGTCAGAGTTCAGGGGTCATGGGTCAGAGGTCACAGGTCAGGGGTCAGGTGTCAGAGGTCAGGGATCATGGGTCAGAGGTCGGGGTCAGGGTTCAGAGGTCAGAGGTCAGGTGTCAGGAGTCAGGGGTCAGATTCTAGGGTCAGAGATCAGGGGTGAGGGGTCAGGGGCCAGAGGTTAGGTGTCAGGGGTCGGAGGTCAGGCGTCAGGGGTCATGGGTCAGAGGTCAGAGGTCAGGGGTCAGAGGTCAGGGGTCGGGGTCAGAGGTCATATATCAGGCGTCATGGGTCATAGGTCAGGGGTCCGCGCTCAGGGTCAGAGGTCAGAGGTCGGGGGTAAGTGTCAGGGTCAGGGGTCAGGGTCAGGGGTCGGGGGTCAGGGGTCAGAGGTCATGGTCAGGGGTCAGAGGTCAGGGGTCAGGGGACAGGGTCAGGGGTCAGGGTCAGGGGTCAGGGTGATATTCAGGGGTTAGGGGTCAGGGTCGGGGTCAGGGTGAGGGGTCAGAGGTCAGGGTCAGAGGTCAGGGTAAGGACTCAGAGGTCAGAGGTCAGGGCTCAGGGGTCGGGGGTCATGGGTAAGGGGTCAGTGTCGGGGGTCAGGGGTCAGAGTCAAGCTTCAGATTTCAGGGGTCAGGGGTCATTATTCAGGGTTCAGAGGTCAGGGTTCAGAGGTCAGACGTCTGGGGTCAGGGGTCAGGAATAAGTGGGGCACACTTCAGGGTCATAGGTCAGGGTCTGGGTTCAGAGGTCAGGGATCATGGGTCAGAGGTCAGGGGTCAGGTGTCAGGGTTTAGAGGTCAGGGTCAGTGGTCAGAGGTCAGGGATCATGGGTCATAAGTCAGGGTCAGTGTTCAGAGGTCAGAGGTCAGATGTCAGAAGTCAGGGTCAGGGTTCAGATTCAAGGGTCAGAGGTCAGGGGTCATGGTGTAGAGGTCAGGGGTCGGGGGTCAGAGATCATAGGTCAGGGGTCATGGGTCAGGGTTCAGAGGTCATGGGTCATGAGTCAGAGGTCAGACGTCAGGGGTCACGTGTCAGGGGTCGGGGTAAGGGTTCAGAGGTCAGAGGTCAGGGTAAGGGTTCAGAGGTCAGAGGTCAGGGGTTAGGGTTCGGGGGTCATGGTAGGGGTCAGGGGTCAGGGGTCAGGGGTCAGGGGTCAGGGGTCATGGGTCTGGGGTCATAAGTCAGGGTCAGGGGTCAGAGGTAAGGTGTCAGGGGTCGGCGGTCAGGGGTCATGGGTCAGAGGTCAGGGATCAGGGCCATGGGTCAGGGGTCAGGGGTCATGGGTCATGGGTCAGGGGTCAGAGGACAGAGGTCAGTGCCAGGGGTCAGGGGTCGGGGTCATGGGTCAGGGGTCAGGGGTCAGGGGTCAGAGGTCAGGGCTCAGGGCCAGGGGTCAGAGGTCAGGGGTCATGGGTCAGGGGTCAGAGGTAAAGGGTCAGGGCCAGGGGTCAGGGGTCGGGGTCATGGGTCAGGGGTCAGAGGTGAGGGGTCAGGGCCAGGGGTCAGAGGTCAGGGGTCAGGGCCAGGGGTCAGAGGTCAGGGGTCGAAGGGCATGGGTCAGGGTCAGTGGTCAGGGTTAGAGGTCAGAGGTCAGGGGTCAGAGGTCAGGGTCAGGGGTCATGGGTCAGAGGTCAGGGGTCAGGGGATAAGGGTCAGGGTCAGGGGTCAGGGTGATGTTCAGGTGTTAGGGGTGAGGGTCGGGGTAAGGGTGAAGGGTCAGGGGTCAGAGGTCAGGGTAAGGGTTCAGAGGTCAGAGGTCAGGGGTCAGGGTTCGGGGTCATGGCTAAGGGGTCAGGTTCAGGGGTACTAGGTCAGGGGTCAGGGGTCAGGGAATAAGGGTCAGGGTCACGGGTCAGGCGTTGGGGGTCATGGTTAAGGGGTCAGAGTCAAGGGTCAGGGTCAGGAGTCAGTGGTCAGAGGTCAGGGTCGGGGTCGGGGTCAGAGGTCAGGGGTCAGAGCTCACGGTCAGAGGTCGGGGTCAGGGGTCAGGGGTCAGGGTCAGGGGTCAGAGGTCAGGGTTCAGTGGTCAGGGGGTCAGGGATCAGGGTCATAGGTCAGGGTCAGGGACCAGAGGTCAGGTGTCAGGGGTCGGAGGTCAGAGGTCAGGGTCAGGGGTCAGAGCTCAGGGTCAGTGGTCAGAGGTCAGGGGTCAGAGGTCATAGTTAAGGGGTGATAGGTCAGGGAGTAAGGGTCAGGGTCAGGGGTCAGTGGTTGGGGGTCATGGGTAAGGGGTCAGAGTCAAGGGTCAGAAGTCAGGGATCAGGGGTCATGGGTCAGGGGTCAGTGTCAAGGGTCAGGGTCAGGGTCAGGAGTTAGTGGTCAGAGGTCAGGGTCGGGGTGAGTGGTAAGGGGTCGGAGGTCAGGTGTCAGGGGTCGGAGGTCAGAGGTCAGGGGTCAGGGGTCATGGGTCAGGGGTCAGAGGTCATAGGTCATAGGTCAGATATCATGGGTTATAGGTCAGGGTTCAGAGGTCAGGTGTCAGGGGTCAGAGTTCAGAGGTCAGGGTCTGATCAGAGCTCAGGGTCAGAGGTTAGAGGTCAGAGGTCGGGGTCAGGGGTCAGAGGTCGGGGGTAAGGGTCAGGGTCAGGGGTAAGGAGTTGGGGGTCATGGGTAAGGGGTCAGGGTCAGGGTGATGTTCAGGTGTTAGGGGTCAGGGTCGGAGTCAGGGTAAGGGTTCAGAGGTCAGAGGTCAGGGGTCAGGGTTCGGGGGTCATGGGTAAGGGGTCATGGTCAGACGTCAGGGGTCAGATTCAAGGGTCAGAGTTCAGGGGTCAGGGGTCATGGGTCTGGGGTCAGAGGTCAGGGGTCAGGGCCAAGGGTCAAAGGTCAGGGGTCGGG
The DNA here is from genome assembly GCF_032191515.1 of Phaenicophaeus curvirostris. Lineage (NCBI taxonomy): Eukaryota > Metazoa > Chordata > Aves > Cuculiformes > Cuculidae > Phaenicophaeus > Phaenicophaeus curvirostris. Next base: position 15,591 of record NW_027206721.1, read on the forward strand.
GTCATGGGTCAGGGTCAGGGGTAAGGGTTAGAGGTCAGACGTCAAGGGTCAGGGGTCAGAGGTCATAGGTCAGGGGTCATGGGTCATAGGTCAGGGTTCAGAAGTCAGTGGTCAGGGTCAGGGTTAAGAGATCAGGTGTCAGGGGTCAGAGGTCAGGGTCAGGAGTAAGAGGTCAGGGTGAGAGGTCAGGGGTCAGGGGTCAGAGTTCAAGTGTCAGGGTTCAGAGGTCAGACGTCAGGGTTCAGGGGTCAGGAGTAAGTACGGCATGCGTCAGGGTCATAGGTCATGGTCAGGGTTCAGAGGTCAGGGATCATGGGTCAGAGGTCAGGGGTCAGGTGTCAGGGTTTAGAGGTCAGGGTCAGTGGTCAGAGGTCAGGTATCATGGGTCATAAGTCGGGGTCAGTGTTCAGAGGTCAGAGGTCAGGTGTCAGGAGTCAGGGGTCAGGGTTCAGATTCAAGTGTCAGAGGTCAGGGGTCATGGTGAAGACGTCAGGGGTCGGGGGTCAGAGATCATAGGTCAGGGGTCATGGGTCAGAGTTCAGGGGTCATGGGTCAGAGGTCACAGGTCAGGGGTCAGGTGTCAGAGGTCAGGGATCATGGGTCAGAGGTCGGGGTCAGGGTTCAGAGGTCAGAGGTCAGGTGTCAGGAGTCAGGGGTCAGATTCTAGGGTCAGAGATCAGGGGTGAGGGGTCAGGGGCCAGAGGTTAGGTGTCAGGGGTCGGAGGTCAGGCGTCAGGGGTCATGGGTCAGAGGTCAGAGGTCAGGGGTCAGAGGTCAGGGGTCGGGGTCAGAGGTCATATATCAGGCGTCATGGGTCATAGGTCAGGGGTCCGCGCTCAGGGTCAGAGGTCAGAGGTCGGGGGTAAGTGTCAGGGTCAGGGGTCAGGGTCAGGGGTCGGGGGTCAGGGGTCAGAGGTCATGGTCAGGGGTCAGAGGTCAGGGGTCAGGGGACAGGGTCAGGGGTCAGGGTCAGGGGTCAGGGTGATATTCAGGGGTTAGGGGTCAGGGTCGGGGTCAGGGTGAGGGGTCAGAGGTCAGGGTCAGAGGTCAGGGTAAGGACTCAGAGGTCAGAGGTCAGGGCTCAGGGGTCGGGGGTCATGGGTAAGGGGTCAGTGTCGGGGGTCAGGGGTCAGAGTCAAGCTTCAGATTTCAGGGGTCAGGGGTCATTATTCAGGGTTCAGAGGTCAGGGTTCAGAGGTCAGACGTCTGGGGTCAGGGGTCAGGAATAAGTGGGGCACACTTCAGGGTCATAGGTCAGGGTCTGGGTTCAGAGGTCAGGGATCATGGGTCAGAGGTCAGGGGTCAGGTGTCAGGGTTTAGAGGTCAGGGTCAGTGGTCAGAGGTCAGGGATCATGGGTCATAAGTCAGGGTCAGTGTTCAGAGGTCAGAGGTCAGATGTCAGAAGTCAGGGTCAGGGTTCAGATTCAAGGGTCAGAGGTCAGGGGTCATGGTGTAGAGGTCAGGGGTCGGGGGTCAGAGATCATAGGTCAGGGGTCATGGGTCAGGGTTCAGAGGTCATGGGTCATGAGTCAGAGGTCAGACGTCAGGGGTCACGTGTCAGGGGTCGGGGTAAGGGTTCAGAGGTCAGAGGTCAGGGTAAGGGTTCAGAGGTCAGAGGTCAGGGGTTAGGGTTCGGGGGTCATGGTAGGGGTCAGGGGTCAGGGGTCAGGGGTCAGGGGTCAGGGGTCATGGGTCTGGGGTCATAGGTCAGGGTCAGGGGTCAGAGGTAAGGTGTCAGGGGTCGGCGGTCAGGGGTCATGGGTCAGAGGTCAGGGATCAGGGCCATGGGTCAGGGGTCAGGGGTCATGGGTCATGGGTCAGGGGTCAGAGGACAGAGGTCAGTGCCAGGGGTCAGGGGTCGGGGTCATGGGTCAGGGGTCAGGGGTCAGGGGTCAGAGGTCAGGGCTCAGGGCCAGGGGTCAGAGGTCAGGGGTCATGGGTCAGGGGTCAGAGGTAAAGGGTCAGGGCCAGGGGTCAGGGGTCGGGGTCATGGGTCAGGGGTCAGAGGTGAGGGGTCAGGGCCAGGGGTCAGAGGTCAGGGGTCAGGGCCAGGGGTCAGAGGTCAGGGGTCGAAGGGCATGGGTCAGGGTCAGTGGTCAGGGTTAGAGGTCAGAGGTCAGGGGTCAGAGGTCAGGGTCAGGGGTCATGGGTCAGAGGTCAGGGGTCAGGGGATAAGGGTCAGGGTCAGGGGTCAGGGTGATGTTCAGGTGTTAGGGGTCAGGGTCGGGGTAAGGGTGAAGGGTCAGGGGTCAGAGGTCAGGGTAAGGGTTCAGAGGTCAGAGGTCAGGGGTCAGGGTTCGGGGGTCATGGCTAAGGGGTCAGGTTCAGGGGTCAAACTTCAGAGTCAAGGGTCAGAGTTCTGGGGTCAGGGGTCATGGGTCAGGGGTCAGAGGTCAGGTGTCAGGGGTCGGAGGTCAAAGGTCAGGGTCAGGTGTCAGAGCTAAGGGTTCAGAGGTCAGGGGTCAGGGGGTCAGGGATCAGGGTCATAGGTCAGGGTCAGGGGCCAGAGGTCAGGAGTCAGGGGTCGGAAGTCAGAAGTCAGGGGTCAGGAGTCAGAGGTCATAGGTCAGGGGTACTAGGTCAGGGGTCAGGGGTCAGGGAATAAGGGTTAGGGTCACGGGTCAGGCGTTGGGGGTCATGGTTAAGGGGTCAGAGTCAAGGGTCAGGGTCAGGAGTCAGTGGTCAGAGGTCAGGGTCGGGGTCGGGGTCAGAGGTCAGGGGTCAGAGCTCACGGTCAGAGGTCGGGGTCAGGGGTCAGGGGTCAGGGTCAGGGGTCAGAGGTCAGGGTTCAGAGGTCAAGGGTCAGTGGTCAGGGGGTCAGGGATCAGGGTCATAGGTCAGGGTCAGGGACCAGAGGTCAGGTGTCAGGGGTCGGAGGTCAGAGGTCAGGGTCAGGGGTCAGAGCTCAGGGTCAGTGGTCAGAGGTCAGGGGTCAGAGGTCATAGTTAAGGGGTGATAGGTCAGGGAGTAAGGGTCAGGGTCAGGGGTCAGTGGTTGGGGGTCATGGGTAAGGGGTCAGAGTCAAGGGTCAGAAGTCAGGGATCAGGGGTCATGGGTCAGGGGTCAGTGTCAAGGGTCAGGGTCAGGAGTTAGTGGTCAGAGGTCAGGGTCGGGGTGAGTGGTAAGGGGTCAGAGGTCAGGTGTCAGGGGTCGGAGGTCAGAGGTAAGGGGTCAGGGGTAAGCGGTCAGGGTCAGGGGTCAGAGTCAATGGTCAAAGGTCAGGGGTCAGGGTTCAGAGGTCATAGGTCAGTGGTCGGGGTCATGGGTCAGGGGTCAGGGTTATAGGTCAGGTGTCAGAGGTCATAGGTCATAGGTCAGGGGTCATGGGTCATAGGTCAGGGTTCAGAGGTCAGGTGTCACGGGTCAGAGTTCAGAGGTCAGGGTCTGATCAGAGCTCAGGGTCAGAGCTTAGAGGTCATGGTAAGGGGTCAGGGGTCAGGGGTCATAGGTCAGGGTCAGGGGTCAGAGGTAAGGTGTCAGGGGTCGGCGGTCAGGGGTCATGGGTCAGAGGTCAGGGATCAGGGCCATGGGTCAGGGGTCATGGGTCATGGGTCAGGGGTCAGAGGTCAAGGGTCAGTGCCAGGGGTCAGGGGTCGGGGTCATTGGTCAGGGGTCATGGGTCAGAGGTCAGGGATCAGGGCCATGGGTCAGGGGTCATGGGTCATGGGTCAGGGGTCAGAGGTAAAGGGTCAGGGCCAGGGGTCAGGTGTCGGGGTCAGGGGTCAGAGGTGAGGGGTCAGGGCCAGGGGTCAGAGGTCAGGGGTCAGGGCCAGGGGTCAGAGGTCAGGGGTCGAAAGGCATGGGTCAGGGTCAGTGGTCAGGGTTAGAGGTCAGAGGTCAGGGGTCAGAGGTCAGGGGTCAGGGGTCAGAGGTCAGGGGTCAGGGGTCAGGGGATAAGGGTCAGGGTCAGGGGTCAGGGTGATGTTCAGGTGTTAGGGGTCAGGGTCGGGGTAAGGGTGAAGGGTCAGGGGTCAGAGGTCAGGGTAAGGGTTCAGAGGTGAGAGGTCAGGGGTCAGGGGGTCAGGGATCAGGGTCATAGGTCAGGGTCAGGGGCCAGAGGTCAGGAGTCAGGGGTCGGAAGTCAGAAGTCAGGGGTCATGGGTCAGAGGTCAGGAGTCAGAGGTCATAGGTCAGGGGTACTAGGTCAGGGGTCAGGGGTCAGGGAATAAGGGTCAGGGTCACGGGTCAGGCGTTGGGGGTCATGGTTAAGGGGTCAGAGTCAAGGGTCAGGGTCAGGAGTCAGTGGTCAGAGGTCAGGGTCGGGGTCGGGGTCAGAGGTCAGGGGTCAGAGCTCACGGTCAGAGGTCAGGGGTCAGGGGTCAGGGTCAGGGGTCAGAGGTCAGGGTTCAGAGGTCAAGGGTCAGTGGTCAGGGGGTCAGGGATCAGGGTCATAGGTCAGGGTCAGGGACCAGAGGTCAGGTGTCAGGGGTCGGAGGTCAGAGGTCAGGGTCAGGGGTCAGAGCTCAGGGTCAGTGGTCAGAGGTCAGGGGTCAGAGGTCATAGTTAAGGGGTGATAGGTCAGGGAGTAAGGGTCAGGGTCAGGGGTCAGTGGTTGGGGGTCATGGGTAAGGGGTCAGAGTCAAGGGTCAGAAGTCAGGGATCAGGGGTCATGGGTCAGGGGTCAGTGTCAAGGGTCAGGGTCAGGGTCAGGAGTTAGTGGTCAGAGGTCAGGGTCGGGGTGAGTGGTAAGGGGTCGGAGGTCAGGTGTCAGGGGTCGGAGGTCAGAGGTCAGGGGTCAGGGGTCATGGGTCAGGGGTCAGAGGTCATAGGTCATAGGTCAGATATCATGGGTTATAGGTCAGGGTTCAGAGGTCAGGTGTCAGGGGTCAGAGTTCAGAGGTCAGGGTCTGATCAGAGCTCAGGGTCAGAGGTTAGAGGTCAGAGGTCGGGGTCAGGGGTCAGAGGTCGGGGGTAAGGGTCAGGGTCAGGGGTAAGGAGTTGGGGGTCATGGGTAAGGGGTCAGGGTCAGGGTGATGTTCAGGTGTTAGGGGTCAGGGTCGGAGTCAGGGTAAGGGTTCAGAGGTCAGAGGTCAGGGGTCAGGGTTCGGGGGTCATGGGTAAGGGGTCATGGTCAGACGTCAGGGGTCAGATTCAAGGGTCAGAGTTCAGGGGTCAGGGGTCATGGGTCTGGGGTCAGAGGTCAGGGGTCAGGGCCAAGGGTCAAAGGTCAGGGGTCGGGGTCATGGGTCAGGGTCAGGGGTAAGGGTTAGAGGTCAGACGTCAAGGGTCAGGGGTCAGAGGTCATAGGTCAGGGGTCATGGGTCATAGGTCAGGGTTCAGAAGTCAGTGGTCAGGGTCAGGGTTAAGAGATCAGGTGTCAGGGGTCAGAGGTCAGGGTCAGGAGTAAGAGGTCAGGGTGAGAGGTCAGGGGTCAGGGGTCAGAGTTCAAGTGTCAGGGTTCAGAGGTCAGACGTCAGGGTTCAGGGGTCAGGAGTAAGTACGGCATGCGTCAGGGTCATAGGTCATGGTCAGGGTTCAGAGGTCAGGGATCATGGGTCAGAGGTCAGGGGTCAGGTGTCAGGGTTTAGAGGTCAGGGTCAGTGGTCAGAGGTCAGGTATCATGGGTCATAAGTCGGGGTCAGTGTTCAGAGGTCAGAGGTCAGGTGTCAGGAGTCAGGGGTCAGGGTTCAGATTCAAGTGTCAGAGGTCAGGGGTCATGGTGAAGACGTCAGGGGTCGGGGGTCAGAGATCATAGGTCAGGGGTCATGGGTCAGAGTTCAGGGGTCATGGGTCAGAGGTCACAGGTCAGGGGTCAGGTGTCAGAGGTCAGGGATCATGGGTCAGAGGTTGTGGTCAGGGTTCAGAGGTCAGAGATCAGGTGTCAGGAGTCATGGGTCAGATTCTAGGGTCAGAGATCAGGGGTGAGGGGTCAGGGGCCAGAGGTTAGGTGTCAGGGGTCGGAGGTCAGGCGTCAGGGGTCATGGGTCAGAGGTCAGAGGTCAGGGGTCAGAGGTCAGGGGTCGGGGTCAGAGGTCATATATCAGGCGTCATGGGTCATAGGTCAGGGGTCCGCGCTCAGGGTCAGAGGTCAGAGGTCGGGGGTAAGTGTCAGGGTCAGGGGTCAGGGTCAGGGGTCGGGGGTCAGGGGTCAGAGGTCATGGTCGGGGTCAGAGGTCAGGGGTCAGGGGACAGGGTCAGGAGTCAGGGTCAGGGGTCACGGTGATATTCAGGGGTTAGGGGTCAGGGTCGGGGTCAGGGTGAGGGGTCAGAGGTCAGGGTCAGAGGTCAGGGTAAGGGTTCAGAGGTCAGAGGTCAGGGCTCAGGGGTCGGGGGTCATGGGTAAGGGGTCAGTGTCAGGGGTCAGGGGTCAGAGTCAAGCTTCAGATTTCAGGGGTCAGGGGTCATTATTCAGGGTTCAGAGGTCAGGGTTCAGAGGTCAGACGTCTGGGGTCAGGGGTCAGGAATAAGTGGGGCACACTTCAGGGTCATAGGTCAGGGTCTGGGTTCAGAGGTCAGGGATCATGGGTCAGAGGTCAGGGGTCAGGTGTCAGGGTTTAGAGGTCAGGGTCAGTGGTCAGAGGTCAGGGATCATGGGTCATAAGTCAGGGTCAGTGTTCAGAGGTCAGAGGTCAGATGTCAGAAGTCAGGGTCAGGGTTCAGATTCAAGGGTCAGAGGTCAGGGGTCATGGTGTAGAGGTCAGGGGTCGGGGGTCAGAGATCATAGGTCAGGGGTCATGGGTCAGGGTTCAGAGGTCATGGGTCATGAGTCAGAGGTCAGACGTCAGGGGTCACGTGTCAGGGGTCGGGGTAAGGGTTCAGAGGTCAGAGGTCAGGGTAAGGGTTCAGAGGTCAGAGGTCAGGGGTTAGGGTTCGGGGGTCATGGTAGGGGTCAGGGGTCAGGGGTCAGGGGTCAGGGGTCATGGGGTCAGGGGTCATAGGTCAGGGTCAGGGGTCAGAGGTAAGGTGTCAGGTGTCGGCGGTCAGGGGTCACGTGTCAGGGGTCGGGGTAAGGGTTCAGAGGTCAGAGGTCAGGGTAAGGTTCAGAGGTCAGAGGTCAGGGGTTTAGGGTTCGGGGGGTCATGGTAGGGGTCAGGGGTCAGGGGTCAGAGGTCAGGGATCAGGGCCATGGGTCAGGGGTCAGGGGTCATGGGTCATGGGTCAGGGGTCAGAGGTCAAGGGTCAGTGCCAGGGGTCAGGGGTCGGGGGTCATGGGTCAGGGGTCAGGGGTCAGGGGGTCAGGGGTCAGAGGTCAGGGGTCAGGGGTCAGGGGTCAGAGGTAAAGGTTCAGGGCCAGGGGTCAGAGGTCGGGGGTCAGGGGTCAGAGGTGAGGGGTCAGGGCCAGGGGTCAGAGGTCATGGGTCACGGCCAGGGGTTAGAGGTCAGGGGTCGAAAGGCATGGGTCAGGGTCAGTGGTCAGGGTTAGAGGTCAGAGGTCAGGGGTCAGGGGTCAGGGGATAAGGGTCAGGGTCAGGGGTCAGGGTGATGTTCAGGTGTTAGGGGGTCAGGGTCGGGGTAAGGGTGAAGGGTCAGGGGTCAGAGGTCAGTGTGTAAGGGTTCAGAGGTCAGAGGTCAGGGGTCAGGGTTCGGGGGTCATGGCTAAGGGGTCAGGTTCAGGGGTCAAACTTCAGAGTCAAGGGTCAGAGTTCTGGGGTCAGGGGTCATGGGTCAGGGGTTCAGAGGTCAGGTGTCAGGGGTCGGAGGTCAAAGGTCAGGGTTCAGGTGTCAGAGCTAAGGGTTCAGAGGTCAGGGGTCAGGGGGGTCAGGGATCAGGGTCATAGGTCAGGGTCAGGGGCCAGAGGTCAGGAGTCAGGGGGTCAGAAGTCAGAAGTCAGGGGTCATGTGGTCAGAGGTCAGGAGTCAGAGGTCATAGGTCAGGGGTACTAGGTCAGGGGTCAGGGGTCAGGGAATAAGGGTCAGGGTCACGGGTCAGGCGTTGGGGGTCATGGTTAAGGGGTCAGAGTCAAGGGTCAGGGTCAGGAGTCAGTGGTCAGAGGTCAGGGTCGGTGGTCGGGGTCAGAGGTCAGGGTCAGAGCTCACGGTCAGAGGTCAGGGGTCAGGGGTCAGGGTCAGGGGGTCAGAGGTCAGGGGTTCAGAGGTCAAGGGTCAGTGGTCAGGGGGTCAGGGATCAGGGTCATAGGTCAGGGTCAGGGACCAGAGGTCAGGTGTCAGGGTCGGAGGGTCAGAGGTCAGGGTCAGGGGTCAGAGCTCAGGGTCAGTGGTCAGAGGTCAGGGGTCAGAGCGTGCATAGTTAAGGCGGTGATAGGTCAGGGAGTAAGGAGGTCAGGGGTCAGGGGTCAGTGGTTGGGGGTCATGGGGTAAGGGGTCAGAGTCAAGGGTCAGAAGTCAGGGATCAGGGGTCATGGGTCAGGGGTCAGTGTCAAGGGTCAGGGTCAGGGTCAGGAGTTAGTGGTCAGAGGTCAGGGTCGGGGTGAGTGGTAAGGGGTCGTGAGGTCAGGTGTCAGGGGTCGGAGGTCAGAGGTCAGGAGGTCAGGGGTCATGGGTCAGGGGTCAGAGGTCATAGGTCATAGGTCAGATATCATGGGTTATAGGTCAGGGTTCAGAGGTCAGGTGTCAGGGGTCAGAGTTCAGAGGTCAGGGTCTGATCAGAGCTCAGGGTCAGAGGTTAGAGGTCAGAGGTCGGGGTCAGGGGTCAGAGGTCGGGGGTAAGGGTCAGGGTCAGGGGTAAGGGAGTTGGGGGTCATGGGTAAGGGGGTCAGGTCAGGGTGATGTTCAGGTGTTAGGGGTCAGGGTCGGAGTCCAGGGTAAGGGTTCAGAGGTCAGAGGTCAGGGGTCAGGGTTCGGGGGTCATGGGTAAGGGGTCATGGTCAGACGTCAGGGGTCAGATTCAAGGGTCAGAGTTCAGGGGGTCAGGGGTCATGGGTCTGGGGTCAGAGGTCAGGGGGTCAGGGCCAAGGGGTCAAAGGTCAGGGGTCGGGGTCATGGGTCAGGGTCAGGGGTAAGGGTTAGAGGTCAGACGTCAAGGGTCAGGGGTCAGAGGTCATAGGTCAGGGGTCATGGGTCATAGGTCAGGGTTCAGAAGTCAGTGGTCAGGGTCAGGGTTAAGAGATCAGGTGTCAGGGGTCAGAGGTCAGGGTCAGGAGTAAGAGGTCAGGGGTGAGAGGTCAGGGGTCAGGGGTCAGAGTTCAAGGTGTCAGGGTTCAGAGGTCAGACGTCAGGGTTCTAGGGGTCAGGAGTAAGTACGGCATGCGTCAGGGGTCATAGGTCATGAGTCAGGGTTTCAGAGGTCAGGGATCATGGGTCAGAGGTCAGGGGTCAGGTGTCAGGGTTTAGAGGTCAGGGTCAGTGGTCAGAGGTCAGGTATCATGGGGTCATAAGTCGGGGTCAGTGTTCAGAGGTCAGACGTCAGGGGTCAGGAGTCAGGGGTCAGGGTTCAGATTCAAGTGTCAGAGGTCAGGGGTCATGGTGAAGACGTCAGGGGTCGGGGGTCAGAGATCATAGGTCAGGGGGTCATGGGTCAGAGGTTCAGGGGTCATGGGTCATGAGTCAGAGGTCAGACGTCAGGGGTCACGTGTCAGGGGTCGGGGTAAGGGGTTCAGAGGTCAGAGGTCAGCGTAAGGGTTCAGAGGTCGAGAGGTCAGAGCGTCAGGGTTAAGAGATCAGGTGTCAGGGGTCAGAGGTCAGGGTCAGGAGTAAGAGGTCAGGTGTGAGAGGTCAGGGGTCAGGGGGTCAGAGTTCAAGTGTCAGGGTTCAGAGGTCAGACGTCAGGGTTCAGGGGTCAGGAGTAAGTACGGCATGCGTCAGGGTCATAGGTCATGGTCAGGGTTCAGAGGTCAGGGATCATGGGTCAGAGGTCAGGGGTCAGGTGTCAGGGTTTAGAGGTCAGGGTCAGTGGTCAGAGGTCAGGTATCATGGGTCATAAGTCGGGGTCAGTGTTCAGAGGTCAGGTGTCAGGAGTCAGGGGTCAGGGTTCAGATTCAAGTGTCAGAGGTCAGGGGTCATGGTGAAGACGTCAGGGGTCGGGGGTCAGAGATCATAGGTCAGGGGGTCATGGGTCAGAGTTCAGGGGTCATGGGTCAGAGGTCACAGGTCAGGGGTCAGGTGTCAGAGGTCAGGGATCATGGGTCAGAGGTCGGAGGTCAGGGTTCAGAGGTCAGAGGTCAGGTTGTCAGGAGTCATGGGTCAGATTCTAGGTGTCAGAGATCAGGGGTGAGGGGTCAGGGGCCAGAGGTTAGGTGTCAGGGGGTCGGAGGTCAGGTGTCAGGGGTCATGGGTCAGAGGTCAGAGGTCAGGGGTCAGAGGTCAGGGGTCGGGGTCAGAGGTCATATATCAGGGCGTCATGGGTCATAGGGTCAGGGGTCCGCGCTCAGGGTCAGAGGTCAGAGGTCGGGGGTAAGTGGTCAGGGTCAGGGGTCAGGGTCAGGGGTCGGGGGTCGGGGGTCAGGGGTCAGAGGTCATGGTCAGGGGTCAGAGGTCAGGGGTCAGGGGACAGGGTCAGGGGTCAGGGTCAGGGTTACAGGGTGATATTCAGGGGTTAGAGGGGTCAGGTCGCGGGTCAGGGTGAGGGGGTCAGAGGGTCAGGGTCAGAGGTCAGGGTAAGGGCTCAGAGGTCAGAGGTCAGGGCTCAGGGGTCGGGGGTCATGGGGTAAGGGGTCAGTGCTCAGGGGTCTGGGGTCAGAGGTCAAGCTTCAGATTTCAGGGGGTCAGGGGGTCATTATTCAGGGGTTCAGAGGTCAGGGTTCAGAGGTCAGACGTCTGGGGTCAGGGGTCAGGAAATAAGTGGGGCACAACTTCAGGGGTCATAGGTCAGGGTCTGGGTTCAGAGGTCAGGGATCATGGGTCAGAGGTCAGGGGTCAGGTGTCAGGGTTTAGAGGTCAGGGTCAGTGGTCAGAGGTCAGGGATCATGGGTCATAAGTCAGGGTCAGTGTTCAGAGGTCAGATGTCAGATGTCAGAAGTCAGGGTCAGGGTTCAGATTCAAGGGTCAGAGGTCAGGGGTCATGGTGTAGAGGTCAGTGGGGTCAGACGTCAGGGGTCACGTGTCAGGGGTCGGGGTAAGGGTTCAGAGGTCAGAGGTCAGGGTAAGGGTTCAGAGGTCAGAGGTCAGGGGTTAGGGTTCGGGGGTCATGGTAGGGGTCAGGGGTCAGGGGTCAGGGGTCAGGGGTCAGGAGTCATGGGTCTGGGGTCATAGGTCAGGGTCAGGGGTCAGAGGTAAGGTGTCAGGGGTCGGCGGTCAGGGGTCATGGGTCAGAGGTCAGGGATCAGGGCCATGGGTCAGGGGTCACGGGCCATGGGTCAGGGGTCAGGGCTCATGGGTCATGGGTCAGGGGTCAGAGGACAGAGGTCAGTGCCAGGGGTCAGGGGTCGGGGTCATGGGTCAGGGGTCAGTGGTTAGAGGTCAGGGCTCAGGACCAGGGGTCAGAGGTCAGGGGTCATGGGTCAGGGGTCAGAGGTAAAGGGTCAGGGCCAGGGGTCAGGGGTCGGGGTCATGGGTCAGAGGTGAGGGGTCAGGGCCAGGGGTCAGAGGTCAGGGGTCAGGGCCAGGGGTCAGAGGTCAGGGGTCGAAGGGCATGGGTCAGGGTCAGTGGTCAGGGTTAGAGGTCAGAGGTCAGGGGTCAGAGGTCAGGGGTCAGGGGTCATGGGTCAGAGGTCAGGGGTCAGGGGATAAGGGTCAGGGTCAGGGGTCAGGGTGATGTTCAGGTGTTAGGGGTCAGGGTCGGGGTAAGGGTGAAGGGTCAGGGGTCAGAGGTCAGGGTAAGGGTTCAGAGGTGAGAGGTCAGGGGTCAGGGTTCGGGGGTCATGGCTAAGGGGTCAGGTTCAGGGGTCAAACTTCAGAGTCAAGGGTCAGAGTTCTGGGGTCAGGGGTCATGGGTCAGGGGTCAGAGGTCAGGTGTCAGGGGTCGGAGGTCAAAGGTCAGGGTCAGGTGTCAGAGCTAAGGGTTCAGAGGTCAGGGGTCAGGGGGTCAGGGATCAGGGTCATAGGTCAGGGTCAGGGGCCAGAGGTCAGGAGTCAGGGGTCGGAAGTCAGAAGTCAGGGGTCATGGGTCAGAGGTCAGGAGTCAGAGGTCATAGGTCAGGGGTACTAGGTCAGGGGTCAGGGGTCAGGGAATAAGGGTCAGGGTCACGGGTCAGGCGTTGGGGGTCATGGTTAAGGGGTCAGAGTCAAGGGTCAGGGTCAGGAGTCAGTGGTCAGAGGTCAGGGTCGGGGTCGGGGTCAGAGGTCAGGGGTCAGAGCTCACGGTCAGAGGTCAGGGGTCAGGGGTCAGGGGTCAGGGTCAGGGGTCAGAGGTCAGGGTTCAGAGGTCAGGGGTCAGTGGTCAGGGGGTCAGGGATCAGGGTCATAGGTCAGGGTCAGGGACCAGAGGTCAGGTGTCAGGGGTCGGATGTCAGAGGTCGGTGTCAGGGGTCGGAGGTCAGAGGTCAGGGTCAGGGGTCAGAGCTCAGGGTCAGTGGTCAGAGGTCAGGGGTCAGAGGTCATAGTTAAGGGGTGATAGGTCAGGGAGTAAGGGTCAGGGTCAGGGGTCAGTGGTTGGGGGTCATGGGTAAGGGGTCAGAGTCAAGGGTCAGAAGTCAGGGATCAGGGGTCATGGGTCAGGGGTCAGTGTCAAGGGTCAGGGTCAGGAGTTAGTGGTCAGAGGTCAGGGTCGGGGTGAGTGGTAAGGGGTCAGAGGTCAGGTGTCAGGGGTCGGAGGTCAGAGGTAAGGGGTCAGGGGTAAGCGGTCAGGGTCAGGGGTCAGAGTCAATGGTCAAAGGTCAGGGGTCAGGGTTCAGAGGTCATAGGTCAGTGGTCGGGGTCATGGGTCAGGGTCAGGGGTCAGGGTTATAGGTCAGAGGTCAGGTGTCAGAGGTCATAGGTCATAGGTCAGGGGTCATGGGTCATAGGTCAGGGTTCAGAGGTCAGGTGTCACGGGTCAGAGTTCAGAGGTCAGGGTCTGATCAGAGCTCAGGGTCAGAGCTTAGAGGTCATGGTAAGGGGTCAGGGGTCAGGGGTCATAGGTCAGGGTAAGGGGTCAGAGGTAAGGTGTCAGGGGTCGGCGGTCAGGGGTCATGGGTCAGAGGTCAGGGATCAGGGCCATGGGTCATGTGTCATGGGTCATGGGTCAGGGGTCAGAGGTCAAGGGTCAGTGCCAGGGGTCAGGGGTCGGGGTCATTGGTCAGGGGTCGGGGTCAGAGGTCAGGGCTCAGGGCCAGGGGTCAGAGGTCAGGGGTCATGGGTCAGGGGTCAGAGGTAAAGGGTCAGGGCCAGGGGTCAGGGGTCGGGGTCATGGGTCAGGGGTCAGAGGTGAGGGGTCAGGGCCAGGGGTCAGAGGTCAGGGGTCAGGGCCAGGGGTCAGAGGTCAGGGGTCGAAAGGCATGGGTCAGGGTCAGTGGTCAGGGTTAGAGGTCAGAGGTCAGGGGTCAGAGGTCAGGGGTCAGGGGTCAGAGGTCAGGGGTCAGGGGATAAGGGTCAGGGTCAGGGGTCAGGGTGATGTTCAGGTGTTAGGGGTCAGGGTCGGGGTAAGGGTGAAGGGTCAGGGGTCAGAGGTCAGGGTAAGGGTTCAGAGGTCAGAGGTCAGGGGTCAGGGTTCGGGGTCATGGCTAAGGGGTCAGGTTCAGGGGTCAAACTTCAGAGTCAAGGGTCAGAGTTCTGGGGTCAGGGGTCATGGGTCAGGGGTCAGAGGTCAGGTGTCAGGGGTCGGAGGTCAAAGGTCAGGGTCAGGTGTCAGAGCTAAGGGTTCAGAGGTCAGGGGTCAGGGGGTCAGGGATCAGGGTCATAGGTCAGGGTCAGGGGCCAGAGGTCAGGAGTCAGGGGTCAGAAGTCAGAAGTCAGGGGTCATGGGTCAGAGGTCAGGAGTCAGAGGTCATAGGTCAGGGGTACTAGGTCAGGGGTCAGGGAATAAGGGTCAGGGTCACGGGTCAGGCGTTGGGGGTCATGGTTAAGGGGTCAGAGTCAAGGGTCAGGGTCAGGAGTCAGTGGTCAGAGGTCAGGGTCGGGGTTGGTGTGAAGGGTCAGGGTTCAGAGGTCAGAGGTCAGAGGTCAGGAGTAAGGGGTAAGGGGGTCAGGGTCATAGGTCAGGGTTAGGGGTTGGAGGTCAGGTGTCAGGGGCAGAGGTCAGAAGTCATAGGTCAGTGGTCAGGGCCAGGGTTCAGAGGTCAGTGTTCGGGGTCATGGGTCAGAGGTCAGGGGTCAGGGTTATAGGTCAGAGGTCAGGGGTCATGGGTCATAGGTCATAGGTCAGGGGTCATGGGTCATAGGTCAGGGTTCAGAGGTCAGGTGTCAGGGGTCAGAGTTCAGAGGTCAGGGTCTGATCAGAGCTCAGGGTCAGAGCTTAGAAGTCAGAGGTCAGGGGTCAGGGGTCAGAGGTCAATTGTCAGGGTTCAGAGGTCAGGGGTCAGGGGTCAGAGGTCAGGGATCATGGGTCAGAGGTCGGGGTCAGTGTTCAGAGGTCAGAGGTCAGGTGTCACGGGTCAGGGGTCAGATTAAATGGTCAGAGGTCAGGGGTCAGGGGTCAGGGGCCAGAGGTTAGGGGTAAGGGTTCAGAGGTCAGGGGTCAGAGGTCAGGTGTCAGGGGTCGGAGGTCAGGGGTCAGGGGTCATGGGTCAGAGGTCTGATGTCAGGGGTCAGGGGTCAGAGGTCATAGGTTAGGCGTCATGGGTCATGGGTCAGGGTTCAGTGGTCAGGGTAAGGGTTCAGAGGTCAGGGGTCAGGGGTCAGGGTCAGGGGTCAGGGGTCATGGGCCATGTGTCAGGGGTCAGAGGTCAGGGGTCAGGGCCAGGGGTCAGGGGTCATGGGTCATGGGTCAGAAGTCAGGGGTCGGGGGTCATTGGTCAGTGTCGGGGGTCATTTGTCAGTGTCAGGGGTCAGAGTTAGAGGTCAGTGGGTAAGGGTCAGGTTCAGGGGTCAGAGGTCAGGTGTCAGGGGTTGGAGGTCAGAGGTCGGGGTCAGGGGTCTGTGTGATGTTAAGGGGTCAGGGGTCAGGGGACAGGGTCAGGGGTCAGGGTCAGGGGTCAGGGTGATGTTCAGTGGTTAGGGGTCAGGGTCGGGGTTGGTGTGAAGGGTCAGGGTTCAGAGGTCAGAGGTCAGAGGTCAGGAGTAAGGGGTAAGGGGGTCAGGGTCATAGGTCAGGGTTAGGGGTCAGAGGTCAGGTGTCAGGGGTCGGAGGTCAGAGGTCAGGGGTTAGGTGTCATGGGTCAGGGGTCAGAGGTCATAGGTCATAGGTCAGGGGTCATGGGTTATAGGTCAAGGTTCAGAGGTCAGGTGTCAGGGGTCAGAGTTCAGAGGTCAGGGTCTGATCAGAGCTCAGGGTCAGAGGTTAGAGGTCAGAGGTCAGGGTCAGGGGTCAGAGGGCAATTGTCAGGGTTCAGAGGTCAGGGTCAGGGGTCAGAAATCAGGGATCATGGGTCAAAGGTCGGGGTCAGGTTTCAGAGGTCAGAGGTCAGGTGTCAGGGTTCAGGGGTCAGATTCAAGGGTCAGGGGTCAGGGGTCAGGGGCCAGAGGTTAGGGGTAAGGGTTCAGAGGTCAGGGGTCGAGGTCAGGGGTTGGGGTTATGGGTCATGCGTCAGAGGTCGGGGTCAGAGGTCATAGGTCAGGGTTCAGATTTCGGGGTTGGGGTTCAGAGCTCAGGTGTCAGGGGTCAGAGGTCAGAGGTCAGGTTCAGGGGTCAGAGGTCAGGGGTCAGAGTCAAGGGTCAGAGGTCAGGATCGGGGTCAGAGGTCAGGGGTCAGAGCTCAGTGTCAGAGGTCAGAGGTCAGTGGACAGGGTCAGAGGTCAGGGGTCAGGGGACAGGGTCAGGGTAAGGTGTCAGGGGTCAGGGTGATGGTCAGGGGCTGGGGTCAGGGTCGGGGTCAGTGTGAGGGGTCAGGGGTCGGGGGTCAGAGTTCAGGGTAAGTGTTCAGAGGTCAGAGGTCAGGGGTCAGGGGTCGGGGGTCATGGGTAAGTGGTCAGTGTCAGGGGTCGGGGTCAGAGTCAAGCTTCAGATTTCAGGGGTCAGGGGTCATTATTCAGGGTTCAGAGGTCAGGGTTCAGAGGTCAGACGTCTGGGGTCAGGGGTCAGGGTCAGGGGTCAAGTGTCAGGGGTCATAGGTCAGGGAGTAAGGCTCAGGGTCAGGGGTCAGGGGTTGGGGGTCATGGGTAAGGGGTCAGGGGTCAGGGGTCAGAGTCAAGGGTCAGATGTCAGGGGTCAGGGTTCATGGGTCAGGGGTCATGGGTCAGGGGTTAGTGTCAAGGGTCAGGGTCAGGGTCAGGAGTCATAGGTCAGGGGTAAGAGGTCAGGGTTCAGAGGTCAGAGGTCAGGGGTCAGGGCCAGGGTTCAGAGGTCAGAGGTCAGGGGTCAGGGCCAGGGGATAGGGTCAGAGGTGAGGGGTCAGGGTCAGGGGTAAGGGGTCAGTGGTAAGGGTCATGTTCAGGGGTTAGGGGTCAGCGTCGGGGTCAGGGTGAGGCGTCAGGGGTCAGGGGTCAGAGGTCAGGGTATGGGTTCAGAGGTCAGAGGTCAGGGGTCAGGGGTCGGGGGTCATGTGTAAGCAATCAGGATCAGGGGTCAGGGGTCAGAGGTCATGGTCAGCTGTCAGAGATCAGGGGTCAGGGGACAGGGGACAGGGTCAGGGGTCAGAATAAGGGGTCAGGGTGATGTTCAGCGGTTAGGGGTCAGGGTCGGGGCCAGGGTGAGGGGTCAGGGGTTCAGTGTCAAGTGTCAGGGTCAGGAGTCAGTGGTCAAAGGTCAGGGTCAGAAACAGAGGTCAGGATTCAGAGCTCACGGCCAGAGGTCAGTGGTCAGTGGTCAGTGGACATGATCAGGGGATGGGGTCAGTGGTCAGGGCGATCTTCAGGGGTTAGGGGTCAGGGTCGGGGTCAGGGTGAGGGGTCAGGGGTCATTTGTCAGAGGTCAGGGTAAGGGTTCAGAGGTCATAGGTCAGGGGTCAGGGGTCGGGGGCATGGGTAAGGGGTCAGGGCCAGGGGTCAGAGGTCAGGGGTCATGGGTCAAGGTCAGGGGTCAGAGTCAAGGGTCAGAGGTCATGGTCAGGGGTCAGAGGTAAGGGGTCAGAGCTCAGGGTCAGAGGTCAGCGGTCAGGGCACAGGGTCAGAGGTCAGGGGTCAGGGGTCAGGGTCAGGGGTCAGGGTGTCAGGGGTCAGGGTCATGAGTCAGGGGTCAGAGGTCATGGTCAGCTGTCAGAGATCAGGGGTCAGGGGACAGGGGACAGGGTCAGGGGTCAGAATAAGGGGTCAGGGTGATGTTCAGTGGTTAGGGGTCAGGGTTGGGGTCATGGTGAGGGGTCAGGGGTCAGGGGTCAGGGGTCAGAGGTCAGGGTAAGGGTTCAGAGGTCAGAGGTCAGGGGTCAGGGGTCATGGGTCAGGGGTCAGAGGTCAGGTGTCAGGGGGTGGAGGTCAGAGGTCAGGGGTCAGGGCCAGGGGTAAGAGGTTAGGGGTCAGGGGTCAGGGATAAGCGTCAGGGGTCAGAGGTCAGGGGTCAGGGGTCAGGGATCAGGGTCATAGGTCAGGGTCAGGGGCCAGAGGTCAGGTGTCGGGGGTCAGGGATCAGAGTCAGGGGTCAGAGGTCAGGGGTCAGGGCCAGGGTCAGGGGTCAGAGTCAATGGTCAGAGGTCAGGATCAGGGATCAGTGGTCAGGGGTCAGAGCTCAGGGTCAGAGGTCAGGGGACAGGATCAGAGGTCAGGGGTTCAGGGGTCAGGGTCAGGAGTCAGGGGTCAGAGATCATGGTCAGCGGTCAGAAGTCAGGGGTCAGGAGACAGGGTAAGGAGTCAGGGTAAGGGGTCAGGGGTCAGGGTGATGGTCAGGGGTTAGGGGTCAGAGGTCAGGGTAAGTGTTCAGAGGTCAGAAGTCACTGGTCAGGTGTCGGGGGTCATGGGTAAGGGGTCAGTGTCAGGGGTCTTGGGTCAGTCAAGCTTCAGAGGTCAGGGGTCAGGGGTCATGGGTCAGGGGTCAGAGATCAGGGTTTAGAGCTCAGAGGTCGGGGAATGGATAACGGGGTCAGGGTCATAGGTCAGGGTCATGGGTCAGAGGTCAGGTGTCAGAGGTCGGAGGTCAGAGGTCAGGGGTAAGGGGTCATGGGTCAGAGGTCAGAGGTCAGAGGTCAGGGGTCAGGGCCAGGGGTAAGAGGTCAGGGGTCGGGGTCAGGGTCAGGGTCAGGGGTCAGGGGTCAGAGGTCAGGGGTCAGAGGGTCAGGGATCAGGGTCTTAGGTCAGGGTCAGGGGCCAGAGGTCAGGTGTCAGGGGTCGGATGTCAGGGTTCATAGGTCAGGGGTCAGAGGTCTGGGTCAGGGGTCAGAGCTCAGGGTCAGAGGTCAGGGGTCAGGGGTCAGAGGTCAGTGGTCAGAAGTCAAGTGTCAAGGATCATGAATCAGAGGTAGGGGTAAGGGTTCAGAGGTCAGAGGTCAGGTGTCAGGGGTAAGAGGTCAGGGTCAGAGGTCAGGGGTCAGAGGTCATAGGTCAGGGGTCATAGGTCAGGGACTAAGGGTCAGGTTCAGGTGTCAGAGGTCAGGGGTCATGGGTCAGGGGTCAGGGGTCAGAGTCAAGGGTCAGAGGTCAGGGGTCAGGGGTAAGGGGTCATGGGTCAGGGGTCATTCTCAAGGGTCAGGGTCAGGGTCAGGAGTCATGGGTCAGAGGTAAGAGGTCAGGGTTCAGAGGTCAGAGGTCAGGGGTCAGGGCCAGGGGTCAGAGGTAAGGGGTCAGGGCCAGGGGATAGGGTCAGAGGTCAGGGGTCAGGGTCAGGGGTAAGGGGTCAGTGGTCAGGGTGATGTTCAGGGTTAAGGGTTCAGTGTCGGGGTCAGGGTGAGGGGTCAGGGGTCAGGGGTCAGATGTCAGGGGTCAGATGTCAGGGTAAGGGTTCAGAGGTCAGAGGTCGGGGTCAGGGGTCGGGGTCTTGGGTAAGCAGTCAGGGTCAGGGGTCAGATTCAAGGGTCAGAGGTCAGGTTTCAGGGGTCAGAGGTCAGGGGTCATGGGTCAGGGGTCAGCGTCAGGGGTCAGAGGTCAGAGGTCAGGGCCAGGGGTCAGAGGTCAGGGGTCAGAGGTCAAGTTTCAGGGATCATGAATCAGAGGTCGGGGTCAGGTTTCAGAGGTCAGAGGTCAGGTGTCAGAAGTCAGGTGTCAGAGGTCATAGGTCAGGGGTCATAGGTCAGGGAATAAGGGTCAGGGTCAGGTGTCAGGGCTTGGGGGTCATGGGTAAGGGGTCAGGGGTCAGAGGTCATGGGTCAGGGGTCAGGGGTGAGAGTCAAGGTTCAGAGGTCAGGGGCCAGGGGTCATGGATCAGGGGTCAGTGTCAAGGTTCATAGTCAGGGTCAGGAGTCAGTGGTCAGAGGTCAGGGCCAGGGGTCAGAGGTCAGGGTTAAGAGCTCACGGTCAGAGGTCAGGGGTCAGGGGACAGGGTCAGGGGACAGGGTCAGAGGTCAGGGGTCAGGGGTCAGGGTCAGGGGTCAGGGTGATGTTCAGGGGTTAGGAGTCGGGGTCAGGGTCAGGGTGAGGGGTCAGTGGTCATGGGTCAAAAGTAAGGGTAAGGGTTCAGAGGTCAGGGTCAGGGGTCGGGGGTCAGGGGTAAGCGGTCAAGGTCAGGGGTCAGGGGTTAGAGTCAATGGTCAGAGGTCAGGGGTCAGGAGTCAGGGGTTAGAGGTCAGGTGTCAGGGGTCGGAGGTCAGGGGTCGGATTCAAGTGTCAGAGCTCAGGGGTCAGGGGTCATGGGTCAGGGGTTAGAGGTCAGGGTTCAGAGGTAAGAGGTCAGGGGTCAGGGGGTCAGGGGTCACGAGTAAGAGGTCAGGGGTCAGGGGTCAGAGGTCAGGGGTCATAGGTCAGGGGTCATGGGTCATAGGTCAGGGTTCAGAGGTCAGGGTAAGGGTTCAGATGTCAGAGGTCAGGGTATAGGTTCAGAGGTCAGAGGTCAGGGGTCAGGGGTCGGGGGTCATGGGTTAGGGGTCAGGGGTAAGAAATCATGGGTCAGCGGTCAGAGGTCAGGGTTCAGAGGTCAGGGGTCAGGGGGTCAGCGTGTCAGGGGTCAGGGGTTGGAGGTAAGAGGTCAGGGGTCAGGGGTCAGAAGTAAAGTGTCAGGGTTAAGAGGTCAGGGTCAGTAGTCAGAGGTCAGGGATCATTGGTCATGGGTCAGAGGTCAGAGGTCAGGGGTCAGGGGTCATGGGTAAGGGGTCAGGGGTCATGGGTCAGCTGTCAGAGTTCAGGGTTCAGAGGTCAGGGTTCAGAGGTCAGATGTCAGGGGTCAGGGGGTCAGGGTTCAGGGGTCGGGGTCGGAGGTCAGATGTCAGGGGTCAGGGGTCAGAGGTAAAGTGTCAGGGTTAAGAGGTCAGGGTCTGTGGTCAGATGTCAGGGATCATGGGTCAGAGGTCAGGGGTCAGAGGTTAGGTGTCAGGGGTCGGAGGTCAGGGGTCAGGGGTCATAGGTCTGGGGTCACGGTCAGGGTTCAGGGTCAGGGATCAGGGCTCAGGGTCACGGTCAGGGGTTAAGGGTCAGGGTCAGGGGTCAGGGGTCAGGGTCAGGGGTCAGGGGTCAGAGGTCAGAGTCAGGGGTCAGGGTTCAGGGTCCGGGGTCAGGGTCAGTGTGAGGGGTTAGGTTCAGGGGTCAGGGGTCAGGGTAACGGTCAGGGGTTACGGGTCAGGGTCAAGGGTCATGGTGAGGGGTCAGGGGTCATTGTAAAGGGTCAGGGTCAGGGTCAGGAGTCAGGGGCCAGAGGTCAGGGGTCAGGGTGATGTTCTGGGGTTAGGGGTCAGGGTCGGGGTCAGGGTGAGGGGTCAGGGGTCAGGGGTCAGAGGCCAGGGTAAGGGTTCAGAGTTCAGAGGTCATGGGTCAGGGGTCGGGGGTCATGGGTAACGGGTCAGGGTCAGGGGTCAGAGTCAAGGGTCAGGGTTTGGTGGTCAGGGGTCAGGGGTCAGGGTCAGAGTTCAGAGGTCAGGGTACAGGGTCAGGGGTCAGGGGTCAGGGTCAGGTGTCAGGGGGTCAGTGTCAGGAGTCAGGGCTCAGAGTTCATTGTAAGGCGTTAGAGGTCAAGGGTCAGGGGACAGGGTCAGGGGTCAGGGTCAGGGGTCATGGGTCAGGGTGATGTTCAGAGGTTAGGGGTCAGGGTCGGGGTCAGGGTGAGGGGTCAGAGGTCAGGGGTCAGAGGTCAGGGTAAGTGTTCAGAGGTCAGGGGTCTGGGGTCAGGGTTCGGGGGTCATGGGTAAGAGGTCATTTTCAGGGGTCAGGGGTCAGAGTCAAGCTTCAGAGGTCAGGTGTCAGGGGTCATATGTCAGGGGTCAGAGGTCAGGGTTCAGAGTTCAGAGGTCAGGGGTAAGGGGTCAAGGGTAAGGGGGTCAGGGGTCAGGGTCATAGGTCAGGGTCACGGTTCATGGGTCACGGGTCAGAGGTCATAAGTCAGGGGTCGGGGGTCATGGGTAAGGGGTCAGGGGTTGGGGGTTGGGGGTTGGGGGTCAGGGGTCATGGGTCACGGTCAGGAGTCAGGGGTCAGGGGTCGGAGGTCAGAGGTCAGGGGTCGGGGTCAAGGGTCAGGGGTCAGGGGTCAGAGGTCAGAGGTCAGGGTTCAGGGCCAGGGGTAAGAGGTCAGGGTTTGGTGGTCGGGGGTAAGGGGTCATGGGTTAGGGTCAGGGATCAGAGGTCAGGGGTCAGGGGTCAGGGGGTTAGGGATCAGGGTCATAGGTCAGGGTCAGGGGCCAGAGGTCAGGTGTCGGGGGTCGGAGGTCAGAGGTCAGGTGTCAGGGGTCATGGGTCAGAGGTCAGGTGTCAGGGGTCGGAGGTCAGGGGTCATGGGTCATGGGTCCTGTGTCAGAGGTCAGGGGTCAGGGGTCGGGGATCAGAGGTCAGGATTCAGAGGTCAGGGGTCAGAGGTCAAGAGTCAGGGGTCATAGGTCAGGGGTCAGGGGTCATAGGTCAGTGGTCAGTGTCAGAGTTCAGGGTCAGGGGTCAGGGTCAGGGGTCAGGGGTCAGGGGTCAGGGTTCATGGTCAGGGGTCAGGGTTCAGAGATCAGAGGTCAGGGGTCAGGGGGTCAGGGGTAAGTGTCATAGGTCAGGGTCAGGGGTCAGAGGTCAGGTGTCAAGGGCCAGGGGTCATGAGTCAGAGGTCATGGGTTAGGGCCAGGGGTCATGGGCAAGGGGTCAGAGTTCAGGGGTCAGCGCCAGGGGTCAGCGGTATGGGGTCAGGGGTCATGGGTCAGGGTTCAGGGTAAGAGGTCAGAGGTCAGGGGTCAGAGGTCAGGTGTCAGGGGTCGGGGGTCATTGGTAAGGCGTCAGGGTCAGGGGCCAGAAGTAAGTTGTCGGGGGTAGGAGATCAGAGGTCGGGGTCAGGGCCAGGGGTCAGGGGTCATAGGTCAGGGGTCAGAGGTCAGGAATCGGGGGTCATGGGTCAGGGTGAGGGGTCAGGGTTAGAGGGCAGAAGTCAGGGGTCAGAGGTCAGGTGTCAGGGGTCGGAGGTCAGAGGTCAGGGGTCATGGGTCAGGGGTCAGAGGTCAGGTGTCAGGTGTCGGAGGTCAGTGGTCAGGGGTCAGGGTACAGGGTCATAGGTCAGGGTCAGGGGCCAGAGGTCACGTTTAAGGGGTTGTAGGTCAGAGGTCAGGGGTCAGGGGTCAGAAGTCAGGGTTCAGAGGTCAGAGGTCAGTGTCAGGGGTCAGAGTTCAGGGTCAGAGGTCAGGGGTCAGAGGTCAGGGGTCACAGTTCAAGTGTCAGGGATCATGAATCAGAGGTCGGGGTCAGGGTTAAGAGGTCAGGTGTCAGGGGTCAGAGGTTAGGGTCAGAGGTCAGGGGTCAGAGGTCAAGTGTCAGGGATCATGAATCAGAGGTCGGGGTCAGGTTTCAGAGGTCAGAGGTCAGGAGTCAGGGGTCAGGGGTCAGAGGTCAGGGTCAGATGTCAGAGGTCAGGGGTCAGAGGTCATAGGTCAGGGGTCATAGGTCAGGGAGTAAGGGTCAGGGTCAGGTGTCTGGGCTTGGGGTTCATGGGTAAGGGGTCAGGCGTCAGGGGTCAGGGGTCAGGGGTGAGAGTCAAGGGTCAGAGGTCAGGGTTCAGAGGTCATGGTTCAGGGGTCAGTGTCAAGGTTCAAGGTCAGGGTCAGGAGTCAGTGGTCAGAGGTCAGGGCCAGGGGTCAGAGGTCAGGGTTCAGAGCTCACGGTCAGAGGTCAGGGGTCAGTGGACAGGGTCAGGGGACAGGGTCAGAGGTCAGGGGTAAGGGGTCAGGGTCAGGGGCCAGTGGTCAGGGTGATGTTCAGGGGTTATGGCTCGGTGTCGGGGTCAGGGTGAGGGGTCAGGGGTCATGGGTCAGAGGTAAGGGTAAGGGTTCAGAGGTCAGGGGTCAGGGGTCGGGGGTCATGGGTAAGCGGTCAGGGTCAGGGGTCAGGGGTCAGAGTCAATGGTCAGAGGTCAGGGGTCGGGGGTCAGGGGTTAGAGGTCAGGTGTCAGGGGTCAGAGGTCAGGGATCAGATTAAAGGGTCAGAGGTCAGGGGTCAGCGCTATGGGGCCATAGGTTAGGGGTCAGGGTTCAGAGGTCAGGGGTCAGAGGTCAGGTGTCAGGGGTCAGAGTTCAGGGGTCAGAGGTCATGGGTCAGAGGTCAGGGGTCGGGGTCGGGGGTCAGAGGTCATAGGTTGGGGTCATGGGTCATAGGTCAGGGTTCAGAGGTCAGGGTAAGTGTTCAGATGTCAGAGGTCAGGGTGGGTTCAGAGGTCAGAGGTCAGGGGTCAGGGGTCGGGGTCATGGCTAAGGGGTGAGGGGTCAGGGGTCATGGGTCAGCGGTCAGGGTTCAGAGGTCAGAGGTCGGGGTCAGGGGGTCGGGGTCAGGGGTCGGAGGTCAGAGGTCGGGGGTCAGGGGTCAGAGGTCAAGTGTCAGGGTTAAGAGGTCAGGGTCAGTGATCAGAGTTCAGGGATCATGGGTCAGGGGTCAGGGGTCAGAGGTCAGGTGTCGGGGTCGGAGGTCGGGGTCAGGGGTCATAGGTCTGGGGTCAGGGTCAGGGTTCAGGGTCAGGGGTCAGGGTTCAGGTTTCAGGGTCACGGTCAGGGGTTACGGGTCAGGGTCAGGGGTCAGGGTTCAGGGTCAGGTCCGTGGTCAGGGTCATGGGTCAGGGGTCAGGGTCAGTGGTCAGGGGTCAGGGTTCAGGGTCCGGGGTCAGGGTCAGTGTGAGGGGTTAGGTTCAGGGGTCAGGGGTCAGCGTCACGGTCAGGGGTTACGGGTCAGGGTCAAGGGTCAGGGTGAGGGTTCAGGGGTCACTGTCAAGGGTCAGGGTCAGGGTCAGGAGTCAAGGGCCAGAGGTCAGGGGTCAGGGTGATGTTCAGGGGTTAGGGGTCAGGGTCGGGTCAGGGTGAGGGGTCAGGGGTCAGGTTCAGGGGTCAGAGGTCAGGGGTCATGGGTCAGGGTCAAGGGTCATGGTCAGATGTCAGGGGCCAGAGGTCAGGGGTCAGGGTGATGTTCAGGGGTTAGGGGTCAGGGTCGGGGTCAGGGTGAGGGGGCAGGGGTCAGGGGTCAGGGGGTCAGGAATCAGGGTTCAGAGTTCAGAGGTCAGGGGTAAGGGGTGGGGGTAAGATGGTCAGGGGTCAGGGTCATAGGTCAGGGTCGGGGGTCAGAGGTCAGGTATCAGAGTTCGGAGGTCAGAGGTCAGGGGTCAGGGGTCATGGGTCAGGGGTCAGAGGTCATAGGTCAGGGGTCATAGGTCAGGGAGTAAGGGTCAGGGTCAGGGGTCAGGGCTTGGGTGTCATGGTTAAGGGGTCAGGGTCAGGGGTAAGAGGTCAGGGGTCATGGGTCAGGGGTCAGAGTCAAGGGTCAGATGTCAGGGGTCATGGGTCATGGGTCAGGGGTCAGTGTCAAGGGTCAGGGTCCGGGTCAGGAGTCAGTGGTCAGAGGTCAGGGTCAGAAGTCAGAGGTCAGGGTTCAGAGCTCACGGTCAGAGGTCAGGGGTCAGGGGTCAGTGGACAGGGTCAGGGGACAGGGTCAGAGGTCAGGGGTCAGGGGTCAGGGTCAGGGGTCAGGGGTCAGTGGTCAGAGTGATGTTCAGGGATTAGGGGTCGGGGTCTGGGTGAGGGGTCAGGGGTTATGGGTCAGAGGTCAGGGTAAGTGTTCAGAGGTCAGAGATCAGGGGTCAGGGGCCATGGGTAAGCGGTCAGGGTCAGGGGTCAGAGTCAATGGTCAGAGATCAGGGGTCAAGGGTCAGGGGCCAGAGGTTAGGGGTCAGGGTTCATAGGTCAGGGGTCAGGGGTCAGAGGTCAGGTGTCAGGTGTCGGAGGTCAGGGGTCATAGGTCAGGGGTCAGGGTTCAGGGTCAGGGTTCGGGGTCAGGGTTCAGGGTCACGGTCAGGGGTTACGGGTCAGAGGTCAGGGGTCAGGGTCAGTGGTCAGGGTGAGGGGTCAGGGTTTAGGAGTCAGGGGTCAGAGGTCAGGGTAATGGTTCAGAGGTCAGAGGTCGTGGGTCAGGGTCTGGAATCAGAGTCAAGGGTCAGAGGTCAGGTTTCAGGGGTCAGAGGTCAGGGGTCAGAGCTCAGGGTCAGAGGACAGAGGTCGGGGTCAGGTGTCAGAGGTCAAGTGTCAGGGTTAAGAGGTCAGGGTCAGTGGTCAGAGGACAGGGATCATGGGTCAGAGATCAGGGGTCAGAGGTCAGGGGTCAGGGGTCGGGGGTCAGAGGTCAGGGTTTAGAGGTCAGGGTAAGGGTTCAGAGATCAGAAGTCAGGGGTCAAGGTCAGGGGTCAGAGGTCAGGGGTCAGAGGTCAAGTGTCAGGGTTAAAGAGGTCAGGGTCAGTGGTCAGATGTCAGGGAGCACGGTTTAGAGGTCAGGGGTCAGAGGTCAGGTGTCAGGGGTTGGTGGTCAGGGGTCACGGGTCATAGGTCAGGGGTCAGGGTCAGGGTCAGGGTTCAGGGTCAGGGGTCAGGGGTCGGGGTCAGGGTCACGGTCAGGGTTTACGGGTCAGGGTCAGGGTCAGTGGTCAGGGTCAGGGGTCAGGGGTCAGGGTCAGGGGTCAGGGGTCAGGTTTTAGGGACCAGGGTCAGGGTAAGTGTGAGGGGTTAGGTTCAGGGGTCAGGGGTCAGGGACACAGTCTGGGGTTACGGGTCAGGGTGAGGGGTCAGGGTGAGGGGTCAGGGGTCATTGTCAAGGGTCAGGGTCAGGGTCAGGAGTCAGGGGCCAGAGGTCAGGGGTCAGGGTGATGTTCAGGGGTTAGGGGTCAGGGTCGGGGTCAGGGTGAGGGGTCAGGGGTCAGAGGTCAGGGTAAGGGTTCAGAGGTCAGAGGTCATGGGTCAGGGGTCGGGGGTCATGGGTAAGGGGTCAGGGTCAGGGGTCAGAGGTCAGGGGTCATGGGTCAGGGTCAGGGGTCAGAGTCAAGGGTCAGAGGTCAGGGCCAGGGGTCAGAGGTCAGGGGTCAGAGCTGAGGGTCAGAGGTCAGAGGTCATGGGACAGGGTCAGAGGTCAGGGGTCAGGGTCAGGGGTCAGGGGTTCAGGGGTCAGAGTCAGGAGTCAGGGCTCAGATGTCATGGTCAGGGGTCAGAGGTCAGGGGTCAGGGGACAGGGTCAGGGGTCAGGGTCAGGGGTCAGGGTCAGGGGTCAGGGTCAGGGTGATGTTCAGGGATTAGGGGTCAGGGTTGGGGTCAGGGTGAGGGGTCAGGGGTCAGAGGTCAGGGGTCAGAGGTCAGGGTAAGGGTTCAGAGGTCAGAGATCAGGGGTCAGGGGCCATGGGTAAGCGGTCAGGGTCAGGGGTCAGAGTCAATGGTCAGAGATCAGGGGTCAAGGGTCAGGGGCCAGAGGTTAGGGGTCAGGGTTCATAGGTCAGGGGTCAGAGGTCAGGTGTCAGATGTTGGAGGTCAGGGGTCATAGGTCAGGGGTCAGGGTTCAGGGTCAGGGTTTGGGGTCAGGGTTCAGGGTCACGGTCAGGGGTTACGGGTCAGAGGTCAGGGGTCAGGGTCAGGGTCAGTGGTCAGGGTGAGGGGTCAGGGTTTAGGAGTCAGGGGTCAGAGGTCAGGGTAATGGTTCAGAGGTCAGAGGTCGTGGGTCAGGGTCTGGAATCAGAGTCAAGGGTCAGAGGTCAGGTTTCAGGGGTCAGAGGTCAGGGGTCAGAGCTCAGGGTCAGAGGACAGAGGTCGGGGTCAGGTGTCAGAGGTCAAGTGTCAGGGTTAAGAGGTCAGGGTCAGTGGTCAGAGGACAGGGATCATAGGTCAGAGATCAGGGGTCAGAGGTCAGGGGTCAGGGGTCGGGGGTCAGAGGTCAGGGTTTAGAGGTCAGGGTAAGGGTTCAGAGATCAGAAGTCAGGGGTCAAGGTCAGGGGTCAGGGGTCAGAGGTCAGGGGTCAGAGGTCAAGTGTCAGGGTTAAAGAGGTCAGGGTCAGTGGTCAGATGTCAGGGAGCACGGTTTAGAGGTCAGGGGTCAGAGGTCAGGTGTCAGGGGTTGGTGGTCAGGGGTCACGGGTCATAGGTCAGGGGTCAGGGTCAGGGTCAGGGTTCAGGGTCAGGGGTCAGGGGTCGGGGTCAGGGTCACGGTCAGGGTTTACGGGTCAGGGTCAGTGGTCAGGGTCAGGGGTCAGGGGTCAGGGTCAGGGTCAGGGGTCAGGGGTCAGGTTTCAGGGTCCAGGGTCAGGGTAAGTGTGAGGGGTTAGGTTCAGGGGTCAGGGGTCAGGGACACAGTCTGGGGTTACGGGTCAGGGTGAGGGGTCAGGGTGAGGGGTCAGGGGTCATTGTCAAGGGTCAGGGTCAGGGTCAGGAGTCAGGGGCCAGAGGTCAGGGGTCAGGGTTATGTTCAGGGGTTAAGGGTCAGGGTCGGGGTCAGGGTGAGGGGTCAGGGGTCAGAGGTCAGGGTAAGGGTTCAGAGGCCAGAGGTCATGGGTCAGGGGTCGGGGGTCATGGGTAAGGGGTCAGGGTCAGGGGTCAGAGGTCAGGGGTCATGGGTCAGGGTCAGGGGTCAGAGTCAAGGGTCAGAGGTCAGGGCCAGGGGTCAGAGGTCAGGGGTCAGAGCTGAGGGTCAGAGGTCAGAGGTCAGAGGTCAGGGGACAGGGTCAGAGGTCAGGGGTCAGGGTCAGGGGTCAGGGGTTCAGGGGTCAGAGTCAGGAGTCAGGGCTCAGATGTCATGGTCAGGGGTCAGAGGTCAGGGGTCAGGGGACAGGGTCAGGGGTCAGGGTCAGGGGTCAGGGTCAGGGTGATGTTCAGGGATTAGGGGTCAGGGTTGGGGTCAGGGTGAGGGGTCAGAGGTCAGGGGTCAGGGTAAGTGTTCAGAGGTAAGAGGTCAGGGGTCAGGGGTCGGGGGTCATGGGTAAATGGTCAGTGTCAGGGGTCAGAGTCAACCTTCAGAGGTCAGGGGTCAGGGGTCATGGGTCAGGGGTCAGAGGTCAGGGTTCAGAGTTCAGAGGTCAGGGGTAAGGGGTCAGGGGTAAGGGGGTCAGGGGTCATGGTAATAGGTCAGGGTCAGGGGTCAGAGGTCAGGTGTCAGGGGTGTGAGGTCAGAGGCCAGAGGTCAGGGGTCATGGGTCATGGGTGAGGGGTCAGAGGTCATAGGTCAGTGGTCAGGGCCAGGGGTAAGAGGTCAGGGGTCGGGTGTCAGGGGTCAGGGGTCAGGGTCAGGGGACAGAGGTCAGTGGTCATTGGTCAGGGGTCAGGGGTCAGGAGTTCAGGGATCAGGGTCAAAGGTCAGGGTCAGGGGCCAGAGGTCAGGTGTCGGGGTCGGAGGTCAGAGGTCAGGGGTGAAGGCCAGGTGTCATGGGTCAGGGTCAGGGGGTCAGGGTTAGAGGTCAGAGGTCGGAGGTCAGAGGTCAGAGGTCAGGGGTCATGGGTCATAAGTCGGGGGTCATAGGTCAGAGGGTCAGGGTTCAGAGGTCAGGTTTCTGAGGTCAGAGGTCAGGGGTCATAGCTCAGGGTCAGAGGACAGAGGTCAGTGGTCAGGGGTAAGAGGTCAAGTGTCAGGTTAAAGAGGTCAGGGTCAGTGGTCAGAGGTCAGGGTCATGGGTCAGAGATCAGGGGTAAGAGGTCAGGTGTCAGGGGTCGGAATTCAAAAGTCATGGGTCATGGGTCAGAGGTCAGGGGTCAGGGGTCAGGGGTCGGGGGTCAGAGTTCAGGGTTCAGAGGTCAGGGGTCAGAGGTCAATGGTCGGGGTCAGGGGTCATGGTTCAGAGGTCGGGGGTCAGGGGTCAGAGGTCAGGGTTCAGATGTTCAGAGTTCAGGGGTCAGAGGTCAGAGGTCAGGGTCAGGGGTCATAGTTCAGGGTCAGAGGTCAGGGGTCAGAGGTCAGGTGTCAGAGGTCAGGGTTCAGAGGTCAAGTGTCAGGGATCATGAATCAGAGGTCAGGGTCAGGGTTCAGAGGTCAGAGGTCTGGTGTCAAGGATCAGAGGTCAGGATCAGAGGTCAGAGTTCAGGGGTCAGGGGTCATAGGTCACGGAGTAAGGGTTATGTTCAGGGGTCAGGGGTTGGGGTCATGGGTAAGGGGTCAGGGTCAGGGGTCAGAGGTCAGGGGTCATGGGTCAGGGGTCAGTGGTCGGAGTCAAGGGTCAGAGGACAGGGGTCATGGGTCATGGGTCAGGGGTCAGTGTCAAGGTTCAGGGTCAGGAGTCAGTGGTCAGAGGTCAGGGTCAGGGGTAAGAGGTCAGGGGTCAGGGGTCAGGGGTCAATGTCATGTGTCAGGGGTCAGGGTTATGTTAAGGTGTTAGGGGTTGGGGTCGGGGTCAGGGTGAGGGGTCAGGGGTCAGGGGTCAGGGTAAGGGTTCAGAGGTCAGAGGTCAGGGGTCAGGGGTCGGGGGTTATGGTTAAGTGTTCAGGGTCAGGGGTCAGGGGTCAGAGTCAAGGGTCAGAGGTCAGGGGCCATGGGTCAGGGGTCAGGGTTCAGAGGTCATAGTTCAGGGGTCAGAGGTCAGGGTCATAGGTCAGGGTCAGGGGTCAGAGGTCAGGTGTTAGGGGTCAGAGGTAAGAGGTCAGGGGTCAGCGGTCAGGTGTCAGGGGTCAGAGTTCAGAGGTCAGGTTCAGATCAGATCTCAGGGTCAGAGGTCAGAGGTCAGAGGTCAAAGGTCAGGGGTCGGAGGTCAAGTGTCAGGGTTCAGAGGTCAGGGTCAAGGGTCAGAGGTCAGGGATCATGGTTCAGAGGTCAGGGTCAGGGTTCAGAGGCCAGAGGTCAGGTGTCAGGTGTCAGATTCAAGGGTCAGAGGTCAGGGGTCAGGGGTCATGGGTCAGGGGTCAGAGGTTACGGGTCAGGGTTCAGAGGTCTAGGGTCAGAGGTCAGGTGTCAGGGTTCGAAGGTCAGGGGTCAGGAGTCATGGGTCACGGGTCAGAGGTAAGGGGTCAGAGGTCAGGGGTCGGGGTCAGAGGTCATAGGTCAGGGGTCATTGTTCAGAGGTCAGGGGTCAGAGCTCAGGGTCAGAGGTCAGAAGTCAGTGGGTAAGGGTCAGGGTCAGGGGTCAGGGGTTGGGTGTCATGGGTAAGGGGTCAGGGTCAGGGGTCAGGGGTCAGAGTGATGTTCAGGGGTTAGGGGTCAGGGTCGGGGTCAGGGTGAGTGGTCAGGGGTAAGGGGTCAGGGGTCAGAGTCAAGTGTCAGAGGTCAGGGCCAAGGGTCATGGGTCAGCGGGTCAGAGGTCAGGGTTCATGGGTCAGGGGTCAGGGGTCAGGGTCAGGGGTCAGAGGTCAGAGGTCATGTTTCATGTGTCATGTGTCAGGGGTCATGGGTCAGGGGTCAGAGGTCAGGGGTCAGGGTCAAGATTCAGTTATGTTAAGGTAAGGTAAGGTAAGACAAGGTAAGTGAAGGTAAGTTAAGTTAACGTAAGTTAAGGTAAGTTAAGTAAAGGTAAGTTAAGTTAAGGTAAGTTAAGTAAAGTTAAGGTAAGAGAAGTTAAGGTAAGGTAAGTTAAGGTAAGTTAAGTTATGTAAGGTAAGGTAAGTAAAGTTAAGTTAAGTTAAGGTAAATTTAGTTAAGGCAAGGTAAGTTAAGGGAAGTTAAGGGAAGTCAAGGTAAGTTAAGGTATGTTTAGTTAAGGCAAGATAAGTTAAGGTAAGTTAAGTTACGGTAAGTAAAACTAAGGTAAGTTAATATTAGTTAACGTTAATTAAGTTAAGTTAAGGAAAGGTAAGATACATTAAGTTAGGTAAAGGTAAGATAAGTTATGTTAAGTTAAGTTAAGGTAAGGTAAGGTATGGTAAGGTAAGACAAGGTAAGTGAAGGTAAGTTAAGTTAATGTAAGTTAAGGTAAGTTAAGTAAAGGTAAGTTCAGTTAAGGTAAGTTAAGTTAAGATAAGAGAAGTTAAGGTAAGGCAAGTGAAGGTAAGTTAAGTTATGTAAGGTAAGGTAAGTTATGGTAAATTTTGTTAAGGCAAGGTAAGTTAAGGTAAGTTAAGGGAAGGCAAGGTAAGTTAAGGTATGTTTAGTTAAGGCAAGATAAGGTAAGTTAAGTAAAACTAAGGTAAGTTAAGATTAGTTAACGTTAATTAAGTTAAGTTAAGTTAAGGAAAGGTAAGTTAAGTTAAGTTATATTAAGTTATGTTAAGTTAAGTTAAGGTAAGGTAAGGTAAGACAAGGTAAGTGAAGGTAAGTTAAGTTAATGTAAGTTAAGGTAAGTTAAGTAAAGGTAAGTTAAGTTAAGGTAAGTTAAGTAAAGTTAAGGTAAGAGAAGTTAAGGAAAGGTAAGTTAAGTTCAGGTAAGTTAAGGCAAGGTAAGTTAAGGTAACTTAAGATAAGGTAAATTAAGGTGAGTTAGTTTAAGTTAAGTAAAGGTAAGGTAAGTTAAGTTAAGTTAAGGTAAGGTAAGTGAAGTTAAGGTAAGTGAAGTAAAGTTAAGGTAAGTTAAGTTAAGGTAAGTTAAGTTAAGTGAAGGTAAGTTAAGGTAAGTTAAGGCAAGGCAATGTAAGTTAAAGAAAGTTTAGTTAAGGTAAGGTGAGTTAAGGTAAGTTAAGGTAAGATAAGTTAAGGTAATTTAAGGTAAGATAAGTTAAGTTAAGTTAAGGTAAAGTAAGTTAAGTTAAGTTAAATTAAGTTAAGTTAAGGTAAGTTATGTTAAGGGAAGTTAAGGTAAGTTAAGTTTAAGTTAAGGGAAGTTAAGTTGAGGTAAGTTAAGTTAAGGTAAATTAAGATAAGTAAGTTAAGGTTAGATAAGTTATGTTAAGATAAGGAAAGTTAAGGTAAGTTAAGGAAAGGTAAGTTAAGGTAAGTTTAGTTAAGGTAAGTTACGGTAGCTAAAGGAAAGTTAATATAAGTTAAGTTAAGGTAAGTTACGGTAAGTTAAGGTAATTTAGGTTAAGGTAAGATAAGTTAAGGTAAAGTAAGTTAAGTTAAGTATAAGGTAAGTTTAGGTAAGTTAAGGTAAGAGAAGTTAATGTTAGTAAGGGTAAGATAAATTTAGTTAAGGTAAGTAAAGTTAAGGTAAGGTTAGTTAAGTTAAGTTAAGTTTACTTAAGTTGAGGTAAGTGAAGTTAAGGTAAGTCTAAGTAAGTTAGGTCAAGGTAAGTCTAAGTAAGTTAGGTCAAGGTAAGGTAAATTAAGTTAAGTTTAGTTAAGGCAAGGTAAGTTAAGGTAAGGTAAGGTAAGGTAAGGTAAGGTAAGGTAAGTTAAGTTAAGTTTAGTTAAGGTAAGGTAAATTAAGTTAAGGAAATTTAAGGTAAGTTAAATTAAGGTAAGTGAAGTTAAGTTAAGGTAAGGTAAGTGAAGGTAAGGTAAATTAAGGCAAGGCAAGGTAAGTTAAGGTAAGGTAAGTTTAGTTAGGGCAAGGTAAGTTAAGGTAAGTTAAGTTAAGGTAAGGTAAGTGAAGGTAAGGTAAATTAAGGCAAGGCAAGGTAAGTTAAGGTAAGGTAAGTTTAGTTAGGGCAAGGTAAGTTAAGGTAAGTTAAGTTAAAGCAAGGTAAATTAAGATAAGGTAAGAAAAGTTAAGGTAGTTTAAGTTAAGTTAAGTTAAGGTAAGTTATGGCATGGCAAGTTAACTTAAGGCAAGTTAAAGCAAGCAAAGGCAAGTTAGGCAAGTTAAGTCAAGTTAAGGCAAGTTAAGGTAGTTAAGGCAGGTAAAGGCAAGTTAAGTTAAGGAAAGCTAAGGCAAATTAAGTTAAGGCAAGTCAAGTTAAGGCAAGTCAAGTTAAGGCAAGTTAAGGTAAGTAAAGTTAAGTTAAGGCAAGTTATGGCAAGTTGAGGCAAGTTAAGGCAAGTTAAGTAAAGGCAAGTTAAGGCAAGGAAAGTTAAGTTAAAACAAGTTGAGGTAGTTAAGGTGGGTAAAGGCAATTTAAATTAATGCAAGTTAAAGCAAGTTCCATTAAGGCAAGTGAAGGCAAGTTAAGTCAAGTTAAGTCATGTTAAGTTAAGGCAAATTTAAGTTAAGGCAAGTTAAGTTAAGTTATGACAAGTTAAGTTATGTTAGGTTAAGGCAAGGCAAGTTAAGTCAAGTGAAGGGAAGTTAAGTCAAGTTAAGTGAAGGCAAGGTAAGTCATGTTAAGTCAAGTTAAGGCAAGTTTGGTCAAGTTAAGTTAAGCAAAATTATTTGAAGTTAAAGCAAGTTAAGTTCAGTTAAGGCAAGTTAAGTTAAGTTAAGGCAAATTAAGTTAAGGCAAGTTAAGTAAAGTTAAGACAAGTTAAGGTAATTTAACTTAAGACAAGTTAAGTTAAGTTAGGTTAAAACAGGTTAAGGCAAGTAAAGGCAAGTTAAGGCAAGTTAAGTTAAGTTTAGTTAAGGCAAGTTAAGTTAAGTTTAGTTAAGGCAAGTTAAGGCAACTAAAGGCAATTTAAGGCTACTTAAGGTAAGGCAACTTATGTCAAGTTAAGTCAAGTTATGTCAAGTCAAGTTAAGTCAAGTTAGTTCAAGGGAAGTAAAGACAAGTTAAGGCCAGTTAAGGCAAGTTAAAGAAAGTTAACGCAAGTTAAGGCAAGGCAAATCAAGGCAAGTCAAGGTCAAGGTCAAGATGAAGTCAAGGTCAGGTCAAGCTCATGGTCAGGCAATGGTCAGTGTAAGATAAGGTCAGGATAGGTGAGGTCCAGTAATGTATGTCAGGGTAAGTTCAAGTCAGGTCAGGTCAGGTGAGGTTCAGGCATGGTCAGGTCGGGTCAGGTCAGGTCAAGGTCAATTTCAATCCAAGGTCAGGGTAATTTAAGTTCAGGGTAGGTAAGGTCAGGAAAGGTAAGGTCAGGGTAATGAAAGTTCAAGTCAAGTTCAGGGTAATGTAAGGTCAGGTAAGGTCAGGGAAACTTCAGGTTCGGTCAGGTCAGAGTAAGGTCAGGTCAGGTCAGGATAAGGTCAGGTCAAGGTGAGGTAAGGTAAGGTAAAGTAAGGGTAAGATAAGTGTAATGTAAGGTAACCTAAGGTAAGATAAGGTATGGTAAGGTCATGCAAAGTAAGGTTACGGTAAGGTCAGGTCAGGTCAGGTCAGATAAGGTAAGGTAAGGTAAGGTAAGGTAAGTTAAGGTAAGGTAAGATAAGGTAAGGTAAGGGTAAGATAAGTGTAATGTAAGGTAACCTAAGGTAAGGTAAGGTATGGTAAGGTCATGCAAAGTAAGGTTACGGTAAGGTCAGGTCAGGTCAGGTCAGGTAAGGTAAGGTAAGGGTAAGATAAGTGTAATGTAAGGTAACTTAAGGTAAGGTAAGGTCATGCAAAGTAAGGTTAGGGTAAGGTCAGGGTAAGGTCAGACAGGTCAGGTCAGGTCAGGTAAGGTAAGGAAAAGTAAGGTAAGATAAGGTAAGGTAAGGGTAAGATAAGTGTAATGTAACCTAAGGTAAGGTAAGGTACGGTAAGGTCATGTAAAGTAAGGTTAGGATAAGGTTAGGGTAAGGTTAGGGTAAGGTACGGTAAGATCATGTAAAGTATGGTCAGGGAAAGGAAAGAAAGGAAAGGAAAGGAAAGGAAAGGAAAGGAAAGGAAAGGAAAGGAAAGGAAAGGAAAGGAAAGGAAAGGAAAGGAAAGGAAAGGAAAGGAAAGGAAAGGAAAGGAAAGGAAAGGAAAGGAAAGGAAAGGGAAAGGAAAGGAAAGGAAAGGAAAGGAAAGGAAAGGAAAGGAAAGGAAAGGAAAGGAAAGGAAAGGAAAGGAAAGGAAAGGAAAGGAAAAAGTGTAATGTCATTACATTACTTTACCTTACCTTACCATGACCTGATTATACCCTGACCTAATCTGATCTGAAATTACCCTGACCTGACCTAACCTGAACTTTCCCTGACCTTACCTTACCTGACCTTTCTTTATCCTAACCTTGACCTAACCTTTTTACCTTACCTTACCTTATCTTTCTTTGACCTTAACCTGACCTTACCTTACCTAAATTTTCCTTACCTTACCTTACCTTACCTTACCTTACCTTACCTTACCCAGACCTGACCTTACCCTGACCTGACCTTACCCTAACCTGACCTGACCTGAACTAACCTTACTCTGACCTTGAGAGGGAGACAGCATCTCACCTCCCTCTGCACCTTACCCTGACTTTACCTTACCTGACCTTAGCTTGCCTTACGTTACGTTACCTTACCTTACCTCACCTTACGTAATCTTATCTTATCGTTATGTTAACTTACCTTAAGTTAACTTAACCTCACTTAACTTAACTTACCTTAAATTAACTCTCCTTAACTTAGCTAAACTTAACTTGACTTAACTGAACTTGCCTTAACTTAACTTATATTGTGTTAACTTAACTTAACTTGCCTTAACTTGACTTGCCTTAATTTAACTTGCCTTTACTTTACATAACTTGGCTTACCTTGCCTTAACTTTAATTAACTTGACTTAACTTTACTTAATTTGTCTTGCCTTGACTTACTATGACTTGCCTTGACTTAACTAGACTTAGCTTGACATAACTTGACTTAACTTGACTTACCTTTACTTAACTTAACTTTTTTTTACTTGACATAACTTGGCATAACTTGACTTTACTTGCTGCAACTTGACTTAACTTGTCTTAACTTTACTTATCATGATTAAACTTGTCTTGCATTGCTTTACCTTGACTTGCCTTCCCTTGCCTCGCCTTAACTTAACTTAACTTAACTTAACTTAACTTGCCTTAACCAAACTTGCCTGAACTTAACTTGTCTTTACTTGCCTTGCCTTACCTTACCTTGCCTTGCCTTACCTTGTCTTGCCTTGCCTTGCCTTGCCTTGCCTTGCCTTATCATTACCTTACCTTAACCGAACTTACCTTACCTTACCTTGACCTGACCTAACCCTGACCTAACCCTGACCTGACCTGACCTTACCCTGACCTTACATTACCTGACCGTAACTTACCTGACCTTACCTTACGCTCAAATTAACTTAACATAACCACTTAATTAAACTTATCTTACCTTTAAATAACTTGCCTTGACTTAACTTGCCTTAACTTGCCCTAACTTGACTTAACTTGTCTTAACATGCCTTAACTTAATATAACTTAACTTAACTTAACATAACTTGACATGCCTTACCTTAACTTAACTTGCCTTAATTTGCCTTAAGTTGCATTATCTTGCCTTAACTTGCCTTGCGTTTACCAACCTTTATTTGCCTTAACTTGCCTTAACATGCCTTCACTTGCCTTAACTTGCCTTAACATGCCTTAACTTTACTTAACTTACCTTAACTTTACTTGCCTTCACTTAACTTGACTTGCCTTAAATTAACTTGCCTTAACTTAACCTGCCTTAACAAAACTTGCCATAACTTAACTAAACTTAACTTGCCTTAACTTAGCTTGCCTCAACTTCCTCAAACTGCGTCAACTTGCCTTAACTTGCCTTAACTTGCCTTAACTTGCCTTGGTTAAACTTGCCTTAACTTGCCAAAACTTTCTTTAACTTGACTTGACTTAACTATACTTAACTTACCTTAACTTCACTTACCTTACCTTAAGTGAACTTAACTTACCTTAATTTAACTTACCTTACCTTTAACTTAACTTACCTTACCTTAACTTAAATTAAACTTAACTTAACTTTACTTAACTTAACTTACCTTATCTTAACTTACCTTATCTTAACTTAACTGAACTTATCTTACCTTTACTTAACAGAACTTAACTTACCTTACCTTAATTTATCTTACCTTAACTTACCTTAATTTACCCTAACTTAACTTAACTTGACTTGACTTACCATAATTTGACTTACTTTAAGTTAACTTAAGTTACCTTACCTTACCTTAATTTACATTGCCTTGCATTTACTTACCTTAACTTAACTTCCCTTAACTTAACTTCCCTTACCTTAACTTAACTTTTCTTACCTTAACTTAAATTACCTTAACATAACTTACCTTAACTTACATTAACTTAACGTAACTTAACTTACCTTACCTTAACTTTAACTTACCTTGCCTTAACTAAACTTACCTTAAATTACCTTACCTTGCCTTAACTTACCTTAAATTACCTTGCCTTTCCTTAATTTTCCGTAACTTTCCTTAACTTAACCTACCTTAACTTACATTATCTTAACTTACCTTAACTTACCTTAACTTTCCTAAGCCTAAGATACCTTAACTTACCTTACATTACCTTAACTTACCTTAACTTAATTACCTTAACTTAACTTACCTTAACTCACCTTAACTTACCTTGCCTTAACTAAACTTACCTTAAATTACCTTGCCTTGCCTTAAAGTACCTTAACTTAATTTAACTTTACTTACCTTAACTTACTATAACTTACCTTAACTTAACTTGCCTTAAAGTACCTTAACTTAACTTAACTTTACTTACCTTAACTTACTATAACTTACCTTAACTTACCTTAACTTAACTTGCATTAACTTAACTTATTTAACTTAACTTAAGTTGACTTAACTTACCTTTACTTACCTTAACTTACCTTAACTTAACTTACCTTAACTTACCTTTACTTAACTTACCTTGAATTCTTACCTTAACTTAACTTAACTTACCTTAACTTCACTTAACTTACATTAACTTAATTTACCATAACTTAACTTACCTTAAATTAAATTAACTTACCTTAACTTAACTTTCCTTAATATACCTTAACTTAACTTTCCTTGACTTATGTTACCTTAACCTAACTTAACTAACCTTACCTTACCTTAACTTACCTTACCTTAACTTACCTTGAGTAACATTGTCTTTACTAAACTTAACTTACCTTAATTTAACTTACTTTAACTAAACTTACTTAACTTAATTTAGCTTACCTTACCTAAACTTAACTTACCTTGCCTTTTCAAACCTTACCTTAACTTACCTTTCCTTGTCTTAACTTCCCTTAACATAACATAACATAACATAACTTACCCTACCTTACCTTAACTTAACATAACTTAAATTGCCTTAACTTACCTTAACTTACTTTGCCTAGCCTTAACTTACCTTAAATTACCTTCACTTAACTTACCTTAACTTACCTTGCCTTAACTAAACTTACGTTAACTTACCTTGCCTTGCCTTAGTTTTCCTTTACTTACCTTAACTTAACCTTCCTTAACTTACCTTAACTTACCTTAACTTTCCTTAGCTTAACTTACCTTAAATTTCCTTACTCTATCTTAACTTACCTTAACTTACCTTTACTTACCTTAACTTACCTTACCTTTACTTACCTTACCTTAACTTACCTTACCTTACCTTAACTTACCTTAACTTAACTAACTAATCTTAACTTATTTTACCTTAACTTACCTTGACTTAATTTACCATAACTTTCCTTGCCTTAACAAAATTTACCTTAACTTACCTTGTCTTGCCTTAACTTACCTTAGCTTAACTTACCTTAACTTAACCTACCTTAACTTACCTTAACTTACCTTACCTTAACTTAACTGTATTTAACTTTACTTACCTGAACTTAACTTTACTTACCTTACCTTAACTTAACCTACCTTAACTTAACTTAACCTTAATTTAACTTACTTTAGCTTAACTTAACTTACCTTACCTTAAGTTAACGTAACTTACCTTAGCTTGCCTTACCTTAACTTAACTTAACTTTACCTACCTTACCTTAACTTAACTTACCTAAACTTAACTTTACTTACCTTACCTTATCTTAACTTCTATTACCTTTACTTATCTTACCTTAACTTACCTTAACTTTACGTACCTTACTTTACCTTGCCTTAACTTCCCTTAACTTAACTTACCTTAAGTTAACTTAACTTACCTTATCTTACCTTAACTTACCTTAACTTTCCATAGCTTCACTTACCTTAACTTACCTTTCATTTCCTTAACTTACCTTAACTTAAAGTACCTTACGTTACCTTGCCTTACCTTACTTCAACTTACCTTAACTTATCTTACCTAATTTTAACTTAACTAAACTTACCTTACCTTAACTTACCTTACCTTATCTTACATTAACTTACCTTACCTATACTTTCCTTAACTTACCTTATCTTACCTTAACTTACCTTATCTTACCTTAACTTACCTTACTTACCTTACCTTACCTTACCTTACCTTACCTGAACTTACCTTACTCTTAACCTTACCTTAAATTAACTTAGCCACGTCCTTACCCATAACTAACTTTATCTCACCTTATATTTCCTTAACTTACATTACCTTACCTTAACTGACCTTGCCTTACTTGATCTTTCCTTACCCTCACCTGACCAGATCTGACATTGACCTTGACCTGACCTTACCTTACCTTTCTTTACCCTACCCTTCTCTACTTACTTTACCTTATGTTACCTTAACGTACCCTGAAGTCACCTTACCCTGACCTAACCTGACCTTTCTCTGACCTTGAGTACCCTGAGGTAGACCCTCTACTCTTAACAGGTCCTGGTGGCTTTGCTGGGAAACATGGGGAGTTTGATCTCCGACGTCTCAGAAGGGTTTAAGTTCAGGCAGCAGGGAACAAGTGCGATAGAGAGAGCATCTCCCCTCCCTCTGTACCTTACGTAGGTAAGGTAAGGTATGGATAAGGTAAAGTCAGGTCAATGTCAAGAAAAGGTCAAGGTCAGGTAAATGTCAGTACTGGTCAGGTGAGGGTATGGTAAGATCAGGTAATTTAAGTCAGTTAAGGTAAGGGAAGTTAAGGACAAGTAAGGTAAGATAAGGTAGGGTAAGGTAAGGTAAGGTATTGTAAGGAAAGGTGAGGTGAGGTGAGGTGAGGTGAGGTGAGGTGAGGTGAAGTGAGGTGAGGTGAGGTGAGGAGAGGAGAGGGAGAGGGTGAGGAGAGGAAGAAGGGAAGGGAAGGGAAGGGAAGGGAAGAGGAAGGGAAGGAAGGGAAGGGAAGGGAAGGAAGGGAAGGGAAGGGAAGGAAGGGAAGGGAAGGGAAGGGAAGGGAAGGGAAGGGAAGGGGAAGGGAAGGGAAGGGAAGGGGAAGGGAAAGGGAAGGGAAGGGAAGGAAGGAGAAGGGAAGGAAGGGAAGGGAGAAGGAAGGGAAGGAAGGGAAGGGAAGGGAAGGAGAAGGGAAGGGAAGGGAAGGGAAGGGAAGGGAAGGGAAGGGAAGGGAAGGGAAGGGAAGGGAAGGGAAGGAAGGAAGGGAAGGGAAGGGAAGGGAAGGAAAGGAAAGGAAAGGAAAGGAAAGGAAGGAATGGAAAGGAAAGAATGGAAAGGAAGGAAGAAGGATAAGGAATAGGAAAGGAAAGGAAGGAAAGGAGAAGGAAAGGAAAGGATAAGGGAAAGGAAAGGAAAGGAAAGGAAAGGAAAGGAAAGGAAAGGAATAGGAAGGAAAGGAAAGGAAAGAGGTAGGGTGCCACGATTAAGAGACGGGACGAGACTTGAAACGAGCAATAATGTCAATTTTATTTTGTTCTAAGAATATATTTATAGCAGTTAAAAGAAGCATGTTTCAAACTGCCTTGCCTTGCCTTGCCTTGCCTTGCCTTGCCCTTGCGTCGCTTTACGTCGCTTTAAGTTGCCTTTGATTTACGTCGGCATTCCGTCGCCTTGATTTACGTCGCTTTACGTCGCTTTACGTTGCCTTGATTTACGTCGCTTTACGTTGCCTTGATTTACGTCGCTTTAGACTCGCTTTACGTTGCCTTGATTTACGTCGCTTTACGTCGCTTTACGTCGCTTTACGTCGCTTTACGTTGCCTTGCTTTACCTCGCTTTACGTCGCTTTACGTCGCTTTACGTTGCCTTGCTTTACGTCGCTTTACGTCGCTTTACGTTGCCTTAGCTTTACGTTGCTTTACGTCGCTTTACGTTGCCTTGCTTTTACGTTGCCTTGCTTTACGTTTCTTTACGTTGGCTTTACGTTGCCTTGATTTACGTTGCCTTGCTTTACGTTGCTTTACGTTGCTTTACGTTGCCTTGCTTTACGTTGCCTTGCTTTACGTTGCTTTACGTTGCCTTGCTTTACGTTGCCTTGATTTACGTTTCTTTACGTTGCTTTACGTTGCTTTACGTTGCTTTACATTGCCTTGCTTTACGTTGCTTTACGTTGCTTTACGTTGCCTTGCTTTACGTTGCCTTGCTTTACGTTGCCTTGCTTTACGTTGCTTTACGTTGCTTGACGTTGCCTTGTTTTACGTTACTGTACGTTGCTTTACATTTCCTTGCTTTACGTTGCCTTGCTTTACGTTGCTTTACGTTGCTTTACTTTGCCTTGCTTTACGTTGTTTGCTTTACGTTGCTTTCTGTTGCTTTATGTTGCTTTACGTTGCTTTCCCTTATCTTGCTTTACGTTGCTTTGCCTTGCCTTACTTTACGTTGCTTTACGTTGCTTTACGTTGCTTTACGTTGCTTTACGTTGTCTTACTTTACGTTGCTTTACGTTGCTTTACGTTGCTTTACGTTGTCTTGCTTTACGTTGCTTTACGTTGCCTTACGTTGCCTTGATTTACGTTGCTTTAGGTTGCTTTACGTTCCCTTGCTTTACGCTGCTTTACGTTGCTTTATGTTGCCTTGCTTTACGTTGCTTTACGTTGCTTTACGTTGCTTTACGTAGCCTTGCTTTACGTTGCTTTACGTTGCTTTACTTTTCTTTACGTTGCTTTACGTTGCATTACGTTGCTTTACGTTGCTTTACGTTGCCTTGCTTTACGTTGCATTACGTTGCTTTACGTTGCCTTTCTTTACGTTGCTTTACGTTGCTTTGCCTTTCCTTGCTTTACGTTGCTTTGCCTTTCCTTGCATTACGTTGCTTTACGTTGCTTTACGTTGCCTTGCTTTACGTTGCTTTACGTTGCTTTACGTTGCCTTGCTTTATGTTGCTTTACGTTGCTTTACGTTGCCTTGCTTTACGTTGCTTTAGGTTGCTTTACGTTGCTTTACGTTGCCTTGCTCTACGTTGCATTACGTTGCTTTGCGTTGCTTTACGTTGCTTTACGTTGCCTTGCTTTACGTTGCTTTACGTTGCTTTACGTTGCTTTACGTTGCCTTGCTTTACGTTGCCTTGCTTTACGTCGCTTTACGTTGCTTTGCATTACGTTGCCTTGCTTTACGTTTTTTTACGTTGCTTTACGTTGCCTTGCTTTACGTTGCTTTACGTTGCTTTACGTTGTCTTGCTTTACGTTGCCTTGCTTTACGTTGCTTTACGTTGCTTTACGTTGCCTTGCTTTACGTTGCCTTGCTTTACGTTGCTTTACGTTGATTTACGTTGCTTTACGTTGATTTACGTTGCCTTGATTTACGTTGCTTTACGTTGCTTTACGTTGCCTTGCATTACGTTGCTTTACGTTGCTTTGTCTTGCCTTGCTTTACGTTGCTTTACGTTGCTTTACGTTGCCTTGCTTTACGTTGCTTTACGTTGCTTTACATTGCCTTGCTTTACGTTGCTTTACGTTGCTTTGCGTTGCTTTACGTTGCTTTACGTTGCCTTGCTTTACATTGATTTACGTTGCTTTACGTTGCTTTACGTTGCTATACGTTGCCTTTCTTTATGATGCTTTACGTTGCTTTACGTTGCTTTGCCTTTCCTTGATTTACGTTGCTTTACGTTGCTTTACGTTTCCTTGCCTTGCCTTGCTTTACGTTGTTTTACGTTACCTTGCTTTACGTTGCCTTGCTTTACGTTGCCTTGCTTTACCTTGCTTTACGTTGCTTTACGTTGCTTTACGTTGCTTTACGTTGCCTTCCTTTACGTTGCTTTACGTTGCTTTACGTTGCCTTGCTTTACGTTGCCTTGCTTTACGTTGCTTTACGTTGCCTTGCTTTAGGTTGCTTTACGTTGCTTTACGTTGCCTTGCTTTACGTTGCTTTACGTTGCTTTACGTTGCCTTGCTTTACGTTGCTTTACGTTGCTTTACCTTGCTTTACGTTGCCTTGCTTTATGTTGCCTTGCTTTACGTTGCTTTACGTTGCTTTACGATGCTTTACGTTGCCTTGCTTTACGAGGCCTTACTTTACGTTGCTTTACGTTGCTTTACGTTTCCTTGCTTTACGTTGCCTTGCTTTACGTTGCCTTGCTTTACCTTGATTTACGTTGATTTACGTTGCCTTGCTTTACGTTGCCTTGCTTTACGTTGCCTTCCTTTACGTTGCTTTACATTGTTTTACGTTGCCTTGCTTTACGTTGCTTTGCGTTGCTTTATGTTGCTTTAAGTTGCTTTACATTGCCTTGCTTTACGTTGCTTTACGTTGCTTTACATTGCCTTGCTTTACGTTGCTTTACGTTGCTTTGCGTTGCTTTACGTTGCTTTACGTTGCCTTGCTTTACATTGATTTACGTTGCTTTACGTTGCTTTACGTTGCTATACGTTGCCTTTCTTTATGATGCTTTACGTTGCTTTACGTTGCTTTGCCTTTCCTTGATTTACGTTGCTTTACGTTGCTTTACGTTTCCTTGCCTTGCCTTGCTTTACGTTGTTTTACGTTACCTTGCTTTACGTTGCCTTGCTTTACGTTGCCTTGCTTTACCTTGCTTTACGTTGCTTTACGTTGCTTTACGTTGCTTTACGTTGCCTTCCTTTACGTTGCTTTACGTTGCTTTACGTTGCCTTGCTTTACGTTGCCTTGCTTTACGTTGCTTTACGTTGCCTTGCTTTAGGTTGCTTTACGTTGCTTTACGTTGCCTTGCTTTACGTTGCTTTACGTTGCTTTACGTTGCCTTGCTTTACGTTGCTTTACGTTGCTTTACCTTGCTTTACGTTGCCTTGCTTTATGTTGCCTTGCTTTACGTTGCTTTACGTTGCTTTACGATGCTTTACGTTGCCTTGCTTTACGAGGCCTTACTTTACGTTGCTTTACGTTGCTTTACGTTT
The DNA here is from genome assembly GCF_032191515.1 of Phaenicophaeus curvirostris. Lineage (NCBI taxonomy): Eukaryota > Metazoa > Chordata > Aves > Cuculiformes > Cuculidae > Phaenicophaeus > Phaenicophaeus curvirostris. Next base: position 59,454 of record NW_027206721.1, read on the forward strand.
CCTTGCTTTACGTTGCCTTGCTTTACGTTGCCTTGCTTTACCTTGATTTACGTTGATTTACGTTGCCTTGCTTTACGTTGCCTTGCTTTACGTTGCCTTCCTTTACGTTGCTTTACATTGTTTTACGTTGCCTTGCTTTACGTTGCTTTACGTTGCCTTGCTTTACGTTGCTTTACGTTGCTTTACGTTGCCTTGCTTTATGTTGCCTTGCTTTACCTTGCTTTACGTTGCTTTACGTTCCCTTGCTTTACGTTGCCTTGCTTTACGTTGCTTTACGTTGCTTTACCTTGCCTTGCTTTACGTTGCCTTGCTTTACGTTGCTTTACTTTGCTTTACGTTGCCTTGCTTTACGTTGCTTTACATTGCTTTACGTTGCCTTGCTTTACGTTGCCTTGCTTTACGTTGCTTTTCGTTGCTTTACGTTGCTTTACGTTGCCTTGCTTTACGTTGCCTTGCTTTACTTTGCTTTACGTTGCTTTACGTTTCCTTGCTTTACATTGCCTTGCTTTACGTTGCCTTGCTTTACGTTGCTTTACGTTGCTTGACGTTGCTTTACTTTTCCTTGATTTACGTTGCTTTGCTTTACGTTGCTTTACGTTGCTTTACGTTGCTTTGCCTTACCTTGCTTTACGTTGCTTTGCCTTTCCTTAATTTACGTTGCTTTACGTTGCTTTACGTTGCTTTACGTTGCTTTACTTTACGTTGCTTTACGTTGCCTTACGTTGCCTTGCTTTACTTTGCTTTACGTTGCTTTACGTTGCCTTGCTTTACGTTGCTTTGTGTTGCTTTATGTTGCCTTGCTTTACGTTGCTATACGTTGCTTTACGTTGCTTTACGTTGCCTTGCCTTGTTTTACGTTGCTTTACGTTGCTTTACCTTGCCTTGCCTTGCTTTACGTTGCTTTACGTTGCTTTACGTTACCTTGCCTTGCTTTACGTTGTTTTACGTTGCTTTACGTTGCCTTGCTTTACGTTACTTTACGTTGCTTTACGTTGCCTTGCTTTACGTTGCTTTACGTTGCTTTATGTTGCCTTGCTTTACGTTGCCTTGCTTTACGTTGCTTTACGTTGCTTTATGTAGCCTTGCTTTATGTTGCCTTACTTTACGTTGCCTTGCTTTACGTTGCTTTACGTTGCTTTACCTTCCCTTGCTTTACGTTGCATTATGTTGGTTTACGTTGCTTTACGTTGCCTTGCTTTACGTTGCTTTACGTTGCCTTTCTTTACGTTGCTTTACGTTGCTTTACGTTGCCTTGCCTTGCCTTGCTTTACGTTGCTTTACGTTGCTTTGCCTTGCCTTGCGTTACGTTGCTTTACGTTGCTTTGCATTGCTTTGCCTTGCCTTGCTTTACATTGCTTTACGTTGCTTTACGTTCCTTTACGTTGCCTTGCTTTACGTTGCTTTACGTTGCTTTACGTTGCTTTACGTTGCCTTGCTTTACGTTGATTTACGTTGCTTTACGTTGCTTTACGTTGCCTTGCTTTACGTTGCTTTACGTTGCTTTACGTTGCTTTACGTTGCCTTGCCTTGCCTTGCTTTAGGTTGCTTTACGTTGATTTGCCTTGCCTTGATTTACGTTGCTTTACGTTGCTTTGCCTTGCCTTGCATTTCGTTTCTTTACGTTGCTTTAAGTTGCTTTGCCTTCCCTTGCTTTACGTTGCTTTACGTTGCTTTACGTGGCTGTACGTTGCCTTGCTTTACGTTGCTTTACTTTGCCTTGCTTTACTTTGCTTTACGTTGATTTACGTTGATTTACGTTGCCTTGCTTTACGTTGCTTTACATTTCTTTAGGTTGCTTTATGTTGCCTTGATTTACGTTGCCGTGCTTTACGTTGCTTTACGTTGCTTTATGTTGCCTTGATTTACGCTGATTTACGTTGCTTTACGTTGCTTGACGTTGCCTTTCTTTACGTTGCTTTACGTTGCTTTACGTTGCTTTACGTTGCCTTGCCTTTCCTTGCTTTACGTTGCTTTACGTTTATTTGCCTTGCCTTGATTTACGTTGCTTTACGTTGCTTTACGTGGCTTTGCCTTGCCTTGCTTTATGTTCCTTTACGTTGCTTTACGTTGCCTTGCCTTCCCTTGCTATACGTTGCTTTACGTTTCTTTACGTTGCTGTACGTTGCCTTGTTTTACGTTGCTTTACATGTCTTTACATTGCTTTACCTTTCCTTTCTTTACTTTGCTTTACGTTGCTTTACGTTGCCTTGCTTTACGTTGCTTTACGTTGCTTTACGTTGCCTTGATTTACGTTGCCTTGCTTTACGTAGCTTTACGTTGCTTTACGTTGCTTTGCCTTGCCTTGCTTTACCTTGCTTTACGTTGCTTTACGTTGCTTTGCCTTTCCTTGCTTTATGTTGCTTTAAGTTGCTTTGCCTTGCTTTGCCTTTCCTTGATTTACGTTTCTTTACGTTGCTTTACGTTGCTTTACCTTGCTTTGCTTTACGTTGCTTTACGTTGCTTTACGTTTTTTTACCTTGCCTTGCCTTGCTTTACGTTGCCTTACGTTGCTTTACATTCCTTTACCTTGCCTTGACTTACTTTACGTTGCTCACGTTGCTTTACATTGCTTTACGTTGCATTGCTTTACGTTGCTTTACGTTGCTTTACGTTGCCTTGCTTTACGTTACTTTACGTTGCTTTACGTTGCCTTACTTTACGTTGCTTTACGTTGCTTTACGTTGCCTTGCTTTACGTTGCCTTGCTTTACGTTGCTACGTTGCTTTACGTTGCCTTGCTTTACGTTGCTTTACGTTGCTTTACGTTGCTTTAAGTTGCTTTGCCTTGCTTTGCCTTTCCTTGCTTTACGTTTGTTTACGTTGCTTTACGTTGCTTTACCTTGCTTTGCTTTACATTGCTTTACGTTGCGTTACGTTTTTTTACCTTGCCTTGCCATGCTTTGCGTTGCTTTACGTTGCTTTACATTCCTTTACTTTGCCTTGCCTTGCTTTACGTTGTTTTACGTTGCTTTACGTTGCTTTGCCTTGCCTTGATTTACGTTGCTTTACGTTGCTTAACGTTGCTTTGCCTTGCCTTGCTTTACGTTGCTTTACGTTTCTTTACGTTGCTTTGCATTGTTTTGCCTTCCTTTGCCTTGCCTTGCTTTACTTTGCTTTACGTTGCTTTACGTTGCCATGCCTTGCTTTACGTTGTTTTACGTTGCTTTACGTTGCTTTACCTTACCTTGCCTTGCTTTACGTTGCTTTCCGTTGCTATACGTTTCTTTATGTTGCCTTGCCTTACCTTACTTTGCTTTACGTTGCTTTACGTTGCTTTGCCTTGCTTTGCCTTGCCTTGCTTTACGTTGCCTTGCTTTACGTTGCTTTACGTTGCTTGACGTTGCTTTACTTTGCCTTGATTTACGTTGCTTTGCTTTACGTTGCTTTACGTTGCTTTACGTTGCTTTGCCTTACCTTGCTTTACGTTGCTTTGCCTTTCCTTAATTTACGTTGCTTTACGTTGCTTTACGTTGCTTTACGTTGCTTTACGTTGCTTTACTTTACGTTGCTTTACGTTGCCTTACGTTGCCTTGCTTTACTTTGCTTTACGTTGCTTTACGTTGCCTTGATTTACGTTGCTTTGTGTTGCTTTATGTTGCCTTGCTTTACGTTGCTATACGTTGCTTTACGTTTCTTTACGTTGCCTTGCCTTGTTTTACGTTGCTTTACGTTGCTTTACCTTGCCTTGCCTTGCTTTACGTTGCTTTACGTTGCTTTACGTTACCTTGCCTTGCTTTACGTTGTTTTACGTTGCTTTACGTTGCCTTGCTTTACGTTACTTTACGTTGCTTTACGTTGCCTTGCTTTACGTTGCTTTACGTTGCTTTATGTTGCCTTGCTTTACGTTGCCTTGCTTTACGTTGCTTTACGTTGCTTTATGTTGCCTTGCTTTACGTTGCCTTACTTTACGTTGCCTTGCTTTACGTTGCTTTACGTTGCTTTACCTTCCCTTGCTTTACGTTGCATTATGTTGGTTTACGTTGCTTTACGTTGCCTTGCTTTACGTTGCTTTACGTTGCCTTTCTTTACGTTGCTTTACGTTGCTTTACGTTGCCTTGCCTTGCCTTGCTTTACGTTGCTTTACGTTGCTTTGCCTTGCCTTGCGTTACGTTGCTTTACGTTGCTTTGCATTGCTTTGCCTTGCCTTGCTTTACATTGCTTTACGTTGCTTTACGTTCCTTTACGTTGCCTTGCTTTACGTTGCTTTACGTTGCTTTACGTTGCTTTACGTTGCCTTGCTTTACGTTGATTTACGTTGCTTTACGTTGCTTTACGTTGCCTTTCTTTACGTTGCTTTACGTTGCTTTATGTTGCTTTACGTTGCCTTGCCTTGCCTTGCTTTAGGTTGCTTTACGTTGATTTGCCTTGCCTTGATTTACGTTGCTTTACGTTGCTTTGCCTTGCCTTGCATTTCGTTTCTTTACGTTGCTTTAAGTTGCTTTGCCTTGCCTTGCTTTACGTTGCTTTACGTTGCTTTACTTTGCCTTGCCTTCCCTTGCTATACGTTGCTTTACGTTGCTTTACGTTGCTTTAGGTGGCTGTACGTTGCCTTGCTTTACGTTGCTTTACTTTGCCTTGCTTTACTTTGCTTTACGTTGATTTACATTGATTTACGTTGCCTTGCTTTACGTTGCTTTACATTGCTTTAGGTTGCTTTATGTTGCCTTGATTTACGTTGCCGTGCTTTACGTTGCTTTACGTTGCTTTATGTTGCCTTGATTTACGTTGATTTACGTTGCTTTACGTTGCTTGACGTTGCCTTTCTTTACGTTGCTTTACGTTGCTTTACATTGCTTTACGTTGCCTTGCCTTTCCTTGCTTTACGTTGCTTTACGTTTATTTGCCTTGCCTTGATTTACGTTGCTTTACGTTGCTTTACGTGGCTTTGCCTTGCCTTGCTTTATGTTCCTTTACGTTGCTTTACGTTGCCTTGCCTTCCCTTGCTATACGTTGCTTTACGTTTCTTTACGTTGCTGTACGTTGCCTTGCTTTACGTTGCTTTACATGTCTTTACATTGCTTTACCTTTCCTTTCTTTACTTTGCTTTACGTTGCTTTACGTTGCCTTGCTTTACGTTGCTTTACGTTGCTTTACGTTGCCTTGATTTAAGTTGCCTTGCTTTACGTTGCTTTACGTTGCTTTACGTTGCTTTGCCTTGCCTTGCTTTACCTTGCTTTACGTTGCTTTGCCTTTCCTTGCTTTATGTTGCTTTAAGTTGCTTTGCCTTGCTTTGCCTTTCCTTGCTTTACGTTTCTTTACGTTGCTTTACGTTGCTTTACCTTGCTTTGCTTTACGTTGCTTTACGTTGCTTTACGTTTTTTTACCTTGCCTTGCCTTGCTTTACGTTGCCTTACGTTGCTTTACATTCCTTTACCTTGCCTTGACTTACTTTACGTTGCTCACGTTGCTTTACATTGCTTTACGTTGCATTGCTTTACGTTGCTTTACGTTGCTTTACGTTGCCTTGCTTTACGTTACTTTACGTTGCTTTACGTTGCCTTGCTTTACGTTGCTTTACGTTGCTTTACGTTGCCTTGCTTTACGTTGCCTTGCTTTACGTTGCTACGTTGCTTTACGTTGCCTTGCTATACGTTGCTTTACGTTGCTTTAAGTTGCTTTGCCTTGCTTTGCCTTTCCTTTCTTTACGTTTCTTTACGTTGCTTTACGTTGCTTTACCTTGCTTTGCTTTACATTGCTTTACGTTGCGTTACGTTTTTTTACCTTGCCTTGCCTTGCTTTGCGTTGCTTTACGTTGCTTTACATTCCTTTACTTTGCCTTGCCTTGCTTTACGTTGTTTTACGTTGCTTTAGGTTGCTTTGCCTTGCCTTGATTTACGTTGCTTTACGTTGCTTAACGTTGCTTTGCCTTGCCTTGCTTTACGTTGCTTTACGTTTCTTTACGTTGCTTTGCATTGTTTTGCCTTCCTTTGCCTTGCCTTGCTTTACTTTGCTTTACGTTGCTTTACGTTGCCATGCCTTGCTTTACGTTGTTTTACGTTGCTTTACGTTGCTTTACCTTGCCTTGCCTTGCTTTACGTTGTTTTCCGTTGCTATACGTTTCTTTATGTTGCCTTGCCTTACCTTATTTGCTTTACGTTGCTTTACGTTGCTTTGCCTTGCCTTGCTTTACGTTGCTTTGCCTTGCTTTGCCTTGCCTTGCTTTACGTTTTTTATGTTGCTTTACGTTGCTTTGCCTTGCCTTGCTTTACGTTGATTTAAGTTGCTTTACGTTGCCTTGCCTTCCCTTGCTATACGTTGCTTTACGTTGCTTTACGTTGCTTTACGTTGCTGTACGTTGCCTTGCTTTACGTTGCTACGTTGCTTTACGTTGCCTTGGTTTACGTTGCTTTACGTTGCTTTATGTAGCTTTACCTTGCTTTGCTTTACGTTGCTTTACGTTGCTTTACCTTCCCTTGACTTGCTTTACGTTGCTTTACGTTGCTTTACGTTGCCATGCCTTGCTTTACGTTGTTTTACGTTGCTTTACGTTGCTTTACCTTGCCTTACCTTGCTTTACGTTGCTTTCCGTTGCTATACGTTTCTTTACGTTGCCTTGCCTTACCTTACTTTGCTTTACGTTGCTTTATGTTGCTTTACGTTGCTTTGCCTTGCCTTGCTTTACATCGCTTTACGTTGCTTTACGTTCCTTTACGTTGCCTTGCTTTACGTTGCTTTAGGTTGCTTTACGTTGCTTTACGTTGCCTTGCTTTACGTTTATTTAAGTTGCTTTACGTTGCTTTACATTGCCTTTCTTTACGTTGCTTTACGTTTCTTTACGTTGCTTTACGTTGCCTTGCCTTGCCTTGCTTTACGTTGATTTGCCTTGCCTTGATTTACTTTGCTTTACGTTGCTTTGCCTTGCCTTGCTTTTCGTTTCTTTACGTTGCTTTACGTTGCTTTTCCTTGCCTTGATTTACATTGCTTTACGTTGCTTTACTTTGCCTTGCCTTCCCTTGCTATACGTTGCTTTACGTTGCTTTACGTTGCTGTACGTTGCCTTGCTTTACGTTGCAACGTTGCTTTACGTTGCCTTGCTTTACGTTGCTTTACGTTGAATTACGTTGATTTACGTTGCCTTGATTTACGTTGCTTTACATTGTTTTACGTTGCTTTACGTGCCTTGATTTACGTTGCCTTCCTTTACGTTGCTTTACATGTCTTTACATTGCTTTACGTTGCCTTTCTTTACGTTGCTTTACGTTGCTTTACGTTGCTTTGCCTTGCCTTGCTTTACGTTGATTTACGTTGCTTTGCCTTGCCTTGCTTTACGTTGCTTTAAGTTGCTTTGCCTTGCTTTGCCTTTCCTTGCTTTACGTTTCTTTACGTTGCTTTACGTTGCTTTACCTTGCTTTGCTTTACGTTGCTTTACGTTGCTTTACGTTTTTTTACCTTGCCTTGCCTTGCTTTACGTTGCTTTACGTTGCTTTACCTTGTCTTGCCTTGCTTTACGTTGCTATACTTTGCTTTACCTTGCCTTGCCTTGCTTTACGTTGCTTTACGTTGCTTTACGTTGCATTACGTTGCCTTGCTTTACGTTGTTTTACGTTGCTTTACGTTGCTTTACATTGCTTTGCCTTGCCTTGCTTTACATTGCTTTACGTTGCTTTACGTTGCTTTACGTTGCTTTGCCTTGCTTTGCCTAACTTTACATTGACTTGCTTTACGTTGATTTACGTTTCTTTGCCTTGCTTTGCCTTGCCTTGCCTTGCTTTACGTTTCTTTTTGTTGCTTTGCCTTGCCTTGATTTACGTTGCTTTACGTTGCTTAAAGTTGCTTTGCCTTGCCTTGCTTTACGTTGCTTTACGTTGCTTTACGTTGCATTACGTTGCCTTGCTTTACGTTGCTTTACGTTGCTTTGCCTTGCTTTGCCTTGCCTTGCTTTACGTTGTTTTACGTTGCTTTACGATGCTTTACCTTGCCTTGCTTTACGTTGCTTTACGTTGCTTTGCCTTGCTTTACGTTGCTTTATGTTGCTTTACTTTGCTTAACGTTGCTTTACGTTGCCTTGCTTTACGTTGCTTTACGTTGCTTTACGTTGCCTTGCTTTACGTTGCTTTACTTTGCTTTACGTTGCCTTGATTTACGTTGCTTTACATTGCTTTACGTTGCTTTGCGTTGCTTCACGTTGCTTTAAGTTGCCTTGCATTACGTTGCTTTACGTTGCTTTACGTTGCCTTGATTTAAGTTGCCTTGCATTACGTTGCTTTACGTTGCTTTACGTTGCTTTGCCTTTCCTTGCTTTATGTTGCTTTAAGTTGCTTTGCCTTGCTTTGCCTTTCCTTGCTTTACGTTTCTTTACGTTGCTTTACGTTGCTTTACCTTGCTTTGCTTTACGTTGCTTTACGTTGCTTTACGTTTTTTTACCTTGCCTTGCCTTGCTTTACGTTGCCTTACGTTGCTTTACATTCCTTTACCTTGCCTTGACTTACTTTACGTTGCTCACGTTGCTTTACATTGCTTTACGTTGCATTGCTTTACGTTGCTTTACGTTGCTTTACGTTGCCTTGCTTTACGTTACTTTACGTTGCTTTAAGTTGCCTTGCTTTACGTTGCTTTACGTTGCTTTACGTTGCCTTGCTTTACGTTGCTTTACGTTGCTTTAAGTTGCTTTAAGTTGCTTTGCCTTGCTTTGCCTTTCCTTGCTTTACGTTTCTTTACGTTGCTTTACGTTGCGTTACGTTTTTTTACCTTGCCTTGCCTTGCTTTGCGTTGCTTTACGTTGCTTTACATTCCTTTACTTTGCCTTGCCTTGCTTTACGTTGTTTTACGTTGCTTTACGTTGCTTTGCCTTGCCTTGATTTACGTTGCTTTACGTTGCTTAACGTTGCTTTGCCTTGCCTTGCTTTACGTTGCTTTACGTTTCTTTACGTTGCTTTGCATTGTTTTGCCTTCCTTTGCCTTGCCTTGCTTTACTTTGCTTTACGTTGCTTTACGTTGCCATGCCTTGCTTTACGTTGTTTTACGTTGCTTTACGTTGCTTTACCTTGCCTTGCCTTGCTTTACGTTGCTTTCCGTTGCTATACGTTTCTTTATGTTGCCTTGCCTTACCTTACTTTTCTTTACGTTGCTTTACGTTGCTTTACGTTGCTTTGCCTTGCCTTGCTTTACGTTGCTTTACGTTGCTTTGCCTTGCTTTGCCTTGCCTTGCTTTACGTTTTTTTTGTTGCTTTACGTTGCTTTGCCTTGCCTTGCTTTACGTTGATTTAAGTTGCTTTACGTTGCCTTGCCTTCCCTTGCTATACGTTGCTTTACGTTGCTTTACGTTGCTTTACGTTGCTGTACGTTGCCTTGCTTTACGTTGCTACGTTGCTTTACGTTGCCTTGGTTTACGTTGCTTTACGTTGCTTTATGTTGCTTTACCTTGCTTTGCTTTACGTTGCTTTACGTTGCTTTACCTTCCCTTGACTTGCTTTACGTTGCTTTACGTTGCTTTACGTTGCCATGCCTTGCTTTACGTTGTTTTACATTGCTTTACGTTGCTTTACCTTGCCTTACCTTGCTTTACGTTGCTTTCCGTTGCTATACGTTTCTTTACGTTGCCTTGCCTTACCTTACTTTGCTTTACGTTGCTTTATGTTGCTTTACGTTGCTTTGCCTTGCCTTGCTTTACATTGCTTTACGTTGCTTTACGTTCATTTACGTTGCCTTGCTTTACGTTGCTTTAGGTTGCTTTACGTTGCTTTACGTTGCCTTGCTTTACGTTGATTTAAGTTGCTTTACGTTGCTTTACATTGCCTTTCTTTACGTTGCTTTACGTTTCTTTACGTTGCTTTACGTTGCCTTGCCTTGCCTTGCTTTACGTTGATTTGCCTTGCCTTGATTTACGTTGCTTTACGTTGCTTTGCCTTGCCTTGCTTTTCGTTTCTTTACGTTGCTTTACGTTGCTTTTCCTTGCCTTGATTTACATTGCTTTACGTTGCTTTACTTTGCCTTGCCTTCCCTTGCTATACGTTGCTTTACGTTGCTTTACGTTGCTGTACGTTGCCTTGCTTTACGTTGCAACGTTGCTTTACGTTGCCTTGCTTTACGTTGCTTTACGTTGAATTACGTTGATTTACGTTGCCTTGATTTACGTTGCTTTACATTGTTTTACGTTGCTTTACGTGCCTTGATTTACGTTGCCTTCCTTTACGTTGCTTTACATGTCTTTACATTGCTTTACGTTGCCTTTTTTTACGTTGCTTTACGTTGCTTTACGTTGCTTTGCCTTGCCTTGCTTTACGTTGCTTTACGTTGCTTTGCCTTGCCTTGCTTTACGTTGCTTTAAGTTGCTTTGCCTTGCTTTGCCTTTCCTTGCTTTACGTTTCTTTACGTTGCTTTACGTTGCTTTACCTTGCTTTGCTTTACGTTGCTTTACGTTGCTTTACGTTTTTTTACCTTGCCTTGCCTTGCTTTACGTTGCTTTACGTTGCTTTACGTTGCCTTGCCTTGCTTTACCTTGTTTTACGTTGCTTTACGTTGCTTTACATTGCTTTGCCTTGCCTTGCTTTACATTGCTTTACGTTGCTTTACGTTGCTTTACGTTGCTTTGCCTTGCTTTGCCTAACTTTACATTGACTTGCTTTACGTTGATTTACGTTTCTTTGCCTTGCTTTGCCTTGCCTTGCCTTGCTTTACGTTTCTTTTTGTTGCTTTGCCTTGCCTTGATTTACATTGCTTTACGTTGCTTAAAGTTGCTTTGCCTTGCCTTGCTTTACGTTGCTTTACGTTGCTTTACGTTGCATTACGTTGCCTTGCTTTACGTTGCTTTACGTTGCTTTGCCTTGCTTTACGTTGCTTTGCCTTGCTTTGCCTTGCCTTGATTTACATTGCTTTACGTTGCTTAAAGTTGCTTTGCCTTGCCTTGCTTTACGTTGCTTTACGTTGCTTTACGATGCTTTACCTTGCCTTGCTTTACGTTGCTTTACGTTGCTTTGCCTTGCTTTACGTTGCTTTATGTTGCTTTACTTTGCTTAACGTTGCTTTACGTTGCCTTGATTTACGTTGCTTTACATTGCTTTACGTTGCTTTGCGTTGCTTCACGTTGCTTTACGTTGCCTTGCATTACGTTGCCTTTCTTTACGTTGCTTTACGTTGCTTTACGTTGCTTTACGTTGCTTTGCCTTTCCTTGCTTTACGTTGCTTTACGTTGCCTTGCCTTGCCTTGATTTACGTTGCTTTACGTTGCCTTGTTTTACGTTGCCTTGCTTTACGTTGCTTTACGTTGCTTTACGTTTCCTTACTTTAAGTTGCCTTGCTTTACGTTGCCTTGCTTTACATTGCTTTACGTTGCTTTACGTTGCTTTGCTTTACGTTGCCTTGCTTTACATTGCCTTGCTTTAAGTTGCTTTACGTTGCCTTGCTTTACGTTGCCTTGCTTTACGTTGTTTTAGGTTGCCTTGCTTTACGTTGCCTTGCTTTAGGTTGCTTTAAATTGTTTTACGTTGCCTTGCTTTACGTTGCCTTGCTTTACGTTGCTTTAAGTTGCTTTACGTTGCCTTGCTTTTCGTTGCCTTGCTTTACGTTGCTTTACGTTGCTTTACGTTGCTTTACGTTGCTTTACGTTGCCTTGCTTTTCGTTGCCTTGCTTTACGTTGCTTTACGTTGCTTTACGTTGCCTTGCTTTACGTTGCCTTGCTTTACATTGCTTTACGTTGCTTTACGTTGCTTTACGTTGATTTGTTTTATGTTGCCTTGCTTTACGTTGCTTTACGTTGCTTTACGTTGCCTTGCTTTACGTGGCCTTGCTTTACGTTGCTTTACGTTGCCTTGCTTTACGTTGCCTTGCTTTACGTTGCCTTGCTTTACGTTGCTTTACGTTGCTTTATGTTGCCTTGCTTTACGTTGCTTTACGTTGCTTTACGTTGCCTTGCTTTACGTTGCATTATGTTGCTTTACGTTGCCTTTCTTTACGTTGCTTTACGTTGCTTTACGTTGCTTTGCCTTTCCTTGCTTTACGTTGCTTTGCCTTTCCTTGCTTTACGTTGCTTTACGTTGCTTTACGTTGCCTTGCATTACGTTGCTATACGTTGCTTTACGTTGCCTTGCTTTACGTTGCTTTAGGTTGCTTTACCTTGCTTTACGTTGCCTTGCTTTACGTTGCTTTACGTTGCCTTGCTTTACGTTGCTTTACGTTGCTATACGTTGCCTTGCTTTACGTTGCTTTACATTGCTTTACGTAGCCTTGCTTTACGTCGCTTTACGTTGCCTTGCTTTACGTTGCCTTGCTTTACGTTGTTTTACGTTGTTTTACGTTGCCTTGCTTTACGTTGCTTTACGTTGCTTTACGTTGTCTTGCTTTACGTTGCCTTGCTTTACGTTGCTTTACGTTGCTTTACGTTGCCTTGCTTTACGTTGCCTTGCTTTACGTTGCTTTACGTTGCTTTACGTTGCCTTGAATTACGTTGCTTTACGTTGCTTTACTTTGCCTTGCTTTACGTTGCTTTACGTAGCTTTGTCTTGCCTTGCTTTACGTTGCTTTAAGTTGCTTTACGTTGCTTTATGTTGCCTTGCTTTACGTTGCTTTACGTTGCTTTACGTTGCCTTGCTTTACGTAGCTTTACGTTGCTTTACGTTGCTTTACGTTGCTTTACGTTGCCTTGCTTTACGTTGCTTTACGTTGCTTTACGTTGCTTTAAGTTGCTTTACATTGCCTTGCTTTACGTTGCTTTACGTTGCTTTACATTGCCTTGCTTTACGTTGCTTTACGTTGCTTTACGTTGCTTTACGTTGCCTTGCTTTACATTGCTTTACGTTGCTTTATGTTGCTTTACGTTGTTTTACGTTGCTTTGCCCATCCTTGATTTACGTTGCTTTACGTTGCTTTACGTTTCCTTGCCTTGCCTTGCTTTACGTTGTTTTACGTTGCCTTGCTTTACGTTGCCTTGCTTTACGTTGCCTTGCTTTACCTTGCTTTACTTTGCTTTACGTTGCTTTACGTTGCCTTGCTTTAAGTTGCCTTGCTTTACGTTGCTTTACGTTGCTTTACGTTGCTTTGCTTTACGTTGCCTTGCTTTACGTTTCCTAGCTTTACGTTGCTTTACCTTGTTTTACGTTGTCTTGCTTTACGTTGCTTTACGTTGCTTTACGTTGCCTTGCTTTACGTTGCTTTACGTTGCTTTACGTTGCCTTGCTTTACGTTGCTTTATGTTGCTTTACGTTGCCTTGCTTTACGTTGCCTTGCTTTACGTTGCTTTACGTTGCTTTACGTTGCCTTGCTTTAGGTTGCTTTACGTTGCTTTACGTTGCCTTGCTTTACGTTGCTTTACGTTGCTTTACGTTGCCTTGCTTTACGTTGCTTTACGTTGCTTTACCTTGCTTTAAGTTGCCTTGCTTTATTTTGCCTTGCTTTACGTTGCTTTACGTTGCTTTACGATGCTTTACGTTGTCTTGCTTTGCGAGGCCTTACTTTACGTTGCTTTACGTTGCTTTACGTTTCCTTGCTTTACGTTGCCTTGCATTACGTTGCCTTGCTTTACGTTGCCTTGCTTTACGTTGCTTTACGTTGCTTTACGTTGCCTTGCTTTACGTTGCTTTACGTTGCCTTGCTTTTTGTTGCCTTGCTTTACGTTGCTTTACGTTGCTTTACGTTCCCTTGCTTTACGTTGCCTTGCTTTACGTTGCTTTACATTGCTTTAAGTTGCCTTGCTTTACGTTGCCTTGCTTTACCTTGCTTTTCTATGCTTTACGTTGCTTTACGTTGCCTTGCTTTATGTTGCCTTGCTTTACTTTGCTTTACGTTGCTTTACGTTGCCTTGCTTTACATTGCCTTGCTTTACGTTGCCTTGCTTTACGTTGCTTTACGTTGCTTGACGTTGCCTTGCTTTACATTGCCTTGCTTTACGTTGCCTTGCTTTACGTTGCTTTACGTTGCTTGACGTTGCCTTGCTTTACGTTGCTTTACGTTGCTTTACATTTCCTTGCTTTACGTTGCCTTGCTTTACGTTGCTTTAAGTTGCTTTACTTTGCCTTGCTTTACGTTGCTATGCTTTACGTTGCTTTACGTTGCTTTACGTTGCTTTACGCTGCTTTGCCTTACCTTGCTTTACGTTGCTTTGCCTTGCCTTACTTTACGTTGCTTTACGTTGCTTTACGTTGCTTTACGTTGCCTTACTTTACGTTGCTTTACGTTGCCTTACATTGCCTTGCTTTACGTTGCTTTACGTTGCTTTACGTTGCCTTGCTTTACGTTGCTTTATGTTGCTTTATGTTGCCTTGCTTTACGTTGCTTTACGTTGCTTTACGTTGCTTTACGTTGCCTTGCTTTACGTTGCTTTACGTTGCTTTACGTTTCTTTACGTAGCCTTGCTTTACGTTGCTTTACGTTGCTTTACTTTTCTTTACATTGCTTTACGTTGCATTACGTTGCTTTACGTTGCTTTACGTTGCCTTGCTTTACGTTGCATTACGTTGCTTGACGTTGCCTTTCTTTACGTTGCTTTACGTTGCTTTGCCTTTCCTTGCTTTACGTTGCTTTGCCTTTCCTTTCTTTACGTTGCTTTGAATTTCCTTGCTTTACGTTGCTTTACGTTGCTTTACGTTGCCTTGCTTTACGTTGCTTTACGTTGCTTTACGTTGCCTTGCTTTACGTTGCTTTACGTTCCTTTACGTTGCCTGGATTTACGTTGCTTTACTTTGCTTTACGTTGCCTTGATTTACGTTGCTTTACGTTGCCTTACGTTGCTTTGCGTTGTTTCACGTTGCTTTATGTTGCCTTGCTTTACGTTGCTTTACGTTTCTTTACGTTGCTTTGCATTGTTTTGCCTTCCTTTGCCTTGCCTTGCTTTACTTTGCTTTACGTTGCTTTACGTTGCCATGCCTTGCTTTACGTTGTTTTACGTTGCTTTACGTTGCTTTACCTTGCCTTGCCTTGCTTTACGTTGCTTTCCGTTGCTATACGTTTCTTTATGTTGCCTTGCCTTACCTTACATTGCTTTACGTTGCTTTACGTTGCTTTGCCTTGCCTTGCTTTACGTTGCTTTACGTTGCTTTGCCTTGCTTTGCCTTGCCTTGCTTTACGTTTGTTATGTTGCTTTACGTTGCTTTGCCTTGCCTTGCTTTACGTTGTTTTAAGTTGCTTTACGTTGCTTTGCCTTCCCTTGCTATACTTTGCTTTACGTTGCTTTACGTTGCTTTACGTTGCTGTACGTTGCCTTGCTTTACGTTGCTACGTTGCTTTACGTTGCCTTGCTTTACGTTGCTTTACGTTGCTTTACCTTGCTTTGCTTTACGTTGCTTTACGTTGCTTTACGATTTTTACTTTGCCTTGCCTTGCTTTACGTTTCTTTACGTTGCTTTACCTTACCTTGACTTGCTTTACGTTGCTTTACGTTGCTTTACGTTGCCATGCCTTGCTTTACGTTGTTTTACGTTGCTTTACTTTGCTTTACCTTGCCTTACCTTGCTTTACGTTGCTTTCCGTTGCTATACGTTTCTTTACGTTGCCTTGCCTTACCTTACTTTGCTTTACGTTGCTTTACGTTGCTTTACGTTGCTTTGCCTTGCCTTGCTTTACATTGCTTTACGTTGCTTTACGTTCCTTTACGTTGCCTTGCTTTACGTTGCTTTAGGTTGCTTTACGTTGCTTTACGTTGCCTTGCTTTACGTTGATTTAAGTTGCTTTACGTTGCTTTACATTGCCTTTCTTTACGTTGCTTTACGTTTCTTTACGTTGCTTTACGTTGCCTTGCCTTGCCTTGCTTTACGTTGCTTTACGTTGATATGCCTTGCCTTGATTTACGTTGCTTTACGTTGCTTTGCCTAGCGTTGCTTTTCGTTTCTTTACGTTGCTTTACGTTGCTTTGCCTTGCCTTGATTTACATTGCTTTACGTTGCTTTACTTTGCCTTGCCTTCCCTTGCTATACGTTGCTTTACGTTGCTTTACGTTGCTGTACGTTGCCTTGCTTTACGTTGCAACGTTGCTTTACGTTGCCTTGCTTTACGTTGCTTTACATTGTTTTACGTTGCTTTACGTGCCTTGATTTACGTTGCCTTCCTTTACGTTGCTTTACATGTCTTTACATTGCTTTACGTTGCCTTTCTTTACGTTGCTTTACGTTGCTTTACGTTGCTTTGCCTTGCCTTGCTTTACGTTGCTTTACGTTGCTTTACGTTTTTTTACCTTGCCTTGCCTTGCTTTACGTTGCTTTACGTTGCTTTACATTCCTTTACCTTGTCTTGCCTTGCTTTACGTTGCTATACTTTGCTTTACCTTGCCTTGCCTTGCTTTACGTTGCTTTACGTTGCTTTACGTTGCCTTGCCTTGCTTTACGTTGTTTTACGTTGCTTTACGTTGCTTTACCTTGCCTTGCCATTCTTTGCCTTGCTTTACTTTGCCTTGCTTTACGTTGCTATACGTTTCTTTACGTTGCCTTGCCTTGCTTTACGTTGCTTTACGTTGCTTTACATTGCTTTGCCTTGCCTTGCTTTACATTGCTTTACATTGCTTTACGTTGCTTTACGTTGCTTTGCCTTGCTTTGCCTAACTTTACATTGCCTTGCTTTACGTTGATTTACGTTTCTTTGCCTTGCTTTGCCTTGCCTTGCCTTGCTTTACGTTTCTTTTTGTTGCTTTGCCTTGCGTTGCTTTCCGTTGCTTTCCGTTGCTTTACGTTGCTTTGCCTTGCCTTGATGTACGTTGCTTTACGTTGCTTAACGTTGCTTTGCCTTGCCTTGCTTTACGTTACTTTACGTTTCTTTACGTTGCTTTGCATTGTTTTGCCTTCCTTTGCCTTGCCTTGCTTTACGTTGCTTTACGTTGCTTTACATTGCTTTACGTTGCCTTGCTTTACGTTGCTTTACGTTGCTTTACGTTGCCTTGCTTTACGTTGCTTTGCCTTGCTTTGCCTTGCCTTGCTTTACGTTGCTTTACGTTGCTTTACGATGCTTTACGTTGCCTTGCTTTACGTTGCTTTTCCTTGCTTTGCCTTGCCTTGCTTTACGTTGCTTTACGTTGCTTTACGATGCTTTACTTTGCCTTGCTTTACGTTGCTTTACGTTGCTTTGGCTTGCTTTACGTTGCTTTACGTTGCTTTACGTTTCTTTACGTTGCATTGCTTTACGTTGCTTTACGTTGCCTTGCTTTACGTTGCTTTACGTTGCTTTACCTTGCTTTAAGTTGCCTTGCTTTATTTTGCCTTGCTTTACGTTGCTTTACGTTGCTTTACGATGCTTTACGTTGTCTTGCTTTGCGAGGCCTTACTTTACGTTGCTTTACGTTGCTTTACGTTTCCTTGCTTTACGTTGCCTTGCATTACGTTGCCTTGCTTTACGTTGCCTTGCTTTACGTTGCTTTACGTTGCTTTACGTTGCCTTGCTTTACGTTGCTTTACGTTGCCTTGCTTTTTGTTGCCTTGCTTTACGTTGCTTTACGTTGCTTTACGTTCCCTTGCTTTACGTTGCCTTGCTTTACGTTGCTTTACATTGCTTTAAGTTGCCTTGCTTTACGTTGCCTTGCTTTACCTTGCTTTTCTATGCTTTACGTTGCTTTACGTTGCCTTGCTTTATGTTGCCTTGCTTTACTTTGCTTTACGTTGCTTTACGTTGCCTTGCTTTACATTGCCTTGCTTTACGTTGCCTTGATTTACGTTGCTTTACGTTGCTTGACGTTGCCTTGCTTTACATTGCCTTGCTTTACGTTGCCTTGCTTTACGTTGCTTTACGTTGCTTGACGTTGCCTTGCTTTACGTTGCTTTACGTTGCTTTACATTTCCTTGCTTTACGTTGCCTTGCTTTACGTTGCTTTAAGTTGCTTTACTTTGCCTTGCTTTACGTTGCTATGCTTTACGTTGCTTTACGTTGCTTTACGTTGCTTTACGCTGCTTTGCCTTACCTTGCTTTACGTTGCTTTGCCTTGCCTTACTTTACGTTGCTTTACGTTGCTTTACGTTGCTTTACGTTGCCTTACTTTACGTTGCTTTACGTTGCCTTACATTGCCTTGCTTTACGTTGCTTTACGTTGCTTTACGTTGCCTTGCTTTACGTTGCTTTATGTTGCTTTATGTTGCCTTGCTTTACGTTGCTTTACGTTGCTTTACGTTGCTTTACGTTGCCTTGCTTTACGTTGCTTTACGTTGCTTTACGTTTCTTTACGTAGCCTTGCTTTACGTTGCTTTACGTTGCTTTACTTTTCTTTACATTGCTTTACGTTGCATTACGTTGCTTTACGTTGCTTTACGTTGCCTTGCTTTACGTTGCATTACGTTGCTTGACGTTGCCTTTCTTTACGTTGCTTTACGTTGCTTTGCCTTTCCTTGCTTTACGTTGCTTTGCCTTTCCTTTCTTTACGTTGCTTTGAATTTCCTTGCTTTACGTTGCTTTACGTTGCTTTACGTTGCCTTGCTTTACGTTGCTTTACGTTGCTTTACGTTGCCTTGCTTTACGTTGCTTTACGTTCCTTTACGTTGCCTGGATTTACGTTGCTTTACTTTGCTTTACGTTGCCTTGATTTACGTTGCTTTACGTTGCCTTACGTTGCTTTGCGTTGTTTCACGTTGCTTTATGTTGCCTTGCTTTACGTTGCTTTACGTTTCTTTACGTTGCTTTGCATTGTTTTGCCTTCCTTTGCCTTGCCTTGCTTTACTTTGCTTTACGTTGCTTTACGTTGCCATGCCTTGCTTTACGTTGTTTTACGTTGCTTTACGTTGCTTTACCTTGCCTTGCCTTGCTTTACGTTGCTTTCCGTTGCTATACGTTTCTTTATGTTGCCTTGCCTTACCTTACATTGCTTTACGTTGCTTTACGTTGCTTTGCCTTGCCTTGCTTTACGTTGCTTTACGTTGCTTTGCCTTGCTTTGCCTTGCCTTGCTTTACGTTTGTTATGTTGCTTTACGTTGCTTTGCCTTGCCTTGCTTTACGTTGTTTTAAGTTGCTTTACGTTGCTTTGCCTTCCCTTGCTATACTTTGCTTTACGTTGCTTTACGTTGCTTTACGTTGCTGTACGTTGCCTTGCTTTACGTTGCTACGTTGCTTTACGTTGCCTTGCTTTACGTTGCTTTACGTTGCTTTACCTTGCTTTGCTTTACGTTGCTTTACGTTGCTTTACGATTTTTACTTTGCCTTGCCTTGCTTTACGTTTCTTTACGTTGCTTTACCTTACCTTGACTTGCTTTACGTTGCTTTACGTTGCTTTACGTTGCCATGCCTTGCTTTACGTTGTTTTACGTTGCTTTACTTTGCTTTACCTTGCCTTACCTTGCTTTACGTTGCTTTCCGTTGCTATACGTTTCTTTACGTTGCCTTGCCTTACCTTACTTTGCTTTACGTTGCTTTACGTTGCTTTACGTTGCTTTGCCTTGCCTTGCTTTACATTGCTTTACGTTGCTTTACGTTCCTTTACGTTGCCTTGCTTTACGTTGCTTTAGGTTGCTTTACGTTGCTTTACGTTGCCTTGCTTTACGTTGATTTAAGTTGCTTTACGTTGCTTTACATTGCCTTTCTTTACGTTGCTTTACGTTTCTTTACGTTGCTTTACGTTGCCTTGCCTTGCCTTGCTTTACGTTGCTTTACGTTGATATGCCTTGCCTTGATTTACGTTGCTTTACGTTGCTTTGCCTAGCGTTGCTTTTCGTTTCTTTACGTTGCTTTACGTTGCTTTTCCTTGCCTTGATTTACGTTGCTTTACGTTGCTTTACTTTGCCTTGCCTTCCCTTGCTATACGTTGCTTTACGTTGCTTTACGTTGCTGTACGTTGCCTTGCTTTACGTTGCAACGTTGCTTTACGTTGCCTTGCTTTACGTTGCTTTACATTGTTTTACGTTGCTTTACGTGCCTTGATTTACGTTGCCTTCCTTTACGTTGCTTTACATGTCTTTACATTGCTTTACGTTGCCTTTCTTTACGTTGCTTTACGTTGCTTTACGTTGCTTTGCCTTGCCTTGCTTTACGTTGCTTTACGTTGCTTTACGTTTTTTTACCTTGCCTTGCCTTGCTTTACGTTGCTTTACGTTGCTTTACATTCCTTTACCTTGTCTTGCCTTGCTTTACGTTGCTATACTTTGCTTTACCTTGCCTTGCCTTGCTTTACGTTGCTTTACGTTGCTTTACGTTGCCTTGCCTTGCTTTACGTTGTTTTACGTTGCTTTACGTTGCTTTACCTTGCCTTGCCATTCTTTGCCTTGCTTTACTTTGCCTTGCTTTACGTTGCTATACGTTTCTTTACGTTGCCTTGCCTTGCTTTACGTTGCTTTACGTTGCTTTACATTGCTTTGCCTTGCCTTGCTTTACATTGCTTTACATTGCTTTACGTTGCTTTACGTTGCTTTGCCTTGCTTTGCCTAACTTTACATTGCCTTGCTTTACGTTGATTTACGTTTCTTTGCCTTGCTTTGCCTTGCCTTGCCTTGCTTTACGTTTCTTTTTGTTGCTTTGCCTTGCGTTGCTTTCCGTTGCTTTCCGTTGCTTTACGTTGCTTTGCCTTGCCTTGATGTACGTTGCTTTACGTTGCTTAACGTTGCTTTGCCTTGCCTTGCTTTACGTTACTTTACGTTTCTTTACGTTGCTTTGCATTGTTTTGCCTTCCTTTGCCTTGCCTTGCTTTACGTTGCTTTACGTTGCTTTACATTGCTTTACGTTGCCTTGCTTTATGTTGCTTTACGTTGCTTTACGTTGCCTTGCTTTACGTTGCTTTGCCTTGCTTTGCCTTGCCTTGCTTTACGTTGCTTTACGTTGCTTTACGATGCTTTACGTTGCCTTGCTTTACGTTGCTTTTCCTTGCTTTGCCTTGCCTTGCTTTACTTTGCTTTACGTTGCTTTACGATGCTTTACTTTGCCTTGCTTTACGTTGCTTTACGTTGCTTTGGCTTGCTTTACGTTGCTTTACGTTGCTTTACGTTTCTTTACGTTGCATTGCTTTACGTTGCTTTACGTTGCCTTGCTTTACGTTGCTTTACGTTGCTTTACGTTGCTTTACTTTGCTTTACGTTGCCTTGATTTACGTTGCTTTACATTGCTTTACGTTGCTTTGCGTTGCTTCACGTTGCTTTACGTTGCCTTGCATTACGTTGCTTTACGTTGCTTTACGTTGCCTTTCTTTACGTTGCTTTACGTTGCTTTACGTTGCTTTGCCTTTCCTTGCTTTACGTTGCTTTACGTTGCCTTGCCTTGCCTTGATTTACGTTGCTTTACGTTGCCTTGCTTTACGTTGCCTTGCTTTACGCTGCTTTACGTTGCTTTACGTTGCCTTGCTTTAAGTTGCCTTGCTTTACGTTGCCTTGCTTTATATTGCTTTACGTTGCTTTACGTTGCTTTGCTTTACGTTGCCTTGCTTTACATTGCCTTGCTTTAAGTTGCTTTACGTTGCCTTGCTTTACGTTGCCTTGCTTTACGTTGCTTTACGTTGCCTTGCTTTACGTTGCCTTGCTTTACGTTGCTTTAAATTGTTTTACGTTGCCTTGCTTTACGTTGCCTTGCTTTACGTTGCTTTACGTTGCTTTACGTTGCCTTGCTTTTCGTTGCCTTGCTTTACGTTGCGTTACGTTGCTTTACGTTGCTTTACGTTGCCTTGCTTTTCGTTGCCTTGCTTTACGTTGCTTTACGTTGCTTTACGTTGCCTTGCTTTACGTTGCCTTGCTTTACATTGCTTTACGTTGCCTTGCTTTACATTGCTTTACGTTGCTTTACGTTGCTTTACGTTGATTTGTTTTATGTTGCCTTGCTTTACGTTGCTTTACGTTGCTTTACGTTGCCTTGCTTTACGTGGCCTTGCTTTACGTTGCTTTACGTTGCCTTGCTTTACGTTGCCTTGCTTTACGTTGCCTTGCTTTACCTTGCTTTACGTTGCTTGACGTTGCCTTCCTTTACGTTGATGTACGTTGCTTTACGTTGCCTTGCATTACGTTGCTTTGCTTTACGTTGCTTTATGTTGCTTTAAGTTGCTTTACGTTGCTTTACGTTGCCTTGCTTTACGTTGCTTTACGTTGCTTTATGTTGCCTTGCTTTACGTTGCTTTACGTTTCTTTACGTTTCTTTACGTTGCTTTACTTTGCTTTAAGTTGCCTTGCTTTACGTTGCATTATGTTGCTTTACGTTGCCTTTCTTTACGTTGCTTTACGTTGCTTTGCCTTTCCTTGCTTTACGTTGCTTTGCATTTCCTTGCTTTACGTTGCTTTACGTTGCTTTACGTTGCCTTGCATTACGTTGCTTTACGTTGCTTTACGTTGCCTTGCTTTACGTTGCTTTAGGTTGCTTTACGTTGCTTTACGTTGCCTTGCTTTACGTTGCTTTACGTTGCCTTTCTTTACGTTGCTTTACGTTGCTTTACGTTGCCTTGCATAGCGTTGCTTTACATTGCTTTACGTAGCCTTGCTTTACGTCGCTTTACGTTGCCTTGCTTTACGTTGCCTTGCTTTACGTTGTTTTACGTTGTTTTACGTTGTTTTATGTTGCCTTGCTTTACGTTGCTGTACGTTGCTTTACGTTGCCTTGCATTACGTTGCCTTGCTTTACGTTGCTTGACGTTGCTTTACATTGCCTTGCTTTACGTTGCTTTGCTTTACGTTGCTTTATGTTGCTTTAAGTTGCTTTACGTTGCTTTACGTTGCCTTGCTTTACGTTGCTTTACGTTTATTTGCCTTGCCTTGATTTACGTTGCTTTACGTTGCTTTACGTGGCTTTGCCTTGCCTTGCTTTATGTTCCTTTACGTTGCTTTACGTTGCCTTGCCTTCCCTTGCTATACGTTGCTTTACGTTTCTTTACGTTGCTGTACGTTGCCTTGCTTTACGTTGCTTTACATGTCTTTACATTGCTTTACCTTTCCTTTCTTTACTTTGCTTTACGTTGCTTTACGTTGCCTTGCTTTACGTTGCTTTACGTTGCTTTACGTTGACTTGATTTAAGTTGCCTTGCTTTACGTTGCTTTACGTTGCTTTACGTTGCTTTGCCTTGCCTTGCTTTACCTTGCTTTACGTTGCTTTGCCTTTCCTTGCTTTATGTTGCTTTAAGTTGCTTTGCCTTGCTTTGCCTTTCCTTGCTTTACGTTTCTTTACGTTGCTTTACGTTGCTTTACCTTGCTTTGCTTTACGTTGCTTTACGTTGCTTTACGTTTTTTTACCTTGCCTTGCCTTGCTTTACGTTGCCTTACGTTGCTTTACATTCCTTTACCTTGCCTTGACTTACTTTACGTTGCTCACGTTGCTTTACATTGCTTTACGTTGCATTGCTTTACGTTGCTTTACGTTGCTTTACGTTGCCTTGCTTTACGTTACTTTACGTTGCTTTACGTTGCCTTGCTTTACGTTGCTTTACGTTGCTTTACGTTGCCTTGCTTTACGTTGCCTTGCTTTACGTTGCTACGTTGCTTTACGTTGCCTTGCTATACGTTGCTTTACGTTGCTTTAAGTTGCTTTGCCTTGCTTTGCCTTTCCTTTCTTTACGTTTCTTTACGTTGCTTTACGTTGCTTTACCTTGCTTTGCTTTACATTGCTTTACGTTGCGTTACGTTTTTTTACCTTGCCTTGCCTTGCTTTGCGTTGCTTTACGTTGCTTTACATTCCTTTACTTTGCCTTGCCTTGCTTTACGTTGTTTTACGTTGCTTTAGGTTGCTTTGCCTTGCCTTGATTTACGTTGCTTTACGTTGCTTAACGTTGCTTTGCCTTGCCTTGCTTTACGTTGCTTTACGTTTCTTTACGTTGCTTTGCATTGTTTTGCCTTCCTTTGCCTTGCCTTGCTTTACTTTGCTTTACGTTGCTTTACGTTGCCATGCCTTGCTTTACGTTGTTTTACGTTGCTTTACGTTGCTTTACCTTGCCTTGCCTTGCTTTACGTTGTTTTCCGTTGCTATACGTTTCTTTATGTTGCCTTGCCTTACCTTATTTGCTTTACGTTGCTTTACGTTGCTTTGCCTTGCCTTGCTTTACGTTGCTTTGCCTTGCTTTGCCTTGCCTTGCTTTACGTTTTTTATGTTGCTTTACGTTGCTTTGCCTTGCCTTGCTTTACGTTGATTTAAGTTGCTTTACGTTGCCTTGCCTTCCCTTGCTATACGTTGCTTTACGTTGCTTTACGTTGCTGTACGTTGCCTTGCTTTACGTTGCTACGTTGCTTTACGTTGCCTTGGTTTACGTTGCTTTACGTTGCTTTATGTAGCTTTACCTTGCTTTGCTTTACGTTGCTTTACGTTGCTTTACCTTCCCTTGACTTGCTTTACGTTGCTTTACGTTGCTTTACGTTGCCATGCCTTGCTTTACGTTGTTTTACGTTGCTTTACGTTGCTTTACCTTGCCTTACCTTGCTTTACGTTGCTTTCCGTTGCTATACGTTTCTTTACGTTGCCTTGCCTTACCTTACTTTGCTTTACGTTGCTTTATGTTGCTTTACGTTGCTTTGCCTTGCCTTGCTTTACATCGCTTTACGTTGCTTTACGTTCCTTTACGTTGCCTTGCTTTACGTTGCTTTAGGTTGCTTTACGTTGCTTTACGTTGCCTTGCTTTACGTTGATTTAAGTTGCTTTACGTTGCTTTACATTGCCTTTCTTTACGTTGCTTTACGTTTCTTTACGTTGCTTTACGTTGCCTTGCCTTGCCTTGCTTTACGTTGATTTGCCTTGCCTTGATTTACTTTGCTTTACGTTGCTTTGCCTTGCCTTGCTTTTCGTTTCTTTACGTTGCTTTACGTTGCTTTTCCTTGCCTTGATTTACATTGCTTTACGTTGCTTTACTTTGCCTTGCCTTCCCTTGCTATACGTTGCTTTACGTTGCTTTACGTTGCTGTACGTTGCCTTGCTTTACGTTGCAACGTTGCTTTACGTTGCCTTGCTTTACGTTGCTTTACGTTGAATTACGTTGATTTACGTTGCCTTGATTTACGTTGCTTTACATTGTTTTACGTTGCTTTACGTGCCTTGATTTACGTTGCCTTCCTTTACGTTGCTTTACATGTCTTTACATTGCTTTACGTTGCCTTTCTTTACGTTGCTTTACGTTGCTTTACGTTGCTTTGCCTTGCCTTGCTTTACGTTGATTTACGTTGCTTTGCCTTGCCTTGCTTTACGTTGCTTTAAGTTGCTTTGCCTTGCTTTGCCTTTCCTTGCTTTACGTTTCTTTACGTTGCTTTACGTTGCTTTACCTTGCTTTGCTTTACGTTGCTTTACGTTGCTTTACGTTTTTTTACCTTGCCTTGCCTTGCTTTACGTTGCTTTACGTTGCTTTACCTTGTCTTGCCTTGCTTTACGTTGCTATACTTTGCTTTACCTTGCCTTGCCTTGCTTTACGTTGCTTTACGTTGCTTTACGTTGCATTACGTTGCCTTGCTTTACGTTGTTTTACGTTGCTTTACGTTGCTTTACATTGCTTTGCCTTGCCTTGCTTTACATTGCTTTACGTTGCTTTACGTTGCTTTACGTTGCTTTACCTTGCTTTGCCTAACTTTACATTGACTTGCTTTACGTTGATTTACGTTTCTTTGCCTTGCTTTGCCTTGCGTTGCCTTGCTTTACGTTTCTTTTTGTTGCTTTGCCTTGCCTTGATTTACGTTGCTTTACGTTGCTTAAAGTTGCTTTGCCTTGCCTTGCTTTACGTTGCTTTACGTTGCTTTACGTTGCATTACGTTGCCTTGCTTTACGTTGCTTTACGTTGCTTTGCCTTGCTTTGCCTTGCCTTGCTTTACGTTGCTTTACGTTGCTTTACGATGCTTTACCTTGCCTTGCTTTACCTTGCTTTACGTTGCTTTGCCTTGCTTTACGTTGCTTTATGTTGCTTTACTTTGCTTAACGTTGCTTTACGTTGCCTTGCTTTACGTTGCTTTACGTTGCTTTACGTTGCCTTGCTTTACGTTGCTTTACTTTGCTTTACGTTGCATTGATTTACGTTGCTTTACATTGCTTTACGTTGCTTTGCGTTGCTTCACGTTGCTTTAAGTTGCCTTGCATTACGTTGCTTTACGTTGCTTTACGTTGCTTTGCCTTGCCTTGCTTTACCTTGCTTTACGTTGCTTTACGTTGCTTTGCCTTTCCTTGCTTTATGTTGCTTTAAGTTGCTTTGCCTTGCTTTGCCTTTCCTTGCTTTACGTTTCTTTACGTTGCTTTACGTTGCTTTACCTTGCTTTGCTTTACGTTGCTTTACGTTGCTTTACGTTTTTTTACCTTGCCTTGCCTTGCTTTACGTTGCCTTACGTTGCTTTACATTCCTTTACCTTGCCTTGACTTACTTTACGTTGCTCACGTTGCTTTACATTGCTTTACGTTGCATTGCTTTACGTTGCTTTACGTTGCTTTACGTTGCCTTGCTTTACGTTACTTTACGTTGCTTTACGTTTTTTTACCTTGCCTTGCCTTGCTTTACGTTGCTTTACGTTGCTTTACCTTGTCTTGCCTTGCTTTACGTTGCTATACTTTGCTTTACCTTGCCTTGCCTTGCTTTACGTTGCTTTACGTTGCTTTACGTTGCATTACGTTGCCTTGCTTTACGTTGTTTTACGTTGCTTTACGTTGCTTTACATTGCTTTGCCTTGCCTTGCTTTACGTTGCTTTACGTTGCTTTACGTTGCTTTGCCTTGCTTTGCCTAACTTTACATTGACTTGCTTTACGTTGATTTACGTTTCTTTGCCTTGCTTTGCCTTGCCTTGCCTTGCTTTACGTTTCTTTTTGTTGCTTTGCCTTGCCTTGATTTACGTTGCTTTACGTTGCTTAAAGTTGCTTTGCCTTGCCTTGCTTTACGTTGCTTTACGTTGCTTTACGTTGCATTACGTTGCCTTGCTTTACGTTGCTTTACGTTGCTTTGCCTTGCTTTGCCTTGCCTTGCTTTACGTTGTTTTACGTTGCTTTACGATGCTTTACCTTGCCTTGCTTTACGTTGCTTTACGTTGCTTTGCCTTGCTTTACGTTGCTTTATGTTGCTTTACTTTGCTTAACGTTGCTTTACGTTGCCTTGCTTTACGTTGCTTTACATTGCTTTACGTTGCTTTGCGTTGCTTCACGTTGCTTTAAGTTGCCTTGCATTACGTTGCTTTACGTTGCTTTACGTTGCCTTGATTTAAGTTGCCTTGCTTTACGTTGCTTTACGTTGCTTTACGTTGCTTTGCCTTGCCTTGCTTTACCTTGCTTTACGTTGCTTTACGTTGCTTTGCCTTTCCTTGCTTTATGTTGCTTTAAGTTGCTTTGCCTTGCTTTGCCTTTCCTTGCTTTACGTTTCTTTACGTTGCTTTACGTTGCTTTACCTTGCTTTGCTTTACGTTGCTTTACGTTGCTTTACGTTTTTTTACCTTGCCTTGCCTTGCTTTACGTTGCCTTACGTTGCTTTACATTCCTTTACCTTGCCTTGACTTACTTTACGTTGCTCACGTTGCTTTACATTGCTTTACGTTGCATTGCTTTACGTTGCTTTACGTTGCTTTACGTTGCCTTGCTTTATGTTACTTTACGTTGCTTTAAGTTGCCTTGCTTTACGTTGCTTTACGTTGCTTTACGTTGCCTTGCTTTACGTTGCTTTACGTTGCTTTAAGTTGCTTTAAGTTGCTTTGCCTTGCTTTGCCTTTCCTTGCTTTACGTTTCTTTACGTTGCTTTACGTTGCGTTACGTTTTTTTACCTTGCCTTGCCTTGCTTTGCGTTGCTTTACGTTGCTTTACATTCCTTTACTTTGCCTTGCCTTGCTTTACGTTGTTTTACGTTGCTTTACGTTGCTTTGCCTTGCCTTGATTTACGTTGCTTTACGTTGCTTAACGTTGCTTTGCCTTGCCTTGCTTTACGTTGCTTTACGTTTCTTTACGTTGCTTTGCATTGTTTTGCCTTCCTTTGCCTTGCCTTGCTTTACTTTGCTTTACGTTGCTTTACGTTGCCATGCCTTGCTTTACGTTGTTTTACGTTGCTTTACGTTGCTTTACCTTGCCTTGCCTTGCTTTACGTTGCTTTCCGTTGCTATACGTTTCTTTATGTTGCCTTGCCTTACCTTACTTTTCTTTACGTTGCTTTACGTTGCTTTACGTTGCTTTGCCTTGCCTTGCTTTACGTTGCTTTACGTTGCTTTACGTTGCTTTGCCTTGCCTTGCTTTACGTTGATTTAAGTTGCTTTACGTTGCCTTGCCTTCCCTTGCTATACGTTGCTTTACGTTGCTTTACGTTGCTTTACGTTGCTGTACGTTGCCTTGCTTTACGTTGCTACGTTGCTTTACGTTGCCTTGGTTTACGTTGCTTTACGTTGCTTTATGTTGCTTTACCTTGCTTTGCTTTACGTTGCTTTACGTTGCTTTACCTTCCCTTGACTTGCTTTACGTTGCTTTACGTTGCTTTACGTTGCCATGCCTTGCTTTACGTTGTTTTACATTGCTTTACGTTGCTTTACCTTGCCTTACCTTGCTTTACGTTGCTTTCCGTTGCTATACGTTTCTTTACGTTGCCTTGCCTTACCTTACTTTGCTTTACGTTGCTTTATGTTGCTTTACGTTGCTTTGCCTTGCCTTGCTTTACATTGCTTTACGTTGCTTTACGTTCATTTACGTTGCCTTGCTTTACGTTGCTTTAGGTTGCTTTACGTTGCTTTACGTTGCCTTGCTTTACGTTGATTTAAGTTGCTTTACGTTGCTTTACATTGCCTTTCTTTACGTTGCTTTACGTTTCTTTACGTTGCTTTACGTTGCCTTGCCTTGCCTTGCTTTACGTTGATTTGCCTTGCCTTGATTTACGTTGCTTTACGTTGCTTTGCCTTGCCTTGCTTTTCGTTTCTTTACGTTGCTTTACGTTGCTTTTCCTTGCCTTGATTTACATTGCTTTACGTTGCTTTACTTTGCCTTGCCTTCCCTTGCTATACGTTGCTTTACGTTGCTTTACGTTGCTGTACGTTGCCTTGCTTTACGTTGCAACGTTGCTTTACGTTGCCTTGCTTTACGTTGCTTTACGTTGAATTACGTTGATTTACGTTGCCTTGATTTACGTTGCTTTACATTGTTTTACGTTGCTTTACGTGCCTTGATTTACGTTGCCTTCCTTTACGTTGCTTTACATGTCTTTACATTGCTTTACGTTGCCTTTTTTTACGTTGCTTTACGTTGCTTTACCTTGCTTTGCCTTGCCTTGCTTTACGTTGCTTTACGTTGCTTTGCCTTGCCTTGCTTTACGTTGCTTTAAGTTGCTTTGCCTTGCTTTGCCTTTCCTTGCTTTACGTTTCTTTACGTTGCTTTACGTTGCTTTACCTTGCTTTGCTTTACGTTGCTTTACGTTGCTTTACGTTTTTTTACCTTGCCTTGCCTTGCTTTACGTTGCTTTACGTTGCTTTACGTTGCCTTGCCTTGCTTTACCTTGTTTTACGTTGCTTTACGTTGCTTTACATTGCTTTGCCTTGCCTTGCTTTACATTGCTTTACGTTGCTTTACGTTGCTTTACGTTGCTTTGCCTTGCTTTGCCTAACTTTACATTGACTTGCTTTACGTTGATTTACGTTTCTTTGCCTTGCTTTGCCTTGCCTTGCCTTGCTTTACGTTTCTTTTTGTTGCTTTGCCTTGCCTTGATTTACATTGCTTTACGTTGCTTAAAGTTGCTTTGCCTTGCCTTGCTTTACGTTGCTTTACGTTGCTTTACGTTGCATTACGTTGCCTTGCTTTACGTTGCTTTACGTTGCTTTGCCTTGCTTTACGTTGCTTTGCCTTGCTTTGCCTTGCCTTGATTTACATTGCTTTACGTTGCTTAAAGTTGCTTTGCCTTGCCTTGCTTTACGTTGCTTTACGTTGCTTTACGATGCTTTACCTTGCCTTGCTTTACGTTGCTTTACGTTGCTTTGCCTTGCTTTACGTTGCTTTATGTTGCTTTACTTTGCTTAACGTTGCTTTACGTTGCCTTGATTTACGTTGCTTTACATTGCTTTACGTTGCTTTGCGTTGCTTCACGTTGCTTTACGTTGCCTTGCATTACGTTGCCTTTCTTTACGTTGCTTTACGTTGCTTTACGTTGCTTTACGTTGCTTTGCCTTTCCTTGCTTTACGTTGCTTTACGTTGCCTTGCCTTGCCTTGATTTACGTTGCTTTACGTTGCCTTGTTTTACGTTGCCTTGCTTTACGTTGCTTTACGTTGCTTTACGTTTCCTTACTTTAAGTTGCCTTGCTTTACGTTGCCTTGCTTTACATTGCTTTACGTTGCTTTACGTTGCTTTGCTTTACGTTGCCTTGCTTTACATTGCCTTGCTTTAAGTTGCTTTACGTTGCCTTGCTTTACGTTGCCTTGCTTTACGTTGTTTTACGTTGCCTTGCTTTACGTTGCCTTGCTTTAGGTTGCTTTAAATTGTTTTACGTTGCCTTGCTTTACGTTGCCTTGCTTTACGTTGCTTTAAGTTGCTTTACGTTGCCTTGCTTTTCGTTGCCTTGCTTTACGTTGCTTTACGTTGCTTTACGTTGCTTTACGTTGCTTTACGTTGCCTTGCTTTTCGTTGCCTTGCTTTACGTTGCTTTACGTTGCTTTACGTTGCCTTGCTTTACGTTGCCTTGCTTTACATTGCTTTACGTTGCTTTACGTTGCTTTACGTTGATTTGTTTTATGTTGCCTTGCTTTACGTTGCTTTACGTTGCTTTACGTTGCCTTGCTTTACGTGGCCTTGCTTTACGTTGCTTTACGTTGCCTTGCTTTACGTTGCCTTGCTTTACGTTGCCTTGCTTTACGTTGCTTTACGTTGCTTTATGTTGCCTTGCTTTACGTTGCTTTGCGTTGCTTTACGTTGCCTTGCTTTACGTTGCATTATGTTGCTTTACGTTGCCTTTCTTTACGTTGCTTTACGTTGCTTTACGTTGCTTTGCCTTTCCTTGCTTTACGTTGCTTTGCCTTTCCTTGCTTTACGTTGCTTTACGTTGCTTTACGTTGCCTTGCATTACGTTGCTATACGTTGCTTTACGTTGCCTTGCTTTACGTTGCTTTAGGTTGCTTTACCTTGCTTTACGTTGCCTTGCTTTACGTTGCTTTACGTTGCCTTGCTTTACGTTGCTTTACGTTGCTATACGTTGCCTTGCTTTACGTTGCTTTACATTGCTTTACGTAGCCTTGCTTTACGTCGCTTTACGTTGCCTTGCTTTACGTTGCCTTGCTTTACGTTGTTTTACGTTGTTTTACGTTGCCTTGCTTTACGTTGCTTTACGTTGCTTTACGTTGTCTTGCTTTACGTTGCCTTGCTTTACGTTGCTTCACGTTGCTTTACGTTGCCTTGCTTTACGTTGCCTTGCTTTACGTTGCTTTACGTTGCTTTACGTTGCCTTGAATTACGTTGCTTTACGTTGCTTTACTTTGCCTTGCTTTACGTTGCTTTACGTAGCTTTGTCTTGCCTTGCTTTACGTTGCTTTAAGTTGCTTTACGTTGCTTTATGTTGCCTTGCTTTACGTTGCTTTACGTTGCTTTACGTTGCCTTGCTTTACGTAGCTTTACGTTGCTTTACGTTGCTTTACGTTGCTTTACGTTGCCTTGCTTTACGTTGCTTTACGTTGCTTTACGTTGCTTTAAGTTGCTTTACATTGCCTTGCTTTACGTTGCTTTACGTTGCTTTACATTGCCTTGCTTTACGTTGCTTTACGTTGCTTTACGTTGCCTTGCTTTACATTGCTTTACGTTGCTTTATGTTGCTTTACGTTGTTTTACGTTGCTTTGCCCATCCTTGATTTACGTTGCTTTACGTTGCTTTACGTTTCCTTGCCTTGCCTTGCTTTACGTTGTTTTACGTTGCCTTGCTTTACGTTGCCTTGCTTTACGTTGCCTTGCTTTACCTTGCTTTACTTTGCTTTACGTTGCTTTACGTTGCCTTGCTTTAAGTTGCCTTGCTTTACGTTGCTTTACGTTGCTTTACGTTGCTTTGCTTTACGTTGCCTTGCTTTACGTTTCCTAGCTTTACGTTGCTTTACCTTGTTTTACGTTGTCTTGCTTTACGTTGCTTTACGTTGCTTTACGTTGCCTTGCTTTACGTTGCTTTACGTTGCTTTACGTTGCCTTGCTTTACGTTGCTTTATGTTGCTTTACGTTGCCTTGCTTTACGTTGCCTTGCTTTACGTTGCTTTACGTTGCTTTACGTTGCCTTGCTTTAGGTTGCTTTACGTTGCTTTACGTTGCCTTGCTTTACGTTGCTTTACGTTGCTTTACGTTGCCTTGCTTTACGTTGCTTTACGTTGCTTTACCTTGCTTTAAGTTGCCTTGCTTTATTTTGCCTTGCTTTACGTTGCTTTACGTTGCTTTACGATGCTTTACGTTGTCTTGCTTTGCGAGGCCTTACTTTACGTTGCTTTACGTTGCTTTACGTTTCCTTGCTTTACGTTGCCTTGCATTACGTTGCCTTGCTTTACGTTGCCTTGCTTTACGTTGCTTTACGTTGCTTTACGTTGCCTTGCTTTACGTTGCTTTACTTTGCCTTGCTTTTTGTTGCCTTGCTTTACGTTGCTTTACGTTGCTTTACGTTCCCTTGCTTTACGTTGCCTTGCTTTACGTTGCTTTACATTGCTTTAAGTTGCCTTGCTTTACGTTGCCTTGCTTTACCTTGCTTTTCTATGCTTTACGTTGCTTTACGTTGCCTTGCTTTATGTTGCCTTGCTTTACTTTGCTTTACGTTGCTTTACGTTGCCTTGCTTTACATTGCCTTGCTTTACGTTGCCTTGCTTTACGTTGCTTTACGTTGCTTGACGTTGCCTTGCTTTACATTGCCTTGCTTTACGTTGCCTTGCTTTACGTTGCTTTACGTTGCTTGACGTTGCCTTGCTTTACGTTGCTTTACGTTGCTTTACATTTCCTTGCTTTACGTTGCCTTGCTTTACGTTGCTTTAAGTTGCTTTACTTTGCCTTGCTTTACGTTGCTATGCTTTACGTTGCTTTACGTTGCTTTACGTTGCTTTACGCTGCTTTGCCTTACCTTGCTTTACGTTGCTTTGCCTTGCCTTACTTTACGTTGCTTTACGTTGCTTTACGTTGCTTTACGTTGCCTTACTTTACGTTGCTTTACGTTGCCTTACATTGCCTTGCTTTACGTTGCTTTACGTTGCTTTACGTTGCCTTGCTTTACGTTGCTTTATGTTGCTTTATGTTGCCTTGCTTTACGTTGCTTTACGTTGCTTTACGTTGCTTTACGTTGCTTTGCCTTGCCTTGCTTTACGTTGCTTTACGTTTCTTTACGTTGCTTTGCATTGTTTTGCCTTCCTTTGCCTTGCCTTGCTTTACTTTGCTTTACGTTGCTTTACGTTGCCATGCCTTGCTTTACGTTGTTTTACGTTGCTTTACGTTGCTTTACCTTACCTTGCCTTGCTTTACGTTGCTTTCCGTTGCTATACGTTTCTTTATGTTGCCTTGCCTTACCTTACTTTTCTTTACGTTGCTTTACGTTGCTTTACGTTGCTTTGCCTTGCCTTGCTTTACGTTGCTTTACGTTGCTTTGCCTTGCTTTGCCTTGCCTTGCTTTACGTTTTTTTTGTTGCTTTACGTTGCTTTGCCTTGCCTTGCTTTACGTTGATTTAAGTTGCTTTACGTTGCCTTGCCTTCCCTTGCTATACGTTGCTTTACGTTGCTTTACGTTGCTTTACGTTGCTGTACGTTGCCTTGCTTTACGTTGCTACGTTGCTTTACGTTGCCTTGGTTTACGTTGCTTTACGTTGCTTTATGTTGCTTTACCTTGCTTTGCTTTACGTTGCTTTACGTTGCTTTACCTTCCCTTGACTTGCTTTACGTTGCTTTACGTTGCTTTACGTTGCCATGCCTTGCTTTACGTTGTTTTACATTGCTTTACGTTGCTTTACCTTGCCTTACCTTGCTTTACGTTGCTTTCCGTTGCTATACGTTTCTTTACGTTGCCTTGCCTTACCTTACTTTGCTTTACGTTGCTTTATGTTGCTTTACGTTGCTTTGCCTTGCCTTGCTTTACATTGCTTTACGTTGCTTTACGTTCATTTACGTTGCCTTGCTTTACGTTGCTTTAGGTTGCTTTACGTTGCTTTACGTTGCCTTGCTTTACGTTGATTTAAGTTGCTTTACGTTGCTTTACATTGCCTTTCTTTACGTTGCTTTACGTTTCTTTACGTTGCTTTACGTTGCCTTGCCTTGCCTTGCTTTACGTTGATTTGCCTTGCCTTGATTTACGTTGCTTTACGTTGCTTTGCCTTGCCTTGCTTTTCGTTTCTTTACGTTGCTTTACGTTGCTTTTCCTTGCCTTGATTTACATTGCTTTACGTTGCTTTACTTTGCCTTGCCTTCCCTTGCTATACGTTGCTTTACGTTGCTTTACGTTGCTGTACGTTGCCTTGCTTTACGTTGCAACGTTGCTTTACGTTGCCTTGCTTTACGTTGCTTTACGTTGAATTACGTTGATTTACGTTGCCTTGATTTACGTTGCTTTACATTGTTTTACGTTGCTTTACGTGCCTTGATTTACGTTGCCTTCCTTTACGTTGCTTTACATGTCTTTACATTGCTTTACGTTGCCTTTTTTTACGTTGCTTTACGTTGCTTTACCTTGCTTTGCCTTGCCTTGCTTTACGTTGCTTTACGTTGCTTTGCCTTGCCTTGCTTTACGTTGCTTTAAGTTGCTTTGCCTTGCTTTGCCTTTCCTTGCTTTACGTTTCTTTACGTTGCTTTACGTTGCTTTACCTTGCTTTGCTTTACGTTGCTTTACGTTGCTTTACGTTTTTTTACCTTGCCTTGCCTTGCTTTACGTTGCTTTACGTTGCTTTACGTTGCCTTGCCTTGCTTTACCTTGTTTTACGTTGCTTTACGTTGCTTTACATTGCTTTGCCTTGCCTTGCTTTACATTGCTTTACGTTGCTTTACGTTGCTTTACGTTGCTTTGCCTTGCTTTGCCTAACTTTACATTGACTTGCTTTACGTTGATTTACGTTTCTTTGCCTTGCTTTGCCTTGCCTTGCCTTGCTTTACGTTTCTTTTTGTTGCTTTGCCTTGCCTTGATTTACATTGCTTTACGTTGCTTAAAGTTGCTTTGCCTTGCCTTGCTTTACGTTGCTTTACGTTGCTTTACGTTGCATTACGTTGCCTTGCTTTACGTTGCTTTACGTTGCTTTGCCTTGCTTTACGTTGCTTTGCCTTGCTTTGCCTTGCCTTGATTTACATTGCTTTACGTTGCTTAAAGTTGCTTTGCCTTGCCTTGCTTTACGTTGCTTTACGTTGCTTTACGATGCTTTACCTTGCCTTGCTTTACGTTGCTTTACGTTGCTTTGCCTTGCTTTACGTTGCTTTATGTTGCTTTACTTTGCTTAACGTTGCTTTACGTTGCCTTGATTTACGTTGCTTTACATTGCTTTACGTTGCTTTGCGTTGCTTCACGTTGCTTTACGTTGCCTTGCATTACGTTGCCTTTCTTTACGTTGCTTTACGTTGCTTTACGTTGCTTTACGTTGCTTTGCCTTTCCTTGCTTTACGTTGCTTTACGTTGCCTTGCCTTGCCTTGATTTACGTTGCTTTACGTTGCCTTGTTTTACGTTGCCTTGCTTTACGTTGCTTTACGTTGCTTTACGTTTCCTTACTTTAAGTTGCCTTGCTTTACGTTGCCTTGCTTTACATTGCTTTACGTTGCTTTACGTTGCTTTGCTTTACGTTGCCTTGCTTTACATTGCCTTGCTTTAAGTTGCTTTACGTTGCCTTGCTTTACGTTGCCTTGCTTTACGTTGTTTTACGTTGCCTTGCTTTACGTTGCCTTGCTTTAGGTTGCTTTAAATTGTTTTACGTTGCCTTGCTTTACGTTGCCTTGCTTTACGTTGCTTTAAGTTGCTTTACGTTGCCTTGCTTTTCGTTGCCTTGCTTTACGTTGCTTTACGTTGCTTTACGTTGCTTTACGTTGCTTTACGTTGCCTTGCTTTTCGTTGCCTTGCTTTACGTTGCTTTACGTTGCTTTACGTTGCCTTGCTTTACGTTGCCTTGCTTTACATTGCTTTACGTTGCTTTACGTTGCTTTACGTTGATTTGTTTTATGTTGCCTTGCTTTACGTTGCTTTACGTTGCTTTACGTTGCCTTGCTTTACGTGGCCTTGCTTTACGTTGCTTTACGTTGCCTTGCTTTACGTTGCCTTGCTTTACGTTGCCTTGCTTTACGTTGCTTTACGTTGCTTTATGTTGCCTTGCTTTACGTTGCTTTGCGTTGCTTTACGTTGCCTTGCTTTACGTTGCATTATGTTGCTTTACGTTGCCTTTCTTTACGTTGCTTTACGTTGCTTTACGTTGCTTTGCCTTTCCTTGCTTTACGTTGCTTTGCCTTTCCTTGCTTTACGTTGCTTTACGTTGCTTTACGTTGCCTTGCATTACGTTGCTATACGTTGCTTTACGTTGCCTTGCTTTACGTTGCTTTAGGTTGCTTTACCTTGCTTTACGTTGCCTTGCTTTACGTTGCTTTACGTTGCCTTGCTTTACGTTGCTTTACGTTGCTATACGTTGCCTTGCTTTACGTTGCTTTACATTGCTTTACGTAGCCTTGCTTTACGTCGCTTTACGTTGCCTTGCTTTACGTTGCCTTGCTTTACGTTGTTTTACGTTGTTTTACGTTGCCTTGCTTTACGTTGCTTTACGTTGCTTTACGTTGTCTTGCTTTACGTTGCCTTGCTTTACGTTGCTTCACGTTGCTTTACGTTGCCTTGCTTTACGTTGCCTTGCTTTACGTTGCTTTACGTTGCTTTACGTTGCCTTGAATTACGTTGCTTTACGTTGCTTTACTTTGCCTTGCTTTACGTTGCTTTACGTAGCTTTGTCTTGCCTTGCTTTACGTTGCTTTAAGTTGCTTTACGTTGCTTTATGTTGCCTTGCTTTACGTTGCTTTACGTTGCTTTACGTTGCCTTGCTTTACGTAGCTTTACGTTGCTTTACGTTGCTTTACGTTGCTTTACGTTGCCTTGCTTTACGTTGCTTTACGTTGCTTTACGTTGCTTTAAGTTGCTTTACATTGCCTTGCTTTACGTTGCTTTACGTTGCTTTACATTGCCTTGCTTTACGTTGCTTTACGTTGCTTTACGTTGCCTTGCTTTACATTGCTTTACGTTGCTTTATGTTGCTTTACGTTGTTTTACGTTGCTTTGCCCATCCTTGATTTACGTTGCTTTACGTTGCTTTACGTTTCCTTGCCTTGCCTTGCTTTACGTTGTTTTACGTTGCCTTGCTTTACGTTGCCTTGCTTTACGTTGCCTTGCTTTACCTTGCTTTACTTTGCTTTACGTTGCTTTACGTTGCCTTGCTTTAAGTTGCCTTGCTTTACGTTGCTTTACGTTGCTTTACGTTGCTTTGCTTTACGTTGCCTTGCTTTACGTTTCCTAGCTTTACGTTGCTTTACCTTGTTTTACGTTGTCTTGCTTTACGTTGCTTTACGTTGCTTTACGTTGCCTTGCTTTACGTTGCTTTACGTTGCTTTACGTTGCCTTGCTTTACGTTGCTTTATGTTGCTTTACGTTGCCTTGCTTTACGTTGCCTTGCTTTACGTTGCTTTACGTTGCTTTACGTTGCCTTGCTTTAGGTTGCTTTACGTTGCTTTACGTTGCCTTGCTTTACGTTGCTTTACGTTGCTTTACGTTGCCTTGCTTTACGTTGCTTTACGTTGCTTTACCTTGCTTTAAGTTGCCTTGCTTTATTTTGCCTTGCTTTACGTTGCTTTACGTTGCTTTACGATGCTTTACGTTGTCTTGCTTTGCGAGGCCTTACTTTACGTTGCTTTACGTTGCTTTACGTTTCCTTGCTTTACGTTGCCTTGCATTACGTTGCCTTGCTTTACGTTGCCTTGCTTTACGTTGCTTTACGTTGCTTTACGTTGCCTTGCTTTACGTTGCTTTACGTTGCCTTGCTTTTTGTTGCCTTGCTTTACGTTGCTTTACGTTGCTTTACGTTCCCTTGCTTTACGTTGCCTTGCTTTACGTTGCTTTACATTGCTTTAAGTTGCCTTGCTTTACGTTGCCTTGCTTTACCTTGCTTTTCTATGCTTTACGTTGCTTTACGTTGCCTTGCTTTATGTTGCCTTGCTTTACTTTGCTTTACGTTGCTTTACGTTGCCTTGCTTTACATTGCCTTGCTTTACGTTGCCTTGCTTTACGTTGCTTTACGTTGCTTGACGTTGCCTTGCTTTACATTGCCTTACTTTACGTTGCCTTGCTTTACGTTGCTTTACGTTGCTTGACGTTGCCTTGCTTTACGTTGCTTTACGTTGCTTTACATTTCCTTGCTTTACGTTGCCTTGCTTTACGTTGCTTTAAGTTTCTTTACTTTGCCTTGCTTTACGTTGCTATGCTTTACGTTGCTTTACGTTGCTTTACGTTGCTTTACGCTGCTTTGCCTTACCTTGCTTTACGTTGCTTTGCCTTGCCTTACTTTACGTTGCTTTACGTTGCTTTACGTTGCTTTACGTTGCCTTACTTTACGTTGCTTTACGTTGCCTTACATTGCCTTGCTTTACGTTGCTTTACGTTGCTTTACGTTGCCTTGCTTTACGTTGCTTTATGTTGCTTTATGTTGCCTTGCTTTACGTTGCTTTACGTTGCTTTACGTTGCTTTACGTTGCCTTGCTTTACGTTGCTTTACGTTGCTTTACGTTTCTTTACGTAGCCTTGCTTTACGTTGCTTTACGTTGCTTTACTTTTCTTTACATTGCTTTACGTTGCATTACGTTGCTTTACGTTGCTTTACGTTGCCTTGCTTTACGTTGCATTACGTTGCTTGACGTTGCCTTTCTTTACGTTGCTTTACGTTGCTTTGCCTTTCCTTGCTTTACGTTGCTTTGCCTTTCCTTTCTTTACGTTGCTTTGAATTTCCTTGCTTTACGTTGCTTTACGTTGCTTTACGTTGCCTTGCTTTACGTTGCTTTACGTTGCTTTACGTTGCCTTGCTTTACGTTGCTTTACGTTCCTTTACGTTGCCTGGATTTACGTTGCTTTACTTTGCTTTACGTTGCCTTGATTTACGTTGCTTTACGTTGCCTTACGTTGCTTTGCGTTGTTTCACGTTGCTTTATGTTGCCTTGCTTTACGTTGCTTTACGTTTCTTTACGTTGCTTTGCATTGTTTTGCCTTCCTTTGCCTTGCCTTGCTTTACTTTGCTTTACGTTGCTTTACGTTGCCATGCCTTGCTTTACGTTGTTTTACGTTGCTTTACGTTGCTTTACCTTGCCTTGCCTTGCTTTACGTTGCTTTCCGTTGCTATACGTTTCTTTATGTTGCCTTGCCTTACCTTACATTGCTTTACGTTGCTTTACGTTGCTTTGCCTTGCCTTGCTTTACGTTGCTTTACGTTGCTTTGCCTTGCTTTGCCTTGCCTTGCTTTACGTTTGTTATGTTGCTTTACGTTGCTTTGCCTTGCCTTGCTTTACGTTGTTTTAAGTTGCTTTACGTTGCTTTGCCTTCCCTTGCTATACTTTGCTTTACGTTGCTTTACGTTGCTTTACGTTGCTGTACGTTGCCTTGCTTTACGTTGCTACGTTGCTTTACGTTGCCTTGCTTTACGTTGCTTTACGTTGCTTTACCTTGCTTTGCTTTACGTTGCTTTACGTTGCTTTACGATTTTTACTTTGCCTTGCCTTGCTTTACGTTTCTTTACGTTGCTTTACCTTACCTTGACTTGCTTTACGTTGCTTTACGTTGCTTTACGTTGCCATGCCTTGCTTTACGTTGTTTTACGTTGCTTTACTTTGCTTTACCTTGCCTTACCTTGCTTTACGTTGCTTTCCGTTGCTATACGTTTCTTTACGTTGCCTTGCCTTACCTTACTTTGCTTTACGTTGCTTTACGTTGCTTTACGTTGCTTTGCCTTGCCTTGCTTTACATTGCTTTACGTTGCTTTACGTTCCTTTACGTTGCCTTGCTTTACGTTGCTTTAGGTTGCTTTACGTTGCTTTACGTTGCCTTGCTTTACGTTGATTTAAGTTGCTTTACGTTGCTTTACATTGCCTTTCTTTACGTTGCTTTACGTTTCTTTACGTTGCTTTACGTTGCCTTGCCTTGCCTTGCTTTACGTTGCTTTACGTTGATATGCCTTGCCTTGATTTACGTTGCTTTACGTTGCTTTGCCTAGCGTTGCTTTTCGTTTCTTTACGTTGCTTTACGTTGCTTTGCCTTGCCTTGATTTACATTGCTTTACGTTGCTTTACTTTGCCTTGCCTTCCCTTGCTATACGTTGCTTTACGTTGCTTTACGTTGCTGTACGTTGCCTTGCTTTACGTTGCAACGTTGCTTTACGTTGCCTTGCTTTACGTTGCTTTACATTGTTTTACGTTGCTTTACGTGCCTTGATTTACGTTGCCTTCCTTTACGTTGCTTTACATGTCTTTACATTGCTTTACGTTGCCTTTCTTTACGTTGCTTTACGTTGCTTTACGTTGCTTTGCCTTGCCTTGCTTTACGTTGCTTTACGTTGCTTTACGTTTTTTTACCTTGCCTTGCCTTGCTTTACGTTGCTTTACGTTGCTTTACATTCCTTTACCTTGTCTTGCCTTGCTTTACGTTGCTATACTTTGCTTTACCTTGCCTTGCCTTGCTTTACGTTGCTTTACGTTGCTTTACGTTGCCTTGCCTTGCTTTACGTTGTTTTACGTTGCTTTACGTTGCTTTACCTTGCCTTGCCATTCTTTGCCTTGCTTTACTTTGCCTTGCTTTACGTTGCTATACGTTTCTTTACGTTGCCTTGCCTTGCTTTACGTTGCTTTACGTTGCTTTACATTGCTTTGCCTTGCCTTGCTTTACATTGCTTTACATTGCTTTACGTTGCTTTACGTTGCTTTGCCTTGCTTTGCCTAACTTTACATTGCCTTGCTTTACGTTGATTTACGTTTCTTTGCCTTGCTTTGCCTTGCCTTGCCTTGCTTTACGTTTCTTTTTGTTGCTTTGCCTTGCGTTGCTTTCCGTTGCTTTCCGTTGCTTTACGTTGCTTTGCCTTGCCTTGATGTACGTTGCTTTACGTTGCTTAACGTTGCTTTGCCTTGCCTTGCTTTACGTTACTTTACGTTTCTTTACGTTGCTTTGCATTGTTTTGCCTTCCTTTGCCTTGCCTTGCTTTACGTTGCTTTACGTTGCTTTACATTGCTTTACGTTGCCTTGCTTTACGTTGCTTTACGTTGCTTTACGTTGCCTTGCTTTACGTTGCTTTGCCTTGCTTTGCCTTGCCTTGCTTTACGTTGCTTTACGTTGCTTTACGATGCTTTACGTTGCCTTGCTTTACGTTGCTTTTCCTTGCTTTGCCTTGCCTTGCTTTACGTTGCTTTACGTTGCTTTACGATGCTTTACTTTGCCTTGCTTTACGTTGCTTTACGTTGCTTTGGCTTGCTTTACGTTGCTTTACGTTGCTTTACGTTTCTTTACGTTGCATTGCTTTACGTTGCTTTACGTTGCCTTGCTTTACGTTGCTTTACGTTGCTTTACCTTGCTTTAAGTTGCCTTGCTTTATTTTGCCTTGCTTTACGTTGCTTTACGTTGCTTTACGATGCTTTACGTTGTCTTGCTTTGCGAGGCCTTACTTTACGTTGCTTTACGTTGCTTTACGTTTCCTTGCTTTACGTTGCCTTGCATTACGTTGCCTTGCTTTACGTTGCCTTGCTTTACGTTGCTTTACGTTGCTTTACGTTGCCTTGCTTTACGTTGCTTTACGTTGCCTTGCTTTTTGTTGCCTTGCTTTACGTTGCTTTACGTTGCTTTACGTTCCCTTGCTTTACGTTGCCTTGCTTTACGTTGCTTTACATTGCTTTAAGTTGCCTTGCTTTACGTTGCCTTGCTTTACCTTGCTTTTCTATGCTTTACGTTGCTTTACGTTGCCTTGCTTTATGTTGCCTTGCTTTACTTTGCTTTACGTTGCTTTACGTTGCCTTGCTTTACATTGCCTTGCTTTACGTTGCCTTGCTTTACGTTGCTTTACGTTGCTTGACGTTGCCTTGCTTTACATTGCCTTGCTTTACGTTGCCTTGCTTTACGTTGCTTTACGTTGCTTGACGTTGCCTTGCTTTACGTTGCTTTACGTTGCTTTACATTTCCTTGCTTTACGTTGCCTTGCTTTACGTTGCTTTAAGTTGCTTTACTTTGCCTTGCTTTACGTTGCTATGCTTTACGTTGCTTTACGTTGCTTTACGTTGCTTTACGCTGCTTTGCCTTACCTTGCTTTACGTTGCTTTGCCTTGCCTTACTTTACGTTGCTTTACGTTGCTTTACGTTGCTTTACGTTGCCTTACTTTACGTTGCTTTACGTTGCCTTACATTGCCTTGCTTTACGTTGCTTTACGTTGCTTTACGTTGCCTTGCTTTACGTTGCTTTATGTTGCTTTATGTTGCCTTGCTTTACGTTGCTTTACGTTGCTTTACGTTGCTTTACGTTGCCTTGCTTTACGTTGCTTTACGTTGCTTTACGTTTCTTTACGTAGCCTTGCTTTACGTTGCTTTACGTTGCTTTACTTTTCTTTACATTGCTTTACGTTGCATTACGTTGCTTTACGTTGCTTTACGTTGCCTTGCTTTACGTTGCATTACGTTGCTTGACGTTGCCTTTCTTTACGTTGCTTTACGTTGCTTTGCCTTTCCTTGCTTTACGTTGCTTTGCCTTTCCTTTCTTTACGTTGCTTTGAATTTCCTTGCTTTACGTTGCTTTACGTTGCTTTACGTTGCCTTGCTTTACGTTGCTTTACGTTGCTTTACGTTGCCTTGCTTTACGTTGCTTTACGTTCCTTTACGTTGCCTGGATTTACGTTGCTTTACTTTGCTTTACGTTGCCTTGATTTACGTTGCTTTACGTTGCCTTACGTTGCTTTGCGTTGTTTCACGTTGCTTTATGTTGCCTTGCTTTACGTTGCTTTACGTTTCTTTACGTTGCTTTGCATTGTTTTGCCTTCCTTTGCCTTGCCTTGCTTTACTTTGCTTTACGTTGCTTTACGTTGCCATGCCTTGCTTTACGTTGTTTTACGTTGCTTTACGTTGCTTTACCTTGCCTTGCCTTGCTTTACGTTGCTTTCCGTTGCTATACGTTTCTTTATGTTGCCTTGCCTTACCTTACATTGCTTTACGTTGCTTTACGTTGCTTTGCCTTGCCTTGCTTTACGTTGCTTTACGTTGCT
This sequence comes from Phaenicophaeus curvirostris, assembly GCF_032191515.1. Taxonomy (NCBI): domain Eukaryota; kingdom Metazoa; phylum Chordata; class Aves; order Cuculiformes; family Cuculidae; genus Phaenicophaeus; species Phaenicophaeus curvirostris. Next base: position 102,367 of record NW_027206721.1, read on the forward strand.
TTGCCTTGCTTTGCCTTGCCTTGCTTTACGTTTGTTATGTTGCTTTACGTTGCTTTGCCTTGCCTTGCTTTACGTTGTTTTAAGTTGCTTTACGTTGCTTTGCCTTCCCTTGCTATACTTTGCTTTACGTTGCTTTACGTTGCTTTACGTTGCTGTACGTTGCCTTGCTTTACGTTGCTACCTTGCTTTACGTTGCCTTGCTTTACGTTGCTTTACGTTGCTTTACCTTGCTTTGCTTTATGTTGCTTTACGTTGCTTTACGATTTTTACTTTGCCTTGCCTTGCTTTACGTTTCTTTACGTTGCTTTACCTTACCTTGACTTGCTTTACGTTGCTTTACGTTGCTTTACGTTGCCATGCCTTGCTTTACGTTGTTTTACGTTGCTTTACTTTGCTTTACCTTGCCTTACCTTGCTTTACGTTGCTTTCCGTTGCTATACGTTTCTTTACGTTGCCTTGCCTTACCTTACTTTGCTTTACGTTGCTTTACGTTGCTTTACGTTGCTTTGCCTTGCCTTGCTTTACATTGCTTTACGTTGCTTTACGTTCCTTTACGTTGCCTTGCTTTACGTTGCTTTAGGTTGCTTTACGTTGCTTTACGTTGCCTTGCTTTACGTTGATTTAAGTTGCTTTACGTTGCTTTACATTGCCTTTCTTTACGTTGCTTTACGTTTCTTTACGTTGCTTTACGTTGCCTTGCCTTGCCTTGCTTTACGTTGCTTTACGTTGATATGCCTTGCCTTGATTTACGTTGCTTTACGTTGCTTTGCCTAGCGTTGCTTTTCGTTTCTTTACGTTGCTTTACGTTGCTTTGCCTTGCCTTGATTTACGTTGCTTTACGTTGCTTTACTTTGCCTTGCCTTCCCTTGCTATACGTTGCTTTACGTTGCTTTACGTTGCTGTACGTTGCCTTGCTTTACGTTGCAACGTTGCTTTACGTTGCCTTGCTTTACGTTGCTTTACATTGTTTTACGTTGCTTTACGTGCCTTGATTTACGTTGCCTTCCTTTACGTTGCTTTACATGTCTTTACATTGCTTTACGTTGCCTTTCTTTACGTTGCTTTACGTTGCTTTACGTTGCTTTGCCTTGCCTTGCTTTACGTTGCTTTACGTTGCTTTACGTTTTTTTACCTTGCCTTGCCTTGCTTTACGTTGCTTTACGTTGCTTTACATTCCTTTACCTTGTCTTGCCTTGCTTTACGTTGCTATACTTTGCTTTACCTTGCCTTGCCTTGCTTTACGTTGCTTTACGTTGCTTTACGTTGCCTTGCCTTGCTTTACGTTGTTTTACGTTGCTTTACGTTGCTTTACCTTGCCTTGCCATTCTTTGCCTTGCTTTACTTTGCCTTGCTTTACGTTGCTATACGTTTCTTTACGTTGCCTTGCCTTGCTTTACGTTGCTTTACGTTGCTTTACATTGCTTTGCCTTGCCTTGCTTTACATTGCTTTACATTGCTTTACGTTGCTTTACGTTGCTTTGCCTTGCTTTGCCTAACTTTACATTGCCTTGCTTTACGTTGATTTACGTTTCTTTGCCTTGCTTTGCCTTGCCTTGCCTTGCTTTACGTTTCTTTTTGTTGCTTTGCCTTGCGTTGCTTTCCGTAGCTTTCCGTTGCTTTACGTTGCTTTGCCTTGCCTTGATGTACGTTGCTTTACGTTGCTTAACGTTGCTTTGCCTTGCCTTGCTTTACGTTACTTTACGTTTCTTTACGTTGCTTTGCATTGTTTTGCCTTCCTTTGCCTTGCCTTGCTTTACGTTGCTTTACGTTGCTTTACATTGCTTTACGTTGCCTTGCTTTACGTTGCTTTACGTTGCTTTACGTTGCCTTGCTTTACGTTGCTTTGCCTTGCTTTGCCTTGCCTTGCTTTACGTTGCTTTACGTTGCTTTACGATGCTTTACGTTGCCTTGCTTTACGTTGCTTTTCCTTGCTTTGCCTTGCCTTGCTTTACGTTGCTTTACGTTGCTTTACGATGCTTTACTTTGCCTTGCTTTACGTTGCTTTACGTTGCTTTGGCTTGCTTTACGTTGCTTTACGTTGCTTTACGTTTCTTTACGTTGCATTGCTTTACGTTGCTTTACGTTGCCTTGCTTTACGTTGCTTTACGTTGCTTTACGTTGCTTTACTTTGCTTTACGTTGCCTTGATTTACGTTGCTTTACATTGCTTTACGTTGGTTTGCGTTGCTTCACGTTGCTTTACGTTGCCTTGCATTACGTTGCTTTACGTTGCTTTACGTTGCCTTTCTTTACGTTGCTTTAAGTTGCTTTACGTTGCTTTGCCTTTCCTTGCTTTACGTTGCTTTACGTTGCCTTCCCTTGCCTTGATTTACGTTGCTTTACGTTGCCTTGCTTTACGTTGCCTTGCTTTACGCTGCTTTACGTTGCTTTACGTTGCCTTGCTTTAAGTTGCCTTGCTTTACGTTGCCTTGCTTTATATTGCTTTACGTTGCTTTACGTTGCTTTGCTTTACGTTGCCTTGCTTTACATTGCCTTGCTTTAAGTTGCTTTACGTTGCCTTGCTTTACGTTGCCTTGCTTTACGTTGCTTTACGTTGCCTTGCTTTACGTTGCCTTGCTTTACGTTGCTTTAAATTGTTTTACGTTGCCTTGCTTTACGTTGCCTTGCTTTACGTTGCTTTACGTTGCTTTACGTTGCCTTGCTTTTCGTTGCCTTGCTTTACGTTGCTTTACGTTGCTTTACGTTGCTTTACGTTGCCTTGCTTTTCGTTGCCTTGCTTTACGTTGCTTTACGTTGCTTTACGTTGCCTTGCTTTACGTTGCCTTGCTTTACATTGCTTTACGTTGCCTTGCTTTACATTGCTTTACGTTGCTTTACGTTGCTTTACGTTGATTTGTTTTATGTTGCCTTGCTTTACGTTGCTTTACGTTGCTTTACGTTGCCTTGCTTTACGTGGCCTTGCTTTACGTTGCTTTACGTTGCCTTGCTTTACGTTGCCTTGCTTTACGTTGCCTTGCTTTACCTTGCTTTACGTTGCTTGACGTTGCCTTCCTTTACGTTGATGTACGTTGCTTTACGTTGCCTTGCATTACGTTGCTTTGCTTTACGTTGCTTTATGTTGCTTTAAGTTGCTTTACGTTGCTTTACGTTGCCTTGCTTTACGTTGCTTTACGTTGCTTTATGTTGCCTTGCTTTACGTTGCTTTACGTTTCTTTACGTTTCTTTACGTTGCTTTACTTTGCTTTAAGTTGCCTTGCTTTACGTTGCATTATGTTGCTTTACGTTGCCTTTCTTTACGTTGCTTTACGTTGCTTTGCCTTTCCTTGCTTTACGTTGCTTTGCATTTCCTTGCTTTACGTTGCTTTACGTTGCTTTACGTTGCCTTGCATTACGTTGCTTTACGTTGCTTTACGTTGCCTTGCTTTACGTTGCTTTAGGTTGCTTTACGTTGCTTTACGTTGCCTTGCTTTACGTTGCTTTACGTTGCCTTTCTTTACGTTGCTTTACGTTGCTTTACGTTGCCTTGCATAGCGTTGCTTTACATTGCTTTACGTAGCCTTGCTTTACGTCGCTTTACGTTGCCTTGCTTTACGTTGCCTTGCTTTACGTTGTTTTACGTTGTTTTACGTTGTTTTATGTTGCCTTGCTTTACGTTGCTGTACGTTGCTTTACGTTGCCTTGCATTACGTTGCCTTGCTTTACGTTGCTTGACGTTGCTTTACATTGCCTTGCTTTACGTTGCTTTGCTTTACGTTGCTTTATGTTGCTTTAAGTTGCTTTACGTTGCTTTACGTTGCCTTGCTTTACGTTGCTTTACGTTGCTTTATGTTGCTTTAAGTTGCTTTACGTTGCTTTACCTTGCCTTGCTTTACGTTGCTTTACGTTGCCTTGCTTTACGTTGCCTTGCTTTACGTTGCTTTACGTTCCCTTGCTTTACGTTGCTTTGCCTTTCCTTGCTTTACGTTGCTTTACGTTGCCTTGCTTTACGTTGCTTTACGTTGCTTTACCTTCCCTTGCTTTATGTTGCACTACGTTGCTTTACGTTGCCTTCCTTTACGTTGCTTTACGTTGCCTTGCTTTACGTTGCTTTACGTTGCTTTACGTTGCTTTACGTTGACTTGCTTTACGTTGCTTTACGTTGCCTTCCTTTACTTTGCTTTACGTTGCTTTACGTTGCTTTGCTTTACGTTGATTTACGTTGCTTTACGTTGCCTTGCTTTACGTTGTTTTACGTTGCTTTACGTTGCTTTACGTTGCCTTGCTTTACGTTGCTTTATGTTGCTTTACGTTGCTTTACGTTGCTTTGCCTTGCCTTGCCTTGCCTTACATTGCTTTAGGTTGCTTTACGTTGCTTTACGTTGCTTTACCTTGCCTTGCCTTGCTTTACGTTGCTTTACGTTTCTTTACGTTGCTTTACCTTGCCTTGTCTTGCTTTACGTTACTTTACGTTGTTTTACGTTGCGTTACCTTGCCTTGCCTTGCCTTGCCTTGCTTTACGTAGCTTTACGTTGCTTTACGTTGCTTTACCTTGCCTTGCCTTGCTTTACGTTGCTTTACGTTGCCTTTCCTTGCTTTACGTTGCTTTACCTTGCCTTGCCTTTCTTTACGTTGCTTTGCGTTGCTTTACGTTGATTTACCTTGCCTTGCCTTGCTTTACGTTGCTTTACATTGCTTTACCTTGCCTTGCCTTGCTTTACGTTGCTTTACGTTGCTTTGCCTTGCCTTGCCTTGCTTTACGTTGCTTTACGTTGCATTAGGTTGCTCTGCCTTGCTTTACGTTGCTTTACGTTGCCTTTGCCTTGCTTTACGTTGCCTTGCTTTACGTTGACTTGCCTTCCTTTACGTTGTTTTACGTTGCCTTGCCTTGCTTTACGTTGCCTTGCTTTACGTTGCCTTGCCTTGCCTTGCTTTACGTTGCTTTACGTTGCCTTGCCTTCTTTACGTTGCTTTACGTTGACTTGCCTTGCCTTACGTTGCTTTACGTTGCCTTGCCTTGCTTTACGTTGCTTTACGTTGGTTTACGTTACTTTACGATGCTTTACCTTGCCTTGCCTTGCTTTACGTTGCTTTATGTTGCTTTACGCTGCTTTACGTTGCTTTACCTTGCCTTGCCTTGCTTTACGTTGCTTTACGTTGCTTTACGTTGCTTTACGTTGCTTCGCCTTGCCTTGCTTTACGTTGCTTTACGTTGCTTTACGTTGCTTTGCCTTGCTTTCCCTTGCTTTGACTTCCCTTGCTTTACCTTGCTTTACGTTGCTTTACGTTGCTTTGCCTTGCTATGCCTTTCTTTGCCTTGCCTTGCTTTACGTTGCTTTACGTTGCTTTACGCTGCTTTACCTTGCCTTGCCTTGCTTTACGTTGCTTTACGTTGCTTTACCTTGCCTTGCCTTGCTTTACGTTGCTTTACGTTGCTTTATGTTGCTTTACCTTGCCTTGGCTTGCTCTACGTTGCTTTTCATTGTTTTACGTTGCTTTTCCTTGCCTTGCTTTGTTTTATGTTGCTTTAAGTTGCTTTATGTTGCTTTACGTTGCTTTACGTTGCCTTGCTTTACGTTGCTTTACGTTGCTTTACGTTGCTTTACGTAGCCTTGCTTTACGCTGCTTTACGTTGCTTTACTTTTCTTTATGTTGCTTTACGTTGCATTACGTTGCTTTACGTTGATTTACGTTGCCTTGCTTTACGTTCCATTACGTTGCTTTACGTTGCCTTTCTTTACGTTGCTTTACGTTGCTTTACGTTGCTGTGCCTTTCCTTGCTTTACGTTGCTTTACGTTGCCTTGCTTTACGTTGCTTTATGTTGCTTTAGGTTGCCTTGCTTTACGTTGCTTTACGTTGCTTTACGTTGCCTTGCTTTACGTTGCTTTACGTTGCTTTACGTTGCTTTACGTTGCTTTACATTGCCTTGATTTACGTAGCTTTACTTTGCTTTACGTTGCCTTGCTTTACGTTGCTTTACGTTGATTTGCGTTGCTTCACGTTGCTTTACGTTGCCTTGCTTTACGTTGCTTTACGTTGCTTTACGTTACCTTTCTTTACGTTGCTTTACGTTGCTTTACGTTGCTTTACGTTGCTTTGCCTTTCCTTGCTTTACGTTGCTTTACGTTGCTTTACGTTGCCTTGCCTTGCCTTGATTTACGTTGCTTTACGTTGCCTTGCTTTACGTTGCTTTACGTTGCTTTACGTTGCCTTCCTTTAAGTTGCCTTGCTTTACGTTGCCTTTCTTTACGTTGCTTTACGTTGCTTTACGTTACTTTGCTTTACGTTGCTTTGCTTTACATTGCCTAGTTTTAAGTTGCTTTACATTGCATTGCTTTACGTTGCCTTGCTTTACGTTGCTTTACGTTGCCTTCCTTTACGTTGCCTTGCTTTACCTTGCTTTAAATTGTTTTACGTTGCCTTGCTTTACGTTGCTTTACGTTGCCTTGCTTTACGTTGCTTTACGTTGCCTTGCTTTTCGTTGCCTTGCTTTACGTTGCTTTACGTTGATTTACGTTGCCTTGCTTTACGTTGCCTTGCTTTACATTGCTTTACGTTGCTTTACGTTGCTTTACGTTGCCTTGCTTTACGTGGCCTTGCTTTACGTTGCTTTACGTTGCCTTTTTTACGTTGCCTTGCTTTACGTTGCTTTACGTTGCTTGACCTTGCCTTGCTTTACGTTGCTGTACGTTGCTTTACGTTGCCTTGCATTACGTTGCCTTGCTTTACGTTGCTTTACGTTGCTTTACATTGCCTTGCTTTACGTTGCTTTGCTTTACGTTGCTTTTCCTTGCTTTAAGTTGCTTTACGTTGCTTTACGTTGCCTTGCTTTACATTGCTTTACGTTGCTTTACGTTGCCTTGCTTTACGTTGCTTTACGTTGCCTTGCTTTACGTTGCTTTACGTTGCTTTACTATGCCTTGCTTTACGTTGCCTTGCTTTACGTTGCTGTACGTTGCTTTACGTTGCCTTGCTTTACGTTGCTTTACGTTGCTTTACGTTGCCTTGCTTTACGTTGCTTTGCTTTACGTTGCTTTGCCTTTCCTTGCTTTACGTTGCTTTACGTTGCCTTGCTTTACGTTGGTTTACGTTGCTTTACCATCTCTTGCTTTATGTTGCACTACGTTGCTTTACGTTGCCTTGCTTTACGTTGCTTTACGTTGCTTTACGTTGCCTTCCTTTACGTTGCTTCACGTTACTTTACGTTGCTTTGCCTTCCCTTGACTTACGTTGCTTTACGTTGCTTTAAGTTGCTTTGCCTTGCTTTGCCTTGCTTTACGTTGCCTGGGTTTACTTTGCTTTACGTTGCCTTCCTTTACGTTACTTTACGTTGCTTTACGTTGCTTTGACTTGCCTTGCTTTATGTTGCTTTACCTTGCTTTAGGTTGCTTTACGTTGCTTTGCCTTGCTTTACGTTGCTTTACGTTAATTTACGTTGCTTTACGTTGCCTTGCTTTGCATTGCTTTACGTTGCTTTACGTTGCTTTACGTTGCTTTGTCTTGCCTTGCCTTGCCTTACCTTGCTTTACGTTGCTTTACGTTGCTTTACGTTGCTTTACGTTGCTTAACCTTGCCTTGCCTTGCTTTACGTTACTTTACGTTGCTTTACGTTGCGTTACCTTGACTTGCCTTGCCTTGCCTTGCTTTACGTAGCTTTACGTTGCTTTACGTTGCTTTAGCTTGGCTTGCCTTTCTTTACGTTGCTTTACGTTGCTTTACCTTGCCTTGCCTTGCTTTACGTTGCTTTACGTTGCTTTACGTTGCCTTTCCTTGCTTTACGTCGCTTTACCTTGCCTTGCCTTTCTTTACGTTGCTTTGCGTTGATTTACGTTGATTTAACTTGCCTTGCATTGCTTTACGTTGCTTTACATTGCTTTACGTTGCTTTACGTTGCTTTATGTTGCTTTACCTTGCCTTGCCTTGCTTTACGTTGCTTTACGTTGCTTTACCTTGCCTTCCCTTTCTTTACGTTACTTTACGTTGCTTTATGTTGCTTTACCTTGCCTTGCCTTGCTTTACGTTGCTTTAAGTTGCTTTACCTTGCCTTGCCTTGCTTTACGTTGCTTTACGTTGCTTTGCCTTGCCTTGCCTTGCTTTACGCTTCTTTACGTTGCATTACGTTGCTCTGCCTTGCTTTACGTTGCTTTACGTTGCCTTGCCTTGCTTTACGTTGCCTTGCTTTACGTTGTCTTGCCTTCCTTTACGTTGTTTTACGTTGCTTTACGTTGATTTACGTTTCCTTGCTTTACGTTGCCTTGCCTTGCTTTACGTTGCTTTACGTTGCCTTGCTTTACGTTGCTTTGCCTTTACTTACGTTACTTTACGTTGCTTTAAGTTGCCTTGCCTTCTTTATGTTTCTTTATGTTGACTTGCCTTGCCTTACGTTGCTTTACGTTGCCTTGCCTTGGTTTACGTTGCTTTACGTTGCCTTGTCTTGCTTTACGTTGCTTTACGCTGCTTTACGTTGCTTTACCTTGCCTTGCCTTGCTTTACGTTGCTTTACGTTGCTTTACGTTGCTTTACGTTGCTTTGCCTTGCCTTGCTTTACGTTGCTTTACGTTGCTTAACATTGCTTTGACTTGCCTTGCTTTACGTTGCTTTACGTTGCTTTACGTTGCTTTGCCTTGCTTTCCCTTGCTTTGACTTGCCTTGCTTTACCTTGCTTTACGTTGCTTTACGTTGCTTTGCCTTGCTTTGCCTTTCTTTGCCTTGCCTTGCTTTACGTTGCTTTACGTTGCTTTACGCTGCTTTACCTTGCCTTGCCTTGCTTTACGTTGCTTTAAGTTGCTTTACCTTGCCTTGCTTTACTTTGCTTTACGTTGCTTTACGTTGCGTTACCTTGCCTTGCCTTGCCTTGCCTTGCTTTACGTAGCTTTACGTTGCTTTACGTTGCTTTACGTTGCTTTACCTTGCCTTGATTTACTTTGCTTTACGTTGCTTTACGTTGCTTTACGTTGCTTTGCCTTGCTTTGCCTTTCTTTACGTTGCCTTGCTTTACGTTGCTTTACTTTGCTTTACGTTGCCTTGCTTTACGTTGCTTTACCTTGCTTTACGTTGCTTTGCCTTGCCTTGCTTTACGTTGCTTTATCTTGCTTTAGGTTGCTTTACGTTGCTTTGCCTGCTTTGCCTTGCTTTGCCTTGCCCTGATTACGTTGCTTTACGTTTCTTTAGGTTGCTTTACGGTGCTTTACGTTGCCTTGCTTTACGCTGCTTTACGTTGCTTTACGTTGCTTTGCCTTGCCTTGACTTGCTTTACGTTGCTTTACGTTGCTTTACGTTGCATTGCTTTACGTTGCTTTACGTTGCCTTTCTTTACGTTGCTTTACGTTGCTTTACGTTGCATTGCTTTACGTTGCTTTACGTTGCTTTATGTTGCTTTACGTTGCTCTGCTTTACGTTGATTTACGTTGCTTTACGTTGCCTTGCTTTACGTTGTTTTACGTTGCTTTACGTTGCTTTACGTTGCCTTGCTTTCCGTTGTTTACGTTGCTTTACGTTGCTTTGCCTTGCCTTACCTTGCTTTTCGTTGCTTTACGTTGCTTTACTTTGCTTTAACTTGCCTTGCCTTGCTTTACGTTGCTTTACGTTGCTTTACCTTGCCTTGCCTTGCTTTACGTTGCTTTACGTTGCTTTACGTTGCTTTACCTTGCCTTGCCTTGCTCTACGTTGCTTTACATTGTTTTACGTTGCTTTAAGTTGCTTTACGTTGCTTTACCTTGCCTTGCCTTGCTTTACGTTGCTTTGCCTTGATTTACGTTGCTTTACGTTGCTTTACGTTACTTTAGGTTGCTTTTCCTTGCCTTGCTTTACGTTGCTTTACGTTGCTTTACGTTACTTTACGTTGCTTTGCCTTGCCTTGCTTTACGTTGCTTTACGTTGCTTTACGTTGCTTTACGTTGCTTTTCCTTGCCTTGCTTTACGTTGCTCTAGGTTGCTTTACGTTGCTTTGCCTTGCCGTGCCTTGCTTTACGTTTCTTTACGTTGCTTTGCCATGCCTTGCTTTACGTTGCTTTACTTTTCTTTACGTTGCCTTGCTTTACGTTGCTTTACGTTGCTTTACGTTGCTTTGCCTTGCCTTGCTTTACGTTGCTTAACTTTGCTTTACGTTGCTTTGCCTTGCCTTGCCTTGCTTTACGTTGCTTTACGTTGCTTTACGTTGCATTGCTTTACGTTGCTTTACGTTGCCTTGCTTTACGTTGCTTTACGTTGCTTTACGTTGACTTGCTTTACGTTGCTTTACGTTGCTTCACGTTGCTTTACGTTGCTTTACGTTGCTTTAATTGCCTTGCCTTGCTTTATGTTACTTTACGTTGCTTTACGTTGCATTGCTTTACGTTGCTTTATGTTGCCTTGCTTTACGTTGCTTTACGTTGCTTTACGTTGACTTGCTTTACGTTGCTTTACGTTGCTTTGCTTTACGTTGATTTACGTTGCTTTACGTTGCCTTGCTTTACGTTGTTTTACGTTGCTTTACGTTGCTTTACGTTGCCTTGCTTTACGTTGCTTTATGTTGCTTTACGTTGCTTTGCCTTGCCTTACCTTGCTTTACGTTGCTTTACGTTGCTTTACCTTGCCTTGCCTTGCTTTACGTTGCTTTACGTTGCTTTACGTTGCGTTACCTTGCCTTGCCTTGCCTTGCTTTACGTTGCTTTACGTTCTTTTGCCTTGCCTTGATTTACGTTCCTTTATGTTGCTTTACGTTGCTTTACGTTGCTTTGCCTTGCTTTGCCTTTCTTTACGTTGCCTTGCTTTACGTTGCTTTACTTTGCTTTACGTTGCCTTGCTATACGTTGCTTTATGTTGCTTTACGTTGCTTTGCCTTGCCTTGCTTTACGTTGCTTTACCTTGCTTTAGGTTGCTTTACGTTGCTTTGCCTGCTTTGTCTTGCTTTGCCTTGCCCTGATTACGTTGCTTTACGTTGCTTTATGTTGCTTTACGGTGCTTTACGTTGCCTTGCTTTACGTTGCTTTACGTTGCTTTACGTTGCCTTGCCTTGCTTTACGTTGCTTTACGTTGCCTTGATTTACGTTGCCTTGCCTTGATTTACGTTGCGTTGCCTTGCTTTGCGTTGCTTTACGTTGATTTATGTTGCCTTGCTTTACGTTGCCTTGCCTTGCCTTGCTTTACGTTGCTTTACTTTGCCTTGCTTTTCGTTGCCTTGCCTTGCCTTACGTTGCTTTACGTTGCCTTGTTTTACGTTGCATTGCCTTGCTTTACCTTGCTTTAGGTTGCCTTGCTTTACGTAGCCTTGCCTTGCTTTACGTTGCTTTACCTTGCCTTGCTTTAAGTTTCCTTGCCTTGCTTTACGTTGCTTTACGTTGCCTTGCTTTACGTTGCCATGCCTTGCTTTACGTTGCTTTACTTTGACTTGCTTTACGTTGCCTTGCCTTGCTTTACGTTGCTTTACGTTGCTTTGCCTAGCGTTGCTTTTCGTTTCTTTACGTTGCTTTACGTTGCTTTGCCTTGCCTTGATTTACGTTGCTTTACGTTGCTTTACTTTGCCTTGCCTTCCCTTGCTATACGTTGCTTTACGTTGCTTTACGTTGCTGTACGTTGCCTTGCTTTACGTTGCAACGTTGCTTTACGTTGCCTTGCTTTACGTTGCTTTACATTGTTTTACGTTGCTTTACGTGCCTTGATTTACGTTGCCTTCCTTTACGTTGCTTTACATGTCTTTACATTGCTTTACGTTGCCTTTCTTTACGTTGCTTTACGTTGCTTTACGTTGCTTTGCCTTGCCTTGCTTTACGTTGCTTTACGTTGCTTTACGTTTTTTTACCTTGCCTTGCCTTGCTTTACGTTGCTTTACGTTGCTTTACATTCCTTTACCTTGTCTTGCCTTGCTTTACGTTGCTATACTTTGCTTTACCTTGCCTTGCCTTGCTTTACGTTGCTTTACGTTGCTTTACGTTGCCTTGCCTTGCTTTACGTTGTTTTACGTTGCTTTACGTTGCTTTACCTTGCCTTGCCATTCTTTGCCTTGCTTTACTTTGCCTTGCTTTACGTTGCTATACGTTTCTTTACGTTGCCTTGCCTTGCTTTACGTTGCTTTACGTTGCTTTACATTGCTTTGCCTTGCCTTGCTTTACATTGCTTTACATTGCTTTACGTTGCTTTACGTTGCTTTGCCTTGCTTTGCCTAACTTTACATTGCCTTGCTTTACGTTGATTTACGTTTCTTTGCCTTGCTTTGCCTTGCCTTGCCTTGCTTTACGTTTCTTTTTGTTGCTTTGCCTTGCGTTGCTTTCCGTTGCTTTCCGTTGCTTTACGTTGCTTTGCCTTGCCTTGATGTACGTTGCTTTACGTTGCTTAACGTTGCTTTGCCTTGCCTTGCTTTACGTTACTTTACGTTTCTTTACGTTGCTTTGCATTGTTTTGCCTTCCTTTGCCTTGCCTTGCTTTACGTTGCTTTACGTTGCTTTACATTGCTTTACGTTGCCTTGCTTTACGTTGCTTTACGTTGCTTTACGTTGCCTTGCTTTACGTTGCTTTGCCTTGCTTTGCCTTGCCTTGCTTTACGTTGCTTTACGTTGCTTTACGATGCTTTACGTTGCCTTGCTTTACGTTGCTTTTCCTTGCTTTGCCTTGCCTTGCTTTACGTTGCTTTACGTTGCTTTACGATGCTTTACTTTGCCTTGCTTTACGTTGCTTTACGTTGCTTTGGCTTGCTTTACGTTGCTTTACGTTGCTTTACGTTTCTTTACGTTGCATTGCTTTACGTTGCTTTACGTTGCCTTGCTTTACGTTGCTTTACGTTGCTTTACCTTGCTTTAAGTTGCCTTGCTTTATTTTGCCTTGCTTTACGTTGCTTTACGTTGCTTTACGATGCTTTACGTTGTCTTGCTTTGCGAGGCCTTACTTTACGTTGCTTTACGTTGCTTTACGTTTCCTTGCTTTACGTTGCCTTGCATTACGTTGCCTTGCTTTACGTTGCCTTGCTTTACGTTGCTTTACGTTGCTTTACGTTGCCTTGCTTTACGTTGCTTTACGTTGCCTTGCTTTTTGTTGCCTTGCTTTACGTTGCTTTACGTTGCTTTACGTTCCCTTGCTTTACGTTGCCTTGCTTTACGTTGCTTTACATTGCTTTAAGTTGCCTTGCTTTACGTTGCCTTGCTTTACCTTGCTTTTCTATGCTTTACGTTGCTTTACGTTGCCTTGCTTTATGTTGCCTTGCTTTACTTTGCTTTACGTTGCTTTACGTTGCCTTGCTTTACATTGCCTTGCTTTACGTTGCCTTGCTTTACGTTGCTTTACGTTGCTTGACGTTGCCTTGCTTTACATTGCCTTGCTTTACGTTGCCTTGCTTTACGTTGCTTTACGTTGCTTGACGTTGCCTTGCTTTACGTTGCTTTACGTTGCTTTACATTTCCTTGCTTTACGTTGCCTTGCTTTACGTTGCTTTAAGTTGCTTTACTTTGCCTTGCTTTACGTTGCTATGCTTTACGTTGCTTTACGTTGCTTTACGTTGCTTTACGCTGCTTTGCCTTACCTTGCTTTACGTTGCTTTGCCTTGCCTTACTTTACGTTGCTTTACGTTGCTTTACGTTGCTTTACGTTGCCTTACTTTACGTTGCTTTACGTTGCCTTACATTGCCTTGCTTTACGTTGCTTTACGTTGCTTTACGTTGCCTTGCTTTACGTTGCTTTATGTTGCTTTATGTTGCCTTGCTTTACGTTGCTTTACGTTGCTTTACGTTGCTTTACGTTGCCTTGCTTTACGTTGCTTTACGTTGCTTTACGTTTCTTTACGTAGCCTTGCTTTACGTTGCTTTACGTTGCTTTACTTTTCTTTACATTGCTTTACGTTGCATTACGTTGCTTTACGTTGCTTTACGTTGCCTTGCTTTACGTTGCATTACGTTGCTTGACGTTGCCTTTCTTTACGTTGCTTTACGTTGCTTTGCCTTTCCTTGCTTTACGTTGCTTTGCCTTTCCTTTCTTTACGTTGCTTTGAATTTCCTTGCTTTACGTTGCTTTACGTTGCTTTACGTTGCCTTGCTTTACGTTGCTTTACGTTGCTTTACGTTGCCTTGCTTTACGTTGCTTTACGTTCCTTTACGTTGCCTGGATTTACGTTGCTTTACTTTGCTTTACGTTGCCTTGATTTACGTTGCTTTACGTTGCCTTACGTTGCTTTGCGTTGTTTCACGTTGCTTTATGTTGCCTTGCTTTACGTTGCTTTACGTTTCTTTACGTTGCTTTGCATTGTTTTGCCTTCCTTTGCCTTGCCTTGCTTTACTTTGCTTTACGTTGCTTTACGTTGCCATGCCTTGCTTTACGTTGTTTTACGTTGCTTTACGTTGCTTTACCTTGCCTTGCCTTGCTTTACGTTGCTTTCCGTTGCTATACGTTTCTTTATGTTGCCTTGCCTTACCTTACATTGCTTTACGTTGCTTTACGTTGCTTTGCCTTGCCTTGCTTTACGTTGCTTTACGTTGCTTTGCCTTGCTTTGCCTTGCCTTGCTTTACGTTTGTTATGTTGCTTTACGTTGCTTTGCCTTGCCTTGCTTTACGTTGTTTTAAGTTGCTTTACGTTGCTTTGCCTTCCCTTGCTATACTTTGCTTTACGTTGCTTTACGTTGCTTTACGTTGCTGTACGTTGCCTTGCTTTACGTTGCTACGTTGCTTTACGTTGCCTTGCTTTACGTTGCTTTACGTTGCTTTACCTTGCTTTGCTTTACGTTGCTTTACGTTGCTTTACGATTTTTACTTTGCCTTGCCTTGCTTTACGTTTCTTTACGTTGCTTTACCTTACCTTGACTTGCTTTACGTTGCTTTACGTTGCTTTACGTTGCCATGCCTTGCTTTACGTTGTTTTACGTTGCTTTACTTTGCTTTACCTTGCCTTACCTTGCTTTACGTTGCTTTCCGTTGCTATACGTTTCTTTACGTTGCCTTGCCTTACCTTACTTTGCTTTACGTTGCTTTACGTTGCTTTACGTTGCTTTGCCTTGCCTTGCTTTACATTGCTTTACGTTGCTTTACGTTCCTTTACGTTGCCTTGCTTTACGTTGCTTTAGGTTGCTTTACGTTGCTTTACGTTGCCTTGCTTTACGTTGATTTAAGTTGCTTTACGTTGCTTTACATTGCCTTTCTTTACGTTGCTTTACGTTTCTTTACGTTGCTTTACGTTGCCTTGCCTTGCCTTGCTTTACGTTGCTTTACGTTGATATGCCTTGCCTTGATTTACGTTGCTTTACGTTGCTTTGCCTAGCGTTGCTTTTCGTTTCTTTACGTTGCTTTACGTTGCTTTGCCTTGCCTTGATTTACGTTGCTTTACGTTGCTTTACTTTGCCTTGCCTTCCCTTGCTATACGTTGCTTTACGTTGCTTTACGTTGCTGTACGTTGCCTTGCTTTACGTTGCAACGTTGCTTTACGTTGCCTTGCTTTACGTTGCTTTACATTGTTTTACGTTGCTTTACGTGCCTTGATTTACGTTGCCTTCCTTTACGTTGCTTTACATGTCTTTACATTGCTTTACGTTGCCTTTCTTTACGTTGCTTTACGTTGCTTTACGTTGCTTTGCCTTGCCTTGCTTTACGTTGCTTTACGTTGCTTTACGTTTTTTTACCTTGCCTTGCCTTGCTTTATGTTGCTTTACGTTGCTTTACATTCCTTTACCTTGTCTTGCCTTGCTTTACGTTGCTATACTTTGCTTTACCTTGCCTTGCCTTGCTTTACGTTGCTTTACGTTGCTTTACGTTGCCTTGCCTTGCTTTACGTTGTTTTACGTTGCTTTACGTTGCTTTACCTTGCCTTGCCATTCTTTGCCTTGCTTTACTTTGCCTTGCTTTACGTTGCTATACGTTTCTTTACGTTGCCTTGCCTTGCTTTACGTTGCTTTACGTTGCTTTACATTGCTTTGCCTTGCCTTGCTTTACATTGCTTTACATTGCTTTACGTTGCTTTACGTTGCTTTGCCTTGCTTTGCCTAACTTTACATTGCCTTGCTTTACGTTGATTTACGTTTCTTTGCCTTGCTTTGCCTTGCCTTGCCTTGCTTTACGTTTCTTTTTGTTGCTTTGCCTTGCGTTGCTTTCCGTAGCTTTCCGTTGCTTTACGTTGCTTTGCCTTGCCTTGATGTACGTTGCTTTACGTTGCTTAACGTTGCTTTGCCTTGCCTTGCTTTACGTTACTTTACGTTTCTTTACGTTGCTTTGCATTGTTTTGCCTTCCTTTGCCTTGCCTTGCTTTACGTTGCTTTACGTTGCTTTACATTGCTTTACGTTGCCTTGCTTTACGTTGCTTTACGTTGCTTTACGTTGCCTTGCTTTACGTTGCTTTGCCTTGCTTTGCCTTGCCTTGCTTTACGTTGCTTTACGTTGCTTTACGATGCTTTACGTTGCCTTGCTTTACGTTGCTTTTCCTTGCTTTGCCTTGCCTTGCTTTACGTTGCTTTACGTTGCTTTACGATGCTTTACTTTGCCTTGCTTTACGTTGCTTTACGTTGCTTTGGCTTGCTTTACGTTGCTTTACGTTGCTTTACGTTTCTTTACGTTGCATTGCTTTACGTTGCTTTACGTTGCCTTGCTTTACGTTGCTTTACGTTTCTTTACGTTGCTTTACTTTGCTTTACGTTGCCTTGATTTACGTTGCTTTACATTGCTTTACGTTGCTTTGCGTTGCTTCACGTTGCTTTACGTTGCCTTGCATTACGTTGCTTTACGTTGCTTTACGTTGCCTTTCTTTACGTTGCTTTACGTTGCTTTACGTTGCTTTGCCTTTCCTTGCTTTACGTTGCTTTACGTTGCCTTCCCTTGCCTTGATTTACGTTGCTTTACGTTGCCTTGCTTTACGTTGCCTTGCTTTACGCTGCTTTACGTTGCTTTACGTTGCCTTGCTTTAAGTTGCCTTGCTTTACGTTGCCTTGCTTTATATTGCTTTACGTTGCTTTACGTTGCTTTGCTTTACGTTGCCTTGCTTTACATTGCCTTGCTTTAAGTTGCTTTACGTTGCCTTGCTTTACGTTGCCTTGCTTTACGTTGCTTTACGTTGCCTTGCTTTACGTTGCCTTGCTTTACGTTGCTTTAAATTGTTTTACGTTGCCTTGCTTTACGTTGCCTTGCTTTACGTTGCTTTACGTTGCTTTACGTTGCCTTGCTTTTCGTTGCCTTGCTTTACGTTGCTTTACGTTGCTTTACGTTGCTTTACGTTGCCTTGCTTTTCGTTGCCTTGCTTTACGTTGCTTTACGTTGCTTTACGTTGCCTTGCTTTACGTTGCCTTGCTTTACATTGCTTTACGTTGCCTTGCTTTACATTGCTTTACGTTGCTTTACGTTGCTTTACGTTGATTTGTTTTATGTTGCCTTGCTTTACGTTGCTTTACGTTGCTTTACGTTGCCTTGCTTTACGTGGCCTTGCTTTACGTTGCTTTACGTTGCCTTGCTTTACGTTGCCTTGCTTTACGTTGCCTTGCTTTACCTTGCTTTACGTTGCTTGACGTTGCCTTCCTTTACGTTGATGTACGTTGCTTTACGTTGCCTTGCATTACGTTGCTTTGCTTTACGTTGCTTTATGTTGCTTTAAGTTGCTTTACGTTGCTTTACGTTGCCTTGCTTTACGTTGCTTTACGTTGCTTTATGTTGCCTTGCTTTACGTTGCTTTACGTTTCTTTACGTTTCTTTACGTTGCTTTACTTTGCTTTAAGTTGCCTTGCTTTACGTTGCATTATGTTGCTTTACGTTGCTTTACGTTGCCTTGCTTTACGTTGCTTTACGTTGCTTTATGTTGCTTTAAGTTGCTTTACGTTGCTTTACCTTGCATTGCTTTACGTTGCTTTACGTTGCCTTGCTTTACGTTGCCTTGCTTTACGTTGCTTTACGTTCCCTTGCTTTACGTTGCTTTGCCTTTCCTTGCTTTACGTTGCTTTACGTTGCCTTGCTTTACGTTGCTTTACGTTGCTTTACCTTCCCTTGCTTTATGTTGCACTACGTTGCTTTACGTTGCCTTCCTTTACGTTGCTTTACGTTGCCTTGCTTTACGTTGCTTTACGTTGCTTTACGTTGCTTTACGTTGACTTGCTTTACGTTGCTTTACGTTGCCTTCCTTTACTTTGCTTTACGTTGCTTTACGTTGCTTTGCTTTACGTTGATTTACGTTGCTTTACGTTGCCTTGCTTTACGTTGTTTTACGTTGCTTTACGTTGCTTTACGTTGCCTTGCTTTACGTTGCTTTATGTTGCTTTACGTTGCTTTACGTTGCTTTGCCTTGCCTTGCCTTGCCTTACATTGCTTTAGGTTGCTTTACGTTGCTTTACGTTGCTTTACCTTGCCTTGCCTTGCTTTACGTTGCTTTACGTTTCTTTACGTTGCTTTACCTTGCCTTGTCTTGCTTTACGTTACTTTACGTTGTTTTACGTTGCGTTACCTTGCCTTGCCTTGCCTTGCCTTGCTTTACGTAGCTTTACGTTGCTTTACGTTGCTTTACGTTGCTTTACCTTGCCTTGCCTTGCTTTACGTTGCTTTACGTTGCCTTTCCTTGCTTTACGTTGCTTTACCTTGCCTTGCCTTTCTTTACGTTGCTTTGCGTTGCTTTACGTTGATTTACCTTGCCTTGCCTTGCTTTACGTTGCTTTACATTGCTTTACCTTGCCTTGCCTTGCTTTACGTTGCTTTACGTTGCTTTGCCTTGCCTTGCCTTGCTTTACGTTGCTTTACGTTGCATTAGGTTGCTCTGCCTTGCTTTACGTTGCTTTACGTTGCCTTTGCCTTGCTTTACGTTGCCTTGCTTTACGTTGACTTGCCTTCCTTTACGTTGTTTTACGTTGCCTTGCCTTGCTTTACGTTGCCTTGCTTTACGTTGCCTTGCCTTGCCTTGCTTTACGTTGCTTTACGTTGCCTTGCCTTCTTTACGTTGCTTTACGTTGACTTGCCTTGCCTTACGTTGCTTTACGTTGCCTTGCCTTGCTTTACGTTGCTTTACGTTGGTTTACGTTACTTTACGATGCTTTACCTTGCCTTGCCTTGCTTTACGTTGCTTTATGTTGCTTTACGCTGCTTTACGTTGCTTTACCTTGCCTTGCCTTGCTTTACGTTGCTTTACGTTGCTTTACGTTGCTTTACGTTGCTTCGCCTTGCCTTGCTTTACGTTGCTTTACGTTGCTTTACGTTGCTTTGCCTTGCTTTCCCTTGCTTTGACTTCCCTTGCTTTACCTTGCTTTACGTTGCTTTACGTTGCTTTGCCTTGCTATGCCTTTCTTTGCCTTGCCTTGCTTTACGTTGCTTTACGTTGCTTTACGCTGCTTTACCTTGCCTTGCCTTGCTTTACGTTGCTTTACGTTGCTTTACCTTGCCTTGCCTTGCTTTACGTTGCTTTACGTTGCTTTACGTTGCTTTACGTTGCCTTGCTTTACGTTTCTTTACGTTGCTTTACCTTGCCTTGCCTTGCTTTACGTTGCTTTATGTTGCTTTACGTTGCTTTACCTTGCCTTGCCTTGCTTACATTGCTTTACGTTACTTTACCTTGCCTTGCCTTGCTTTACGTTGCTTTACGTTGCTTTACATTTCCTTGCCTTGCTTTACGTTGCTTTACGTTGCTTTACCTTGCCTTTCCTTGCCTTGCCTTGCTTTTCGTTGATTTACGTTGCTTTACGTTCCTTTACCTTGCCTTGCCTTGCTTTACGTTTCTTTACGTTGCTTTACGTTGCCTTGCCTTGCTTTAAGTTGCTTTACGTTGCTTTACTTTGCTTTACCTTGCCTTGCCTTGCTTTACGTTTCTTTACGTTGCTTTACCTTGCCTTGCCTTGCTTTACGTTGCTTTACGTTGCCTTCCCTTCCTTTACGTTGGTTTTACGTTGCTTTATGTTGCTTTACCTTGCCTTCCCTTGCTTTACGTTGCTTTACTTTGCTTTACGTTGATTTACGTTGCTTTACCTTGCCTTGCCTTGCTTTACGTTGCTTTACGTTGCTTTACCTTGCCTTGCCTTGCTTTACGTTGCTTTAAGTTGCTTTACCTTGCCTGGCCTTGCTGTACGTTGCTTAACGTTGCTTTACTTTGATTTACGTTGCTTTACCTTGCCTTGCCTTGCTTTACGTTGCTTTACGTTTCTTTACGTTGCTTTGTCTTGCCTTGCCTTGCTTTACGTTGCTTGACGTTGCCTTGGTTTACGTTGCTTTACGTTGCCTTGCTTTACGTTGCTTTACGTTCCCTTCCTTGACGTTGCTTTACGTTGCTGTACGTTGCCTTGCTTTAAGTTGCTTTACGTTGCCTTGCTTTACGTTGCCTTGCTTTACGTTCCTTTACGTTGCCTTGCTTTACGTTGCTTTACGTTGCTTTGCCTTGCTTTGCATTGCTTTCCCTTGCCTTGCTTTACGTTGTTTTACGTTGCTTTACGTTGCTTTAAGTTGCTTTACGTTGCCTTGCTTTACGTTCCTTTACGTTGCTTTGCCTTTCTTTACGTTGCTTTACGTTGCTTTACGTTGCTTTACTTTGCATTGCTTTACGTTGATTTACGTTGCCTTGCTATACGTTGCTTTACGTTGCTTTACGTTGCTATACGTTGCTTTACCTTGCCTTGCCTTGCTTTAGGTTGCTTAAGGTTGCTTTACGTTGCCTTGCCTTGCTTTACGTTGCTCTACGTTGCTTTACCTTGCCTTGCCTTGCTTTACGTTTCTTTGCGTTGCTTTACGTTGCTTTACCTTGCCTTGCCTTGCTTTACGTTGCTTTACGTTGCTTTACGTTGCTTTACCTTGCTTTGCTTTGCTTTACGTTGCTTTACGTTGCTTAACGTTGGTTTGACTTGCTTTGCTTTACGTTGCTTTACGTTGCCTTACGTTGCTTTACGTTGCTTTACGTTGCCTTGCTTTACGTTGCTTTACGTTGCCTTGCCTTGCTTTAGGTTGCTTAACGTTGCTTTACGTTTCCTTGCCTTGCTTTACGTAGCTTTACGTGGCTTTACCTTGCCTTGCCTTGCTTTACGTTGCTTTGCGTTGCTTTACGTTGCTTTACCTTGCCTTCCCTTCCTTTACGTTGCTTTACGTAGCTTTACGTGGCTTTACCTTGCCTTGCCTTGCTTTACGTTGCTTTACGTTGCTTTACGTTGCTTTACATTTCCTTGCCTTGCTTTACGTTGCTTTACGTTGCTTTGCCTTGCCTTGCCTTGCTTTACGTTGCTTTACGTTTCTTTACCATGCCTTGCCTTGCTTTACGTTGCTACGTTGCATTACGTTGCTCTTCCTTGCTTGACGTTGCTTTACGTAGCCTTGCCTTGCTTTACGTTGCTTTACGTTGCCTTGCCTTGCTTTACGTTGACTTGCTTTACATTGCCTTGCCTTGCTTTACATTGCTTTACGTTCATTTACGTTGCCTTGCTTTACGTTGCCTTGCCTTGCCTTGCTTTACGTTGCTTTACGTTGCCTTGCCTTGCCTTACATTGCTTTACGTTGCCTTGCTTTACGTTGCTTTACATTGCCTTGCTTTTCGTTGCCTTGCCTTGCTTTACGTGGCTTTACGTTGCCTTGCTTTACGTTGCCTTGCCTTGCTTTACGTTGCATTACGGTGCCTTGCTTTACGTTGCCTTGCCTTGCTTTACGTTGCTTTCCGTTGCCTTGCTTTACGTTGCTTTACGTTGCCTTGCTTTGCGTTGCCTTGCTTTACGTTGCTTTACGTTGCCTTGACTTGCCTTACGTTGCTTTACGTTGCTTTACGTTGCCTTGCCTTGCTTTACGTTTCTTTAGGTTGCCTTGCCTTGCTTTACGTTGCTTTAGGTTGCCTTGCCTTACGTTTCTTTACGTTGCTTTACGTTGCCTTGCCTTGCTTTACGTTGCTTTACGTTGCCTTGCTTTACGTTGCCTTGCCTTGCTTTACGTTGCTTTACGTTGCCTTGCTTTACGTTGCTTTGCGCTGCTTTTTGTTGCTTTACTTTGCCTTGCTTTACGTTGCCTTGCTATACGTTGCTTTACGTTGCTTTACGTTGCTTTACGTTGCCTTGCTTTACGTTGTTTTCCGTTGCTTTACGTTGCTTTACTTTGCCTGCTTTACGTTGCTTTACGTTGCTTTACGTTGCTTTGCCTTGCCTTGACTTGCCTTATCTTGCTTTACGTTGCTTTACGTTGCTTTACGTTGTATACCTTGCCTTGCCTTGCTTTAGGTTGCTTAACGTTGCTTTACATTGCCTTGCCTTGCTTTACGTTGCTTTACGTTGCTTTACCTTGCCTTGCCTTGCTTTACGTTGCTTTGCGTTGCTTTACGTTGCTTTACCTTGCCTTGCCTTGCTTTACGTTGCTTTACGTTGCTTTACGTTGCTTAACGTTGCTTTGACTTGCCTTGCTTTACGTTGCTTTACGTTGCCTTACGTTGCTTTACGTTGCTTTACGTTGCCTTGCTTTACGTTGCTTTACGTTGCTTTGCCTTGCTTTGCATTGCTTTCCCTTGCCTTGCTTTACGTTGTTTTACGTTGCTTTACGTTGCTTTAAGTTGCTTTACGTTGCCTTGCTTTACGTTCCTTTACGTTGCTTTGCCTTTCTTTACGTTGCTTTACGTTGCTTTACGTTGCTTTACTTTGCATTGCTTTACGTTGATTTACGTTGCCTTGCTATACGTTGCTTTACGTTGCTTTACGTTGCTATACGTTGCTTTGCTTTATGTTGCTTTATGTTGCTTTACGTTGCCTTGCTTTACTTTGTTTTACGTTGCTTTACGTTGCTTTACGTTGCCTTCCTTTACGTTTCTTTACGTTGCTTTACGTTGCTTTACCTTGACTTTCCTTGCTTTACTTTGCCTTACGTTGCTTTATCTTGCCTTGCCTTGCTTTACGTTGCTTTACGTTGCCTTGCTTTACGTTTCTTTACGTTGCTTTACATTGCCTTGCCTTGCTTTACGTTGCTTTATGTTGCTTTACGTTGCTTTACCTTGCCTTGCCTTGCTTACGTTGCTTTACGTTACTTTACCTTGCCTTGCCTTGCTTTACGTTGCTTTACGTTGCTTTACATTTCCTTGCCTTGCTTTACGTTGCTTTACGTTGCTTTACCTTGCCTTTCCTTGCCTTGCCTTGCTTTTCGTTGATTTACGTTGCTTTACGTTCCTTTACCTTGCCTTGCCTTGCTTTACGTTTCTTTACGTTGCTTTACGTTGCCTTGCCTTGCTTTAAGTTGCTTTACGTTGCTTTACTTTGCTTTACCTTGCCTTGCCTTGCTTTACGTTTCTTTACGTTGCTTTACCTTGCCTTGCCTTGCTTTACGTTGCTTTACGTTGCCTTCCCTTCCTTTACGTTGGTTTTACGTTGCTTTATGTTGCTTTACCTTGCCTTCCCTTGCTTTACGTTGCTTTACTTTGCTTTACGTTGATTTTCGTTGCTTTACCTTGCCTTGCCTTGCTTTACGTTGCTTTAAGTTGCTTTACCTTGCCTGGCCTTGCTGTACGTTGCTTTACGTTGCTTTACTTTGATTTACGTTGCTTTACCTTGCCTTGCCTTGCTTTACGTTGCTTTACGTTTCTTTACGTTGCTTTGTCTTGCCTTGCCTTGCTTTACGTTGCTTGACGTTGCCTTGGTTTACGTTGCTTTATGTTGCCTTGCTTTACGTTGCTTTACGTTGCCTTCCTTGACGTTGCTTTACGTTGCTGTACGTTGCCTTGCTTTAAGTTGCTTTACGTTGCCTTGCTTTACGTTGCCTTGCTTTACGTTCCTTTACGTTGCCTTGCTTTACGTTGCCTTGCTTTACGTTGCTTTATGTTGCTTTACGTTGCCTTGCTTTACGTTGCTTTACGTTGATTTACGTTGCGTTGCTTTACGTTGCTTTGCTTTAATTTGCCTTGCTTTACGTTGCTTCACGTTGCTTTGCCTTGCCTTACGTTGCTTTACGTTGCTTTACGTTGCCTTGCCTTGCTTTACGTTTCTTTAGGTTGCCTTGCCTTGCTTTACGTTGCTTTAGGTTGCCTTGCCTTACGTTTCTTTACGTTGCTTTACGTTGCCTTGCCTTGCTTTACGTTGCTGTACGTTGCCTTGCTTTACGTTGCCTTGCCTTGCTTTACGTTGCCTTACGTTGCCTTGCTTTACGTTGCCTTGTGCTGCTTTTTGTTGCTTTACTTTGCCTTGCTTTACGTTGCCTTGCTATACGTTGCTTTACGTTGCCTTGCTTTACGTTGCTTTACGTTGCTTTACGTTGCCTTGCTTTACGTTGCTTTATGTTGCTTTACGTTGCTTTACTTTGCCTTGCTTTACGTTGCTTTACGTTGCTTTACGTTGCTTTACGTTGCTTTGCCTTGCCTTGACTTGCCTTATCTTGCTTTACGTTGCTTTACGTTGCTTTACGTTGCTTTACCTTGCCTTGCCTTGCTTTAGGTTGCTTAACGTTGCTTTACGTTGCCTTGCCTTGCTTTACGTTGCTTTACCTTGCCTTGCCTTGCTTTACGTTGCTTTGCGTTGCTTTACGTTGCTTTACCTTGCCTTGCCTTGCTTTACGTTGCTTTACGTTGCTTTACCTTGCCTTGCCTTGCTTTACGTTGCTTTATGTTGCTTTACGTTGCTTTACCTTGCCTTTCCTTGCTTACATTGCTTTACGTTACTTTACCTTGCCTTGCCTTGCTTTACGTTGCTTTACGTTGCTTTACATTTCCTTGCCTTGCTTTACGTTGCTTTACGTTGCTTTACGTTGCTTTACCTTGCCTTTCCTTGCCTTGCCTTGCTTTTCGTTGATTTACGTTGCTTTACGTTCCTTTACCTTGCCTTGCCTTGCTTTACGTTTCTTTACGTTGCTTTACGTTGCCTTGCCTTGCTTTAAGTTGCTTTACGTTGCTTTACTTTGCTTTACCTTGCCTTGCCTTGCTTTACGTTTCTTTACGTTGCTTTACCTTGCCTTGCCTTGCTTTACGTTGCTTTATGTTGCCTTCCCTTCCTTTACGTTCGTTTTACGTTGCTTTATGTTGCTTTACCTTGCCTTCCCTTGCTTTACGTTGCTTTACTTTTCTTTACGTTGATTTACGTAGCTTTACCTTGCCTTGCCTTGCTTTACGTTGCTTTACGTTGCTTTACCTTGCCTTGCCTTGCTTTACGTTGCTTTACGTTGCTTTACCTTGCCTGGCCTTGCTGTACGTTGCTTTACGTTGCTTTACTTTGATTTACGTTGCTTTACCTTGCCTTGCCTTGCTTTACGTTGCTTTACGTTTCTTTACGTTGCTTTGCCTTGCCTTGCCCTTGCTTTACGTTGCTTTACGTTGCCTTGGTTTACGTTGCTTTACGTTGCCTTGCTTTACGTTGCCTTACGTTGCCTTCCTTGACGTTGCTTTACGTTGCTGTACGTTGCCTTGCTTTAAGTTGCTTTACGTTGCCTTCCTTGACGTTGCCTTTCTTTACGTTCCTTTACGTTGCCTTGCTTTACGTTGCTTTACGTTGCCTTGCTTTACGTTGCTTTATGTTGCTTTATGTTGCCTTGCTTTACGTTGCTTTACGTTGATTTACGTTGCGTTGATTTACGTTGCCTTGCTTTAATTTGCCTTGCTTTACGTTGCATCACGTTGCTTTGCCTTGCCTTACGTTGCTTTACGTTGCTTTACGTTGCCTTGCCTTGCTTTACGTTTCTTTAGGTTGCCTTGCCTTGCTTTACGTTGCTTTAGGTTGCCTTGCCTTACGTTTCTTTACGTTGCTTTACGTTGCCTTGCCTTGCTTTACATTGCTTTACGTTGCCTTGCTTTATGTTGCCTTGCCTTGCTTTACGTTGCTTTACGTTGCCTTGCTTTACGTTGCCTTGTGCTGCTTTTTGTTGCTTTACTTTGCCTTGCTTTACGTTGCCTTGCTATACGTTGCTTTACGTTGCCTTGCTTTACGTTGCTTTACGTTGCTTTACGTTGCCTTGCTTTACGTTGCTTTACGTTGCTTTACGTTGCCTTTCTTTACGTTGCTTTACGTTGCTTTACGTTGCTTTACGTTGCTTTCCCTTGCCTTCCCTTGCTTTACCTTGCTTTACTTTGCTTTACGTTGCTTTACCTTGCCTTGCCTTGCTTTACGTTGCTTTACGTTTCTTTGCCTTGCCTTGCCTTGCTTTACGTTGCTTTACGTTTCTTTACTTTGCCTTGCCTTGCTTTACGTTGCTACGTTGCATTACGTTGCTCTTCCTTGCTTGACGTTGCTTTACGTAGCCTTGCCTTGCTTTACGTTGCTTTACGTTGCCTTGCCTTGCTTTACGTTGACTTGCTTTACGTTGCCTTGCCTTTGCTTTACATTGCTTTACGTTGATTTACGTTGCCTTGCTTTACGTTGCCTTGCCTTGCCTTGCTTTACGTTGCTTTACGTTGCCTTGCTTTACGTTGCCTTGCCATGCCTTACGTTGCTTTACGTTGCCTTGCTTTACGTAACCTTGCCTTTCTTAACGTTGCTTTACGTTGCCTTGCTTTACGTTGCCTTGCCTTGCTTTACGTGGCTTTACGTTGCCTTGCTTTACGTTGCCTTGCCTTGCTTTACGTTGCATTACGGTGCCTTGCTTTGCGTTGCCTTGCCTTGCTTTACGTTGCTTTCCGTTGCCTTGCTTTACGTTGCTTTACGTTTCCTTGCTTTGCGTTGCCTTGCTTTACGTTGCTTTACGTTGCCTTGCTTTACGTTGCCTTGCTTTACGTTGCTTGACGTTGCCTCGGTTTACGTTGCTTTTCGTTGCCTTACTTTCCGTTCCTTTACGTTGCCTTGCTTGACGTTGCTTTACGTTGCTTTACGTTGCCTTGCTTTACGTTGCTTGACGTTGCCTTGGTTTACGTTGCTGTACGTTGCCTTGCTTTACGTTGCTTTACGTTGCCTTCCTTGACGTTGCTTTACGTTGCTGTACGTTGCCTTGGTTTAAGTTGCTTTACGTTGCCTTGCTTTACGTTGCCTTGCTTTACGTTCCTTTACGTTGCCTTGCTTTACGTTGCCTTGCTTTACGTTGCTTTACGTTGCCTTGCTTTACGTTGCTTTATGTTGCTTTACGTTGCCTTGCTTTACGTTGCTTTACGTTGATTTACGTTGCATTGCTTTACGTTGCCTTGCTTTACTTTGCCTTGCTTTGCGTTGCTTCACGTTGCTTTGCCTTGCCTTACGTTGCTTTACGTTGCTTTACGTTGCCTTGCCTTGCTTTACGTTGCTTTAGGTTGCCTTGCCTTACGTTTCTTTACGTTGCTTTACGTTGCCTTGCCTTGCTTTACGTTGCTTTACGTTGCCTTGCTTTACGTTGCCTTGCCTTGCTTTACGTTGCTTTACGTTGCCTTGCTTTACGTTGCCTAGCGCTGCTTTTTGTTGCTTTACTTTGCCTTGCTTTACGTTGCCTTGCTATATGTTGCTTTACGTTGCGTTGCTTTACGTTGCTTTACGTTGCTTTACGTTGCCTTGCTTTATGTTGTTTTACGTTGCTTTACGTTGCTTTACTTTGCCTTGCTTTACGTTGCTTTATGTTGCTTTACGTTGCTTTGCCTTGCCTTGACTTGCCTTTTCTTGCTTTACGTTGCTTTACGTTGCTTTGCGTTGCTTCACGTTGCTTTGCCTTGCCTTACGTTGCTTTACGTTGCTTTACCTTGCCTTGCCTTGCTTTACGTTGCTTTGCGTTGCTTTACGTTGCTTTACCTTGACTTGCCTTGCTTTACGTTGCTTTACGTTGCTTTACGTTGCTTTACCTTGCCTTGCCTTGCTTTACGTTGCTTTACGTTGCTTAATGTTGCTTTGACTTGCCTTGCTTTACGTTGCTTTACGTTGCCTTACGTTGCTTTACGTTGCTTTAAGTTGCTTTACGTTGCCTTGGTTAACGTTGCTTTACGTTGCTTTGCCTTGCTTTACGTTGCTTTACGTTGCTTTACGTTGCTTTAATTTGCATTGCTTTACTTTGATTTACGTTGCCTTGCTTTACGTTGCTTTACGTTGCTTTACGTTGCTTTACCTTGCCTTGCCTTGCTTTACGTTGCTTTACCTTGCCTTGCCTTGCTTTACGTTGCTTTACGTTGCTTTACGTTGCTTTAATTTGCGTTGCTTTACTTTGATTTACGTTGCCTTGCTTTACGTTGCTTTACGTTGCTTTACGTTGCTTTACCTTGCCTTGCCTTGCTTTACGTTGCTTTACCTTGCCTTGCCTTGCTTTACGTTGCTTTACATTGCTTTACGTTGCTTTACCTTGCCTTGCTTTTCGTTTCTTTACGTTGCTTTACCTTGCCTTCCGTTACGTTGCTTTACGTTGCTTTACGTTGCCTTACCTTGCCTTTTCTTGCCTTGCCTTTCTTTTCGTTGATTTACGTTGCTTTACGTTCCTTTACCTTGCCTTGCCTTGCTTTACGTTTCTTTACGTTGCTTTACGATGCCTTGATTTACGTTGCTTTACCTTGCTTTGCCTTGCCTTGCTTTACCTTGCCTTGCTTTACGTTGCTTTACGTTGCTTTACGTTGCTTTACATTGCCTTGCTTTACGTTACTTTACGTTGCTTTACGTTGCTTTACGTTGCCTTGCTTTACGTTGCTTTGCCTTGCCTTGCTTTACGTTGTTTTACGTTGCCTTGCTTTACCTTGTTTGCCTTGCCTTGCTTTATGTTGCTTTAGGTTGCCTTGCTTTACGTTGCTTTACGTTTCCTTGGTTTACGTTGCTTTGCGTTACTTTACGTTGCTTTACGTTGCCTTGCTTTGCCTTGCTTTACGTTGCTTTACGTTGCCTTGCTTTACGTTGCTTTACGTTGCCTTGCTTTACCATGCTTTACGTTGCTTTACGTTGCTTTACGTTGCCTTTCTTTACGTTGATTTACGTTGCCTTGCTTTACCTTGCTTTACGTTGCCTTGATTTACGTTGCTTTACCTTGCTTTACGCTGCTTTACGTTGCCTTGCTTTACGTTGCTTAACCTTGCTTTTCCTTGCTTAACCTTGCTTTACGTTGCCTTGCTTTATTTTGCTTTACGTTTCTTTACGTTGCCTTGCTTTACGTTGCTTTACGTTGCTTTTCCTTGCTTTACCTTTCTTTACCTTGCTTTATGTTGCCTTGCTTTATGTTGCTTTACGTTGCCTTGATTTGCCTTGCTTTACGTTGCTTTACGTTGTCTTGCTTTACGTTGCTTTACGTTGCCTTGATTTGCCTTGCTTTACGTTGCTTTACGATGTCTTGCTTTACCTTGCTTTACGTTGCTTTAGATTGCTTTACGTTGCTTTACCTTGCCATTCTTTATGTTGCTTTACGCTGCCTTGCTTTACGTTGCTTTACGTTGCCTTGCTTTACCTGGCTTTACGTTGCCTTGCTTTAACTTGCTTTACATTGCTTTACGTTGCCTTACCTTGCTTTACGTTGTCTTGCTTTACCTTGCTTTACGTTGCCTTGATTTACGTTGCTTTACCTTGCTCTCCCTTGCTTTACCTTGCTTTATGCTACTTTACGTTGCCTTGCTTTACGTTGCTTTACGTTGCTTTACCTTGCTTAACCGTGCTTTATGTTGCTTTACTTTGCCTTGCTTTACGTTGTTTTACTTTGCTTCACCTTGCTTTACGTTGCTTTACGTTGCTTTACGTTGCCTTGCTTTACGTTGCGTTGCTTTACCTTCCTATACCTTGCTTTACCTTGCTTTACCTTTTTTACCTTGCTTTACTTTGCCTTGCTTTACGTTGCTTTACGTTGCCTTGCTTTAAGTTGGGTTACGTTGCTTTACCTTGCTGTACGTTGCTTTACGTTGATTTACGTTGCCTTGCTTTACGTTGCTTTACGTTTCTTTACGTTGCCTTGCTTTACGTTACTTTACGTTGCTTTACGTTGCCTTACTTTACGTTGCGTAGCTTTACGTTGCCTTTCTTTACATTGCTTTACGTTGCTTTACATTGCCTTGCTTTAAGTTGCCTTGCTTTATGTTGCTTTGCCTTTCTTTGCTTTACGTTGCTATACGTTGCCTTGCTTTACGTTGCTTTAAGTTTCCTTGCCTTATCTTGCTTTACGTTGCTTTACGTTGCTTTACGTTGCTTTACGTTGCCTTGCTTTACGTTGCTTTGCCTTGCTTTACCTTGCTGAACCTTGCTTTATGTTGCTTTACGTTGCCTTGCTTTACGTTGTTTTACTTTGCTTTACCTTGATTTATGTTGTTTTACGTTACCTTGCTTTACGTTGCGTTGCCTTGATTTACGTTGCTTTACCTTCCTATACCTTGCTTTACCTTGCTTTACCTTCCTTTACGTAGCTTTACGTTTGTTTACCTTGCTTTACCTTGCTTTACCTTTCTTTACCTTGCTTTACATTGCCATGCTTTACGTTGCTTTACGTTGCGTTACTTTGCTTTACGTTGATTTACGTTGCCTTGCTTTACTTTGCTTTACGTTTCTTTACGCTGCCTTGCTTTACGTTGCTTTACGTTGCTTTACCTTGCTTTACATTGCCTTGCTTTATGTTGCTTTACGATGCATTTCTTTACCTTGCTTTACGTTGCCTTGCTTTACGTTGCTTAACGTTGCCTTGCTTTAAGTTTGGTTAGGTTGCTTTACCTTGCTTTACGTTGATTTACGTTGCTTCACGTTGATTTATTTTGCCTTGATTTACGTTACTTTACGTTACTTTACGTTGCTTTACGTTGCTTTAGGTTGCTTTACATTTCCTTGCTTTACGTTGCTTTACGTTGCTTTACGTTGCTTTACGTTGCTTTATGTTGCCTTGCTTTACGTTGCTTTACGATGCTTTAAGTTGCCTAGCTTTACGTTGCTTTACGTTGCTTTACGTTGCCTTGCTTTACGTTGATTTACGTTGCTTTACGTTGCCTTGCTTTGCCTTGCTTTACGTTGCTTTACGTTGCCTTGCTTTACGTTGCTGTACGTTGCCTTGCTTTAGGTTGCTTTACGTTGCTTTATGTTGCCTTACGTTGCCTTGCTTTGCCTTGCTTTACGTTGCTTTACGTTGCCTTGCTTTACGTTTCTCTACGTTGCTTTACGTTGCTTTACGTTGCCTTGATTTACGTTGCTTTACGTTGCCTTGCTTTACGTTGCTTTACGTTGCTTTACGTTGCCTTGCTTTACGTTGCTTAACGTTGTGTTGCTTTACGTTGCGTTGCTTTAGGTTGATTTATGTTGCTTTACGTTGCTTTACGTTGCCTTGCTTTACTTTGCTTTACGTTGCTTTACGTTGCCTTGCTTTAGGTTGATTTATGTTGCTTTACGTTGCTTTACGTTGCCTTGCTTTACGTTGCTTTACGTTGCTTTACGTTGCCTTGCTTTACGTTGCTTTACGTTGCTTTACGTTGCCTTGCTTTACGTTGCTTTACGTTGCTTTACGTTGCCTTGCTTTACGTTGCTTTACGTTGCCATGCTTTACGTTGCTTTACGTTGCCTTGTTTACGTTGCTTTACGTTGCCTTGCTTTACTTTGCTTTAGGTTCCTTTATGTTGCCTTGATTTACGTTGCTTTACGTTGCTTTACGTTGCTTTACGTTGCCTTGCTTTACCTTGCTTTGCCTTGCCTTCTTTACGTTGCTTTACGTTGCCTTCCTTTACGTTGCTTTACGTTGCCTTTCTTTACGTTGCTTTACGTTGCCTTGCTTTACGTTGCTTTAAGTTGATTTACGTTGCCTTGCTTTACGTTGCTTTACGTTGCTTTACGTTGCCTTGCTTTACGTTGTGTTGCTTTACGTTGCCTTTCTTTACGTTGCTTTACGTTGCTTTACGTTGCCTTGCTTTACGTTGCCTTGCTTTACGTTGCTTTGCCTTTCCTTGCTTTACGTTGCTTTACGTTGCCTTGCTTTACGTTGCTTTAAGTTTCCTTACCTTATGTTGCTTTACGTTGCTTTACGTTGCTTTACGTTGCTTTACGTTGCCTTGCTTTACGTTCCTTTACGTTGCCTTGCTTTACGTTGCCTTGCTTTACGTTCCTTTACGTTGCCTTGCTTTACGTTGCTTTATGTTGCTTTACGTTGCCTTGCTTTACGTTGCTTTACGTTGATTTACGTTGCGTTGCTTTACGTTGCCTTGCTTTAATTTGCCTTGCTTTACGTTGCTTCACGTTGCTTTGCCTTGCCTTACGTTGCTTTACGTTGCTTTACGTTGCCTTGCCTTGCTTTACGTTTCTTTAGGTTGCCTTGCCTTGCCTTACGTTGCTTTACGTTGCCTTGCTTTACGTTGCCTTGCTTTACGTTCCTTTACGTTGCCTTGCTTTACGTTGCTTTATGTTGCTTTACGTTGCCTTGCTTTACGTTGCTTTACGTTGATTTACGTTGCGTTGCTTTACGTTGCCTTGCTTTAATTTGCCTTGCTTTACGTTGCTTCACGTTGCTTTGCCTTGCCTTACGTTGCTTTACGTTGCTTTACGTTGCCTTGCCTTGCTTTACGTTTCTTTAGGTTGCCTTGCCTTGCCTTACGTTGCTTTAGGTTGCCTTGCCTTACGTTTCTTTACGTTGCTTTACGTTGCCTTGCCTTGCTTTACGTTGCTTTACGTTGCCTTGCTTTACGTTGCCTTGCCTTGCTTTACGTTGCTTTACGTTGCCTTGCTTTACGTTTCCTTGCGCTGCTTTTTGTTGCTTTACTTTGCCTTGCTTTAAGTTGCCTTGCTATACGTTGCTTTACGTTGCCTTGCTTTACGTTGCTTTACGTTGCTTTACGTTGCCTTGCTTTACGTTGCTTTACGTTGCTTTACGTTGCTTTACTTTGCCTTGCTTTACGTTGCTTTACGTTGCTTTACGTTGCTTTACGTTGCTTTACCTTGCCTTGCCTTGCTTTATGTTGCTTAACGTTGCTTTACGTTGCCTTGCCTTGCTTTACGTTGCTTTACGTTGCTTTACCTTGCCTTGCCTTGCTTTACGTTGCTTTGCGTTGCTTTACGTTGCTTTACCTTGCCTTGCCTTGCTTTACGTTGCTTTACGTTGCTTTACCTTGCCTTACCTTGCTTTACGTTGCTTTACGTTGCTTAACGTTGCTTTGACTTGCCTTGATTTACGTTGCTTTACATTGCCTTAGGTTGCTTTACGTTGCTTTACGTTGCCTTGCTTTACGTTGCTTTACGTTGCCTTAGGTTGCTTTACGTTGCTTTACGTGGCTTTACCTTGCCTTGCCTTGCTTTACGTTGCTTTGCCTTGCTTTGCATTGCTTTCCCTTGCCTTGCTTTACGTTGTTTTACGTTGCTTTACATTGCTTTAAGTAGCTTTACGTTGCCTTGCTTTACGTTGCTTTACGTTGCCTTGCCTTGCTTTACGTAGCTTTACGTGGCTTTACCTTGCCTTGCCTTGCTTTACGTTGCTTTACGTTGCTTTACCTTGCCTTCCCTTGCTTTACCTTGCTTTACTTTGCTTTACGTTGCTTTACCTTGCCTTGCCTTGCTTTACGTTGCTTTACGTTGCTTTGCCTTGCCTTACGTTGCTTTACGTTTCTTTATCTTGCCTTCCCTTGCTTTACGTTGCTACGTTGCATTATGTTGCTCTTCCTTGCTTGACGTTGCTTTACGTAGCCTTGCCTTGCTTTACGTTGCTTTACGTTGCCTTGCCTTGCTTTACGTTGACTTGCTTTACGTTGCCTTGCCTTTGCTTTACATTGCTTTACGTTGATTTACGTTGCCTTGCTTTACGTTGCCTTGCCTTGCCTTGCTTTACGTTGCTTTACGTTGCCTTGCTTTACGTTGCCTTGGCTTGCCTTACGTTGCTTTACGTTGCCTTGCTTTACGTAACCTTTCCTTTCTTAACGTTGCTTTACGTTGCCTTGCTTTACGTTGCCTTGCCTTGCTTTACGTGGCTTTACGTTGCCTTGCTTTACGTTGCCTTGCCTTGCTTTACGTTGCTTTCCGTTGCCTTGCTTTACGTTGCTTTACCTTGCCTTGCTTTGCGTTGCTTTACGTTGCCTTGCTTTACGTTGCCTTGGTTTACGTTGCTTGACGTTGCCTCGGTTTACGTTGCTTTTCGTTGCCTTACTTTCCGTTCCTTTACGTTGCCTTGCTTGACGTTGCTTTACGTTGCTTTACGTTGCCTTGCTTTACGTTGCTTGACGTTGCCTTGGTTTACGTTGCTGTACGTTGCCTTGCTTTACGTTGCTTTACGTTGCCTTCCTTGACGTTGCTTTACGTTGCTGTACGTTGCCTTGGTTTAAGTTGCTTTACGTTGCCTTGCTTTACGTTGCCTTGCTTTACGTTCCTTTACGTTGCCTTGCTTTACGTTGCCTTGCTTTACGTAGCTTTACGCTGCTTTACGTTGCCTTGATTTACGTTGCTTTACGTTGCCTTATTTTACGTTGCCTTACGTTGCTTTACGTTGCCTTACTTTACGTTGCCTTGCTTTACGTTGCTTTACGTTGCCTTACTTAACTTTGCCTTGCTTTACGTTGCCTTGCTTTACGTTTCTTTACCTTGCGTTACGTTGCTTTACGTTTCCTTGCTTTACGTTGCTTTAAGTTGCTTTACGTTTCCTTATTTACGTTGCTTTACGTTGCTTTAGGTTGCCTTGCTTTACGTTGCTTTACGTTCCCTTGCTTTACGTTGCTTTACGTTGCTTTAGTTTGCTTTACGTTGACTTGCTTTACGTTGCTTTAAGTTGCTTTAGGTTGCCTTGCTTTACGTTGCTCTACGTTGCTTTACGTTGCCTTGCTTTACGTTTCTTTGCCTCGCCTTGCTTTACGTTCCTTTACGTTGCCTTGCTTTACGTTGCTTTACGTTGCTTTAAGTTGCCTTGATTTGCCTTGCTTTACGTTGCTTTACGTTGCCTTGCTTTACGTTGCTTTACGTTGCTTTACGTTGCTTTACGTTGCCTTGCTTTACGTTGCTTTACGTTGCTTTACGTTGCCTTGCTTTACGTTGCTTTACCTTGCTTTTCCTTGCTTTACGTTGCATTGTTTTACGTTGCTTTATGTTGCTTTACGTCGCCTTGCTCTATGTTGCCTTGTTTTACGTTGCTTTATGTTGCCTTGCTTTACGTTGCTTTACGTTGCTCTAAGTTGCTTTACGTTGCCTTGCTTTACGTTGCTTTACGTTGATTTACGTTGCTTGACGTTGCTTTACGTTGCCTTGCTTTACGTTCCTTTACGTTGCTTTACATTGCTGTGCTTTACGTTGCCTTGCTTTACTTTGCTTTACGTTTCTTTACGTTGCCTTGTTTTACGTTGCTTTACGTTGCCTTGATTTGCCTTGCTTTACGTTGCTTTAAGTTGTCTTGCTTTACGTTGTTTTACGTTGCCTTGATTTGCCTTGCTTTACGTTGCCTTACGTTGCTTTACCTTGCTTTACCTTTCTTTACCTTGCTTTACGTTGCCTTGCTTTACGTTGCTTTACGTTGCCTTGCTTTAAGTTTGGTTAGGTTCCTTTACCTTGCTTTACATTGATTTACGTTGCTTTACGTTGATTTACGTTGCCTTGATTTACGTTACTTTACGTTGCTTTACGTTGCTTTAGGTTGCTTTACATTTCCTTGCTTTACGTTGCTTTACTTTGTTTTACGTTGCTTTATGTTGCCTTGATTTACGTTGCTTTACGATGCTTTACGTTGCCTAGCTTTACGTTGCCTTACGTTGCTTTACGTTGCCTTGCTTTACGTTGATTTACGTTGCTTTACGTTGCCTTGCTTTGCCTTGCTTTACGTTGCTTTACGTTGCCTTGCTTTACGTTGCTGTACGTTGCCTTGCTTTACGTTGCTTTACGTTGCTTTATGTTGCTTTACGTTGCCTTGCTTTGCCTTGCTTTACGTTGCCTTAAGTTGTGTTGCTTTACGTTACGTTGCTTTACGTTGCCTTGCTTTACTTTGCTTTACGTTGCTTTACGTTGCCTTGCTTTACTTTGCTTTACGTTGCTTTACATTGCCTTGCCTTACGTTGATTTATGTTGCTTTACGTTGCTTTACGTTGCATTGTTTTACGTTGCTTTACGTTGCTTTACGTTGCCTTGCTTTACGTTGCTTTACGTTGCTTTACATTGCCTTGCTTTACGTTGCTTTACGTTGCCATGCTTTACGTTGCTTTACGTTGCTTTACGTTGCCTTGCTTTACGTTGCTTTACGTTGCCTTGCTTTACGTTGTTTTAGGTTGCTTTATGTTGCCTTGATTTACGTTGCTTTACGTTGCTTTACGTTGCTTTACGTTGCCTTGCTTTACGTTGCTTTGCCTTGCCTTGCTTTACGTTGCTTTACGTTGCCTTGCTTTACCTTGCTTTGCCTTGCCTTCTTTACGTTGCTTTACGATGCCTTCCTTTACGTTGCTTTACGTTGTTTTGCTTTGCCATGCTTTACTTTGCTTTACGTTGCCTTGCTTTACGTTGCTTTACGTTGCCTTGCTTTACGTTGCTTTACGTTGCTTTACGTTGCCTTTCTTTACGTTGATTTACGTTGCCTTGCTTTACGTTGCTTTAAGTTGATTTACGTTGCCTTGCTTTACGTTGCTTTACGTTGCTTTACGTTGCCTTGCTTTACGTTGTGTTGCTTTAAGTTGCGTTTCTTTATGTTGCTTTACGTTGCTTTACGTTGCCTTGCTTTACGTTGCCTTGCTTTACGTTGCTTTGCCTTTCTTTGCTTTACGTTGCTTTACGTTGCCTTGCTTTACGTTGCTTTAAGTTTCCTTACCTTATGTTGCATTACGTTGCTTTACGTTGCTTTACGTTGCTTTACGTTGCCTTGCTTTACGTTGCTTTACGTTGCTTTACGTTGCCTTGCTTTACGTTGCTATACGTTGCTTTACGTTGCCTTGCTTTACGTTGCCGTGCTTTACGTTACCTTGCTTTACGTTGCTTTACGTTGCTTTACGTTGCTTTACGTTGCCGTGCTTTACATTGATTGACGTTGCTTTACGTTGCTTGACGTTGCTTTACGTTCCTATACGTTGCCTTGCTTTACGTTGCTTTACGTTGCTTTACGTTGCCTTGCATTACGTTGCTTTACATTGCCCTGCTTTACGTTGCTTTACGCTGCTTTACGTTGCCTTGATTTACGTTGCTTTACGTTGCCTTACTTTACGTTGCCTTACGTTGCTTTACGTTGCCTTACTTTACGTTGCCTTGCTTTACGTTGCTTTACGTTGCCTTAGTTAACTTTGCCTTGCTTTACGTTGCCTTGCTTTATGTTGCTTTACGTTGTTTTACGTTGCTTGACGTTGTTTTACGTTGCCTTGCTTTTACGTTGCTTTACGTTGCTTTACGTTGCTTTACGTTGCGTTGCTTTACGTTGCTTTACGTTGCCTTGCTTTACCTTGTTTACATTGCTTTACTTTGCTTTACGTTGCCTTGATTACGTTGCTTTACGTTGCCTTGCTTTACGTTGCTTTACGTTGCTTTACGTTGCCTTGTTTTACGTTGCTTTACGTTGCCTTGATTTGCCTTGCTTTACGTTGCTTTAAGTTGTCTTGCTTTACGTTGCTTTACGTTGCCTTGATTTGCCTTGCTTTACGTTGCCTTACGTTGCTTTACCTTTCTTTACCTTGCTTTACGTTGCCTTGCCTTACGTTGCTTTACGTTGCCTTGCTTTAGTTTGCTTTACGTTGCTTTACGTTGCCTTGCTTTACTTTGCTTTACGTTGCTTTACATTGCCTTGCTTTACGTTGATTTATGTTGCTTTACGTTGCTTTACGTTGCCTTGTTTTACGTTGCTTTACCTTGCTTTAAGTTGCCTTGCTTTACGTTGATTTACGTTGCTTTACATTGCCTTGCTTTACGTTGCTTTACGTTGCCATGATTTACGTTGCTTTACGTTTCTTTACGTTGCCTTGCTTTACGTTGCTTTACGTTGCCTTGCTTTACGTTGTTTTAGATTGCTTTATGTTGCCTTGATTTACGTTGCTTTACGTTGCTTTACGTTGCTTTACGTTGCCTTGCTTTACGTTGCTTTGCCTTGCCTTGCTTTACGTTGCTTTACGTTGCCTTGCTTTACCTTGCTTTGCCTTGCCTTCTTTACGTTGCTTTACGTTGCCTTCCTTTACGTTGCTTTACGTTGCGTTGCTTTGCCTTGCTTTACGTTGCTTTACGTTGCCTTGCTTTACGTTGCTTTACGTTGCCTTGCTTTACGTTGCTTTACGTTGCTTTACGTTGCCTTTCTTTACGTTGCTTTACGTTGCCTTGCTTTACGTTGCTTTAAGTTGATTTACGTTGCCTTGCTTTACGTTGCTTTACGTTGCTTTACGTTGCCTTGCTTTACGTTGTGTTGCTTTACGTTGCCTTTCTTTACGTTGCTTACGTTGCTTTACGTTGCCTTGCTTTACGTTGCCTTGCTTTACGTTGCTTTGCCTTTCTTTGCTTTACGTTGCTTTACGTTGCCTTGCTTTACGTTGCTTTAAGTTTCCTTACCTTATGTTGCTTTACGTTGCTTTACGTTGCTTTACGTTGCTTTACGTTGCCTTGCTTTACGTTGCTTTACGTTGCCTTGCTTTACGTTGCTATACGTTGCTTTACGTTGCTTTACGTTGCCTTGCTTTACGTTGCTTTACGTTGCTTTACGTTGCCTTGCTGTACGTTGTTTTACGTTGCCTTGCTTTACGTTGCTTTACGTTGCTTTACGTTGCCTTGCTTTACATTGCTTTATGTTGCTTTACGTTTCCTTGCTTTACGTTGCTTTGCCTTGCCTTGCTTTACGTTGCTTTACGTTGCTTTGCTTTACCTTGCTTTCCCTTGCCTTGCTTTACGTTGCTTTACGTTGCCTTGCTTTACGTTGCTTTAAGTTGCTTTATTTTGCCTTGCTTTATGTTGCTTTACGTTGCTTTACGTTGCTTTACGTTTCCTTGCTTTACGTTGCTTTACGTTGCTTTACGTTGCCTTGCTTTACGTTGCTTTACGTTGCTTTACGTTGCCTTCCTTTACGTTGCTTTATGTCGCTTTACGTTGCCTTGCTTTACGTTTCTTTACCTTGCGTTACGTTGCTTTACGTTTCCTTGCTTTACGTTGCTTTAAGTTGCTATAAGTTTCCTTGTTTACGTTGCTTTACGTTTCTTTGCCTTGCCTTGCTTTACGTTGCTTTACGTTGCCTTGCTCTACCTTGCTTTACTTTGCTTTAAGTTGCCTTGATTTGCCTTGCTTTACGTTGCTTTACTTTGCCTTGCTTTACGTTGCTTTACGTTGCTTTACGTTGCCTTGCTTTACTTTGCTTTACGTTGCTTTACGTTGCCTTGCTTTACGTTGCTTTACCTTGTTTTACCTTGCTTTACTTTGCCTTGTTTTACGTTGCTTTACGTTGCTTTACGTCGCCTTGCTTTATGTAGCCTTGTTTTACGTTGCTTTATGTTGCCTTGCTTTACGTTGCTTTACGTTGCTCTAAGTTGCTTTACCTTGCCTTGCTTTACGTTGCTTTATGTTGATTTACGTTGCTTGACGTTGCTTTACGTTTCCTTGCTTTACGTTGCTTTACTTTGCATTACGTTGCCTTGTTTATGTTGCCTTGCTTTACGTTGCTTTACGTTGCTTTACATTGCTGTGCTTTACGTTGCTTTGCTTTACGTTGCTTTACGTTGCTTTACATTTCATTGCTTTACGTTGCCTTGCTTTACATTGCCTTGCTTTACGTTGCTTTACGTTGCCTTGCTTTACGTTGCTTTAGGCTGCTTTACGTTGCTTGACGTTGTATTACGTTGCCTTGCTTATACGTTGCTTTACGTTGCTTTACGTTGCATTTCTTTACGTTGCTTTACCTTCCTTTACGTTGCTTTACGTTGCCTTGCTTTACGTTGCTTTACGTTGCTTTACGTTGCCTTGCTTTATGTTGCTTTACGTTGCCATGCTTTACGTTGCTATACGTTGCCTTACGTTGCCTTGCTTTATGTTGCTTTAAGTTGCTTTACGTTGCCTTGCCTTGCTTTACGTTGCTTTACGTTGCCTTGCTTTACGTTGCTTTACGTTGCTTTACGTTGCCTTCCTTTACGTTGCTTTATGTCGCTTTACGTTGCCTTGCTTTACGTTTCTTTACATTGCCTTACGTTGCTTTACGTTTCCTTGCTTTACGTTGCTTTAAGTTGCTATACGTTTCCTTGTTTACGTTGCTTTACGTTGCTTTACGTTGCCTTGCATTACGTTGCTTTACGTTGCTTTACGTTGCCTTGCTTTACGTTGCTTTATGTTGCTTTACGTTGCCTTGCTTTATGTTGCTTTACGTAGCCTTGCTTTACATTGCTTGACGTTGCTTTACATTGATTTACGTTGCCTTGCTTTACCTTGCTTTATGTTGCCTTGATTTACCTTGCTTTACCTTGCTTAACCTTGCTTTATGTTGCTTTACGTTGCCTTGCTTTACGTTGCTTTACCTTGCTTCACCTTGCTTTACGTTGCTTTACTTTGATTTACGTTGCCTTACTTTGATTTACGTTGCCTTGCTTTACGTTTGTTTACCTTGCTTTACCTTGCTTTACCTTGCTTTACGTTGCCTTGCTTTACGTTGCTTTACGTTGCTTTACGTTGCCTTGCTTTACGTTCCTTTACGTTGCTTTACGTTGCCTTGCTTTACGTTGCCTTGCTTTACCTTGATTTGCCTTGCCTTGCTTTACGTTGCTTTAAGTTGCCTTGCTTTACGTTGCTTTACGTTGCTTTACGTTGCCTTGCTTTACTTTGCTTTACGTTGCTTTACATTGCCTTGCTTTACGTTGATTTATGTTGCTTTACGTTGCTTTACATTGCCTTGCTTTACGTTGCTTTACGTTGCTTTACGTTGCCTTGCTTTACGTTGCTTTACGTTGCTTTACATTGCCTTGCTTTACCTTGCTTTACGTTGATTTACGTTGCCTTGCTTTACCTTGCTTTATGTTGCCTTGATTTACCTTGCTTTACCTTGCTTTACCTTGCTGTACGCTGCTTTACGTTGCTTTGCTTTACGTTGCTTTACCTTGCTTTACATTGCTTAACCTTGCTTTATGTTGCTTTACGTTGCCTTGCTTTACGTTGCTTTACGTTGCTTTACGTTGCCTTGCTTTACATTGCTTTATGTTGCTTTACGTTTCCTTGCTTTACGTTGCTTTGCCTTGCCTTGCTTTACGTTGCTTTACGTTGCTTTGCTTTACCTTGCTTTCCCTTGCCTTTCTTTACGTTGCTTTACGTTGCCTTGCTTTACGTTGCTTTAAGTTGCTTTATTTTGCCTTGCTTTATGTTGCTTTACGTTGCTTTACGTTGCTTTACGTTTCCTTGCTTTACGTTGCTTTACGTTGCTTTACGTTGCCTTGCTTTACGTTGCTTTACGTTGCTTTACGTTGCCTTCCTTTACGTTGCTTTATGTCGCTTTACGTTGCCTTGCTTTACGTTTCTTTACCTTGCGTTACGTTGCTTTACGTTTCCTTGCTTTACGTTGCTTTAAGTTGCTATAAGTTTCCTTGTTTACGTTGCTTTACGTTTCTTTGCCTTGCCTTGCTTTACGTTGCTTTACGTTGCCTTGCTCTACCTTGCTTTACGTTGCTTTAAGTTGCCTTGATTTGCCTTGCTTTACGTTGCTTTACTTTGCCTTGCTTTACGTTGCTTTACGTTGCTTTACGTTGCCTTGCTTTAATTTGCTTTACGTTGCTTTACGTTGCCTTGCTTTACGTTGCTTTACCTTGTTTTACCTTGCTTTACGTTGCCTTGTTTTACGTTGCTTTACGTTGCTTTACGTCGCCTTGCTTTATGTAGCCTTGTTTTACGTTGCTTTATGTTGCCTTGCTTTACGTTGCTTTACGTTGCTCTAAGTTGCTTTACCTTGCCTTGCTTTACGTTGCTTTATGTTGATTTACGTTGCTTGACGTTGCTTTACGTTTCCTTGCTTTACGTTGCTTTACTTTGCTTTACGTTGCCTTGTTTATGTTGCCTTGCTTTACGTTGCTTTACGTTGCTTTACATTGCTGTGCTTTACGTTGCTTTGCTTTACGTTGCTTTACGTTGCTTTACATTTCATTGCTTTACGTTGCCTTGCTTTACATTGCCTTGCTTTACGTTGCTTTACGTTGCCTTGCTTTACGTTGCTTTAGGCTGCTTTACGTTGCTTGACGTTGTATTACGTTGCCTTGCTTATACGTTGCTTTACGTTGCTTTACGTTGCATTTCTTTACGTTGCTTTACCTTCCTTTACGTTGCTTTACGTTGCCTTGCTTTACGTTGCTTTACGTTGCTTTACGTTGCCTTGCTTTATGTTGCTTTACGTTGCCATGCTTTACGTTGCTATACGTTGCCTTACGTTGCCTTGCTTTATGTTGCTTTAAGTTGCTTTACGTTGCCTTGCCTTGCTTTACGTTGCTTTACGTTGCCTTGCTTTACGTTGCTTTACGTTGCTTTACGTTGCCTTCCTTTACGTTGCTTTATGTCGCTTTACGTTGCCTTGCTTTACGTTTCTTTACATTGCGTTACATTGCTTTACGTTTCCTTGCTTTACGTTGCTTTAAGTTGCTATACGTTTCCTTGTTTACGTTGCTTTACGTTGCTTTACGTTGCCTTGCATTACGTTGCTTTACGTTGCTTTACGTTGCCTTGCTTTACGTTGCTTTATGTTGCTTTACGTTGCCTTGCTTTATGTTGCTTTACGTAGCCTTGCTTTACATTGCTTGACGTTGCTTTACATTGATTTACGTTGCCTTGCTTTACCTTGCTTTATGTTGCCTTGATTTACCTTGCTTTACCTTGCTTAACCTTGCTTTATGTTGCTTTACGTTGCCTTGCTTTACGTTGCTTTACCTTGCTTCACCTTGCTTTACGTTGCTTTACTTTGATTTACGTTGCCTTACTTTGATTTACGTTGCCTTGCTTTACGTTTGTTTACCTTGCTTTACCTTGCTTTACCTTGCTTTACGTTGCCTTGCTTTACGTTGCTTTACGTTGCTTTACGTTGCCTTGCTTTACGTTCCTTTACGTTGCTTTACGTTGCCTTGCTTTACGTTGC
Organism: Phaenicophaeus curvirostris; assembly: GCF_032191515.1. NCBI lineage: Eukaryota > Metazoa > Chordata > Aves > Cuculiformes > Cuculidae > Phaenicophaeus > Phaenicophaeus curvirostris. Next base: position 144,958 of record NW_027206721.1, read on the forward strand.
CTTGCTTTACCTTGATTTGCCTTGCCTTGCTTTACGTTGCTTTAAGTTGCCTTGCTTTACGTTGCTTTACGTTGCTTTACGTTGCCTTGCTTTACTTTGCTTTACGTTGCTTTTCATTGCCTTGCTTTACGTTGATTTATGTTGCTTTACGTTGCTTTACGTTGCTTTACGTTGCTTTACGTTGCCTTGCTTTACGTTGCTTTACGTTGCTTTACATTGCCTTGCTTTACCTTGCTTTACGTTGATTTACGTTGCCTTGCTTTACCTTGCTTTATGTTGCCTTGATTTACCTTGCTTTACCTTGCTTTACCTTGCTGTACGCTGCTTTACGTTGCTTTGCTTTACGTTGCTTTACCTTGCTTTACATTGCTTAACCTTGCTTTATGTTGCTTTACGTTGCCTTGCTTTACGTTGCTTTACCTTGCTTCACCTTGCTTTACGTTGCTTTACGTTGATTTACGTTGCCTTGCTTTACGTTTCTTTACCTTGCTGTACCTTGCTTTACCTTCCTTTACGTTGCTTTACGTTGCCTTGCTTTACGTTTTTTTACCTTGCTTTACGTTGCTTTACGTTGCTTTACGTTGCCTTGCTTTACGTTGCTTTACGTTGCTTTACGTTGCCTTGCTTTACGTTGTTTTACGTTGCTTTACGTTGCCTTGCTTTACGTTGCTTTACGTTGCCTTGGTTTACGTTGTTTACGTTGCTTTACGATGCCTTGCTTTACGTTGCTTTACGTTGCTTTACGTTGCTTTACATTGATTTACGTTGCCTTGCTTTACCTTGCTTTACGTTGCCTTGTTTAGATTGATTTACGTTGCTTTAAGTTGCCTTGCTTTACCTTGCTTTACGTTGCCTTGCTTTACCTTGCTTTACGTTGCCTTGATTTACCTTGCTTAACCTTGTTTTACCTTGCTTAACCTTGCTTTATGTTGCTTTACGTTGCCTTGCTTTACGTTGCTTTACCTTGCCTTGCTTTACGTTGCTTTGCCTTGCCTTGATTTACCTTGCTTTACGTTGATTTACGTTGCCTGTATTTACGTTGCTTTGCCTTGCCTTGCTTTAGGTTGCTTTACGTTGCCTTGCTTTACGTTGCTTTAAGTTGATTTACGTTACTTTACGTTGCCTTGCTTTACGTTGCTTTGCCTTGCCTTGCTTTACGTTGCTTTACTTTGCCTTGCTTTACGTTGCTTTATGTTGCCTTGCTTTACGTTGCTTTACGTTGCTTTACGTTGCTTTACGTTGCCTTGCTTTACGTTGCTTTACGTTGCTTTACGTTGCCTTGCTTTACGTTGCTTTACGTTGCTTTACGTTGCCTTGCTTTACGTTGCTTTACGCTTCTTTACGTTCCCTTGATTTACGTTGCTTTACGTTGCCTTACTTTACGTTGCCTTACGTTGCTTTACGTTGCCTTACTTTACGTTGCCTTGCTTTACGTTACCTTGCTTTACGTTGCTTTACGTTGCTTTACGTTGCCGTGCTTTACGTTGATTTACGTTGCTTTACGTTGCTATACGTTGCCTTGCTTTACGTTGATTTACGTTGCTTTACGTTGCCTTGCATTACGTTGCTTTACATTGCCTTGTTTTACGTTGCTTTACGCTGCTTTACGTTGCCTTGATTTACGTTGCTTTACGTTGCCTTACTTTACGTTGCCTTACGTTGCTTTACGTTGCCTTACTTTACGTTGCATTGCTTTACCTTGTTTACGTTGCCTTAGTTAACTTTGCCTTGCTTTACGTTGCCTTGCTTTACGTTGCTTTACGTTGTTTTACGTTGCTAGACGTTGTTTTACGTTGCCTTGCTTTTACGTTGCTTTACGTTGCTTTACGTTGTGTTGCTTTACGTTGCTTTACGTTGCCTTGCTTTACCTTGTTTACGTTGCTTTACTTTGCTTTACGTTGCCTTGATTACGTTGCTTTACGTTGCCTTGCTTTACGTTGCTTTACGTTGCTTTACGTTGCTTTACGTTGCCTTGCTTTACGTTGCTTTACGTTGCTTTACGTTGCTTTAAGTTGCTTTACGTTGCCTTGCTGTACGTTGTTTTACGTTGCCTTGCATTACGTTGCTTTACGTTGCTTTACGTTGCTTTACGTTGCCTTGCTTTACATTGCTTTATGTTGCTTTACGTTTCCTTGCTTTACGTTGTTTTGCCTTGCCTTGCTTTACGTTACTTTACGTTGCCTTGATTTACGTTGCTTTAAGTTGCTTTACTTTGCCTTGCTTTACGTTGCTTTACGTTGCTTTACGTTGCTTTGCTTTGCCTTGCTTTACGTTGCTTTACGTTGCCTTGCTTTACGTTGCTTTACGTTGCCTTGCTTTACATTGCTTTACGTTGCCTTTCTTTACGTTGCTTTACGTTGCCTTGCTTTACGTTGTGTTGCTTTACGTTGCCTTTCTTTACGTTGCTTTACGTTGCTTTACGTTGCGTTGTTTTACATTGCTTTACGTTGCCTTGCTTTACATTGCTTTACGTTGCCTTGCTTTACGTTACGTTACAGTGCTTTATGTTGCCTTGCTTTACATTACTTTACGAAGCCTTGCTTTACGTTGCTTTGCCTTGCTTTGCCTTGCTTTACGTTGCCTTGCTTTACCATGCCTTACGTTGCTTTACCTTGCTTTAGCTTGCTTTACCTTGCTTTACGTTGCCTTGCTTTGCCTTGCTTTACGTTGCTTTACGTTGCCTTTCTTTACGTTGCTTTACGTTGCTTTACCTTGCTTTACCTTGCTTTACCTTGCTTTACCTTACTTTACGTTGCCTTGCTTTGCCTTGATTTACGTTGCCTTGCTTTACGTTGCTTTACGTTGCTTTAACTTGCTTTACCTTGCTTTACCTTGCTTCAAGTTGCTTTACGCTGCCTTGCTTTACGTTGATTTATGTGTCCTTGCTTTACGTTACTTTACGTTGCTTTACCTTACTTTACCTTGCTTTACCTTGCTTTACGTTGCCTTGCTTTACGTTGCTTTACGTTGCTTTACCTTGCTTTACCTTGCTTCACCTTGCTTTACGTTGCTTTACTTTGATTTACGTTGCCTTACTTTGATTTACGTTGCCTTGCTTTACGTTTGTTTACCTTGCTTTACCTTGCTTTACCTTGCTTTACGTTGCCTTGCTTTACGTTGCTTTACGTTGCTTTACGTTGCCTTGCTTTACGTTCCTTTACGTTGCTTTACGTTGCCTTGCTTTACGTTGCCTTGCTTTACCTTGATTTGCCTTGCCTTGCTTTACGTTGCTTTAAGTTGCCTTGCTTTACGTTGCTTTACGTTGCTTTACGTTGCCTTGCTTTACTTTGCTTTACGTTGCTTTACATTGCCTTGCTTTACGTTGATTTATGTTGCTTTACGTTGCTTTACATTGCCTTGCTTTACGTTGCTTTACGTTGCTTTACGTTGCCTTGCTTTACGTTGCTTTACGTTGCTTTACATTGCCTTGCTTTACCTTGCTTTACGTTGATTTACGTTGCCTTGCTTTACCTTGCTTTATGTTGCCTTGATTTACCTTGCTTTACCTTGCTTTACCTTGCTGTACGCTGCTTTACGTTGCTTTGCTTTACGTTGCTTTACCTTGCTTTACATTGCTTAACCTTGCTTTATGTTGCTTTACGTTGCCTTGCTTTACGTTGCTTTACCTTGCTTCACCTTGCTTTACGTTGCTTTACGTTGATTTACGTTGCCTTGCTTTACGTTTCTTTACCTTGCTGTACCTTGCTTTACCTTGCTTTACCTTCCTTTACGTTGCTTTACGTTGCCTTGCTTTACGTTTGTTTACCTTGCTTTACGTTGCTTTACGTTGCTTTACGTTGCCTTGCTTTACGTTGCTTTACGTTGCTTTACGTTGCCTTGCTTTACGTTGTTTTACGTTGCTTTACGTTGCCTTGCTTTACGTTGCTTTACGTTGCCTTGGTTTACGTTGTTTACGTTGCTTTACGATGCCTTGCTTTACGTTGCTTTACGTTGCTTTACGTTGCTTTACATTGATTTACGTTGCCTTGCTTTACCTTGCTTTACGTTGCCTTGTTTAGATTGATTTACGTTGCTTTAAGTTGCCTTGCTTTACTTTGCTTTACGTTGCCTTGCTTTACCTTGCTTTACGTTGCCTTGATTTACCTTGCTTAACCTGGTTTTACCTTGCTTAACCTTGCTTTATGTTGCTTTACGTTGCCTTGCTTTACGTTGCTTTACCTTGCCTTGCTTTACGTTGCTTTGCCTTGCCTTGATTTACCTTGCTTTACGTTGATTTACGTTGCCTGTATTTACGTTGCTTTGCCTTGCCTTGCTTTAGGTTGCTTTACGTTGCCTTGCTTTACGTTGCTTTAAGTTGATTTACGTTACTTTACGTTGCCTTGCTTTACGTTGCTTTGCCTTGCCTTGCTTTACGTTGCTTTACTTTGCCTTGCTTTACGTTGCTTTATGTTGCCTTGCTTTACGTTGCTTTACGTTGCTTTACGTTGCTTTACGTTGCCTTGCTTTACGTTGCTTTACGTTGCTTTACGTTGCCTTGCTTTACGTTGCTTTACGTTGCTTTACGTTGCCTTGCTTTACGTTGCTTTACGCTTCTTTACGTTCCCTTGATTTACGTTGCTTTACGTTGCCTTACTTTACGTTGCCTTACGTTGCTTTACGTTGCCTTACTTTACGTTGCCTTGCTTTACGTTACCTTGCTTTACGTTGCTTTACGTTGCTTTACGTTGCCGTGCTTTACGTTGATTTACGTTGCTTTACGTTGCTTGACGTTGCTTTACGTTGCTATACGTTGCCTTGCTTTACGTTGCTTTACGTTGCTTTACGTTGCCTTGCATTACGTTGCTTTACATTGCCTTGTTTTACGTTGCTTTACGCTGCTTTACGTTGCCTTGATTTACGTTGCTTTACGTTGCCTTACTTTACGTTGCCTTACGTTGCTTTACGTTGCCTTACTTTACGTTGCCTTGCTTTACCTTGCTTTACGTTGCCTTAGTTAACTTTGCCTTGCTTTACGTTGCCTTGCTTTACGTTGCTTTACGTTGTTTTACGTTGCTAGACGTTGTTTTACGTTGCCTTGCTTTTACGTTGCTTTACGTTGCTTTACGTTGCTTTACGTTGCTTTACGTTGTGTTGCTTTACGTTGCTTTACGTTGCCTTGCTTTACCTTGTTTACGTTGCTTTACTTTGCTTTACGTTGCCTTGATTACGTTGCTTTACGTTGCCTTGCTTTACGTTGCTTTACGTTGCTTTACGTTGCTTTACGTTGCCTTGCTTTACGTTGCTTTACGTTGCTTTACGTTGCTTTAAGTTGCTTTACGTTGCCTTGCTGTACGTTGTTTTACGTTGCCTTGCATTACGTTGCTTTACGTTGCTTTACGTTGCTTTACGTTGCCTTGCTTTACATTGCTTTATGTTGCTTTACGTTTCCTTGCTTTACGTTGTTTTGCCTTGCCTTGCTTTACGTTACTTTACGTTGCCTTGATTTACGTTGCTTTAAGTTGCTTTACTTTGCCTTGCTTTACGTTGCTTTACGTTGCTTTACGTTGCTTTGCTTTGCCTTGCTTTACGTTGCTTTACGTTGCCTTGCTTTACGTTGCTTTACGTTGCCTTGCTTTACGTTGCTTTACGTTGCCTTTCTTTACGTTGCTTTACGTTGCCTTGCTTTACGTTGTGTTGCTTTACGTTGCCTTTCTTTACGTTGCTTTACGTTGCTTTACGTTGCGTTGTTTTACATTGCTTTACGTTGCCTTGCTTTACATTGCTTTACGTTGCCTTGCTTTACGTTACGTTACAGTGCTTTATGTTGCCTTGCTTTACATTACTTTACGTTTCCTTGCTTTACGTTGCTTTACCTTGCTTTAGCTTGCTTTACCTTGCTTTACGTTGCCTTGCTTTGCCTTGCTTTACGTTGCTTTACGTTGCCTTTCTTTACGTTGCTTTACGTTGCTTTACCTTGCTTTACCTTGCTTTACGTTGCTTTACCTTGCTTTACCTTGCTTTACCTTACTTTACGTTGCCTTGCTTTGCCTTGATTTACGTTGCCTTGCTTTACGTTGCTTTACGTTGCTTTAACTTGCTTTACCTTGCTTTACCTTGCTTCAAGTTGCTTTACGCTGCCTTGCTTTACGTTGATTTATGTGTCCTTGCTTTACGTTACTTTACGTTGCTTTACCTTACTTTACCTTGCTTTACCTTGCTTTACGTTGCCTTGCTTTACGTTGCTTTACGTTGCTTTACCTTGCTTTACCTTGCTTAACTTTGCTTTACGTTGCCTTGCTTTACGTTGCTATACGTTGCTTTACGTTGCCTTGCTTTACGTTGCTTTACGTTGCCTTACTATACGTTACTTTACGTTGCTTTACGTTGCCTTGCTAACGTTGCTTTTCGTTGCCTTGCTTTACATTGCTTTACGTTGCTTTGCTTTACATTGCTTTACGTTGCTTTACCTTGCTTTACCTTGCTTTACCTTGCTTTACGTTGCTTTACGTTGCCTTATTTTACGTTGCTTTACGTTGCCTTGATTTACGTTGCTTTACCTTGCTTTACGTTGCTTTACGTTGCTTTACGTTGCCTTGATTTACGTTGCTTTACCTTGCTTTACCTTCCTTTACCTTGCTTTGCCTTGCTTAACATTGCCTTGCTTTACCTTGCCTGACGTTGCTTTGCCTTGCTTTACCTTGTTTACGTTGCTTTACGTTGCTTTAGGTTGCCTTGCTTTACGTTGCTTTACGTTGCCTTGCTTTACGTTGCTTTAAGTTTCTTTACGTTGCCTTGCTTTAGCTTGCTTTACGTTGCCTTTCATTACCTTGCTTTACGTTGCTTTACGTTGCTTTAGCTTGCTTTACGTTGCTTTACGTTTTCTTGCTTTACCTTGCTTTACCTTGCTTTACCTTGCTTTACGTTGCTTTACGTTGCCTTGCTTTACGTTGCCTTACGTTGCCTTGCTTTACGTTGCCTTGCTTTACGTTGTTTTACGTTGCCTTGCTTTACGTTGCCTTGCATTACCTTGCTTTACGTTGCTTTACCTTGTATTGCTTTACCTTGTTTTACGTTGCTTTACATTGCTTTACCTTGCTTTACGTTGCTTTACTATGTCTTGCCTTGCCTTTCCTTTACTTTGCCTTGCTTTACGTTGCTTTACGTTGCCTTGTTTTACGTTGCTTTACGTTTCCTTAATTTACGTTGCCTTGCGTTTCCTTGCTTTACGTTGCCTTGCCTTGCTTTACGTTGCCTTGCCTTGCTTTACTTTGCCTTGCCTTGCCTTGCTTTACGTTGCTTTACGTTGCCTTGCTTTACGTTGCCTTTCCTTGCTTTACGTTGCTTTACGTTGCCTTGCTTTACGTTGCTTTACGTTGACTTGCTTTACGTTGCTTTACGTTGACTTGCTTTACGTTAATTTACGTTGACTTGCCTTACGTTGCTTTACGTTGCCTTGCCTTACGTTGCCTTGCTTTTCGTTGCCTTTGCTTTACATTGCTTTACGTTGCCTTGCTTTACGTTGCCTTGCCTTGCTTTACGTTGCCTTGCCATGCCTTGCTTGACGTTGCTTTACGTTGCCTTGCTTTACGTTGGCTTGCCTTGCCTTGCTTTACGTTGCTTTACGTTGCCTTTCCTTACGTTGATTTACGTTGCCTTGCTTGACGTTGCCTTGTCTTGCCTTGCTTTACGTTGCCTTGCCTTCTCTTGTTTTACATTGCTTTACGTTGCCTTGTTTTACGTTGCTTTACGTTGCCTTGCTTCACATTGCTTTACCTTGCTTTAACTTGCCTTGATTTACCTTGTTATACGTTGCTTTACGTTGCCTTGCTTTACCTTGCTTTACCTTGCTTTACGTTGCCTTGATTTACCTTGCTTTACGTTGATTTGACTTGCTTAAACTTGCCTTGCTTTAACTTGCTTAACGTTGCTTTGCCTTGCTTTACCTTGTCTGTCTTTGCCTTGCTTTACGTTGCTTTGCCTTGCATTGCCTTGCTTTACGTTGCCTTGGTTTACCTTGCCTTATGTTGTTTTGCCTTGCTTTACCTTGTTAACGTTGCTTTACGTTGCTTTACGTTACCTTCCTTTACGTTGCTTTACGTTTCCTTGCATTACGTTGCTTTATGTTGCTTTACGTTGCCTTGCTTTACCTTGCTTTACGTTGCCTTGCATTACCTTGCTTTACCTTGCTTTACGATGCTTAACGTTGCTTTATGTTGCCTTGATTTACGTTGCTTTACGTTGCTTTACCTTGCTTTACCTTACTTTACCTTCCTTTGCGTTGCTTTACTTTGCCTTGCTTTACCTTGCTTTACCTTGCTTTAACATGCTTTACCTTGCTTTGCTTTACGTTGCTTTACGATGCCTTGCTTTACGTTGATTTACGTTGCTTTACCTTGTTTTACCTAGCTTTACGTTGCCTTGCTTTACGTTGCTTCACGTTGCCTTGCTTTACTTTCCTTTACGTTGCTTTACCTTGCTTTACCTTGCTTTACCTTGCTTTACGTTGCCTTGGTTTACGTTGCTTTAAGTTGCCTTGCTTTATGTTGCTTTAAGTTGCCTTGCTTTACGTTGCTTTTCGTTGCCTTTCTTTACGTCGCCTTGCTTTACGTTGCTTTACCTTGCTTTACCTTGCTTTACCTTGCTTTACGTTGCCTTGCTTTACCTTGATTTATGTTGCCTTGCTTTACGTTGCTTTACGTTGCTTTAACTTGCTTTACCTTGCTTTACATTGCTTCACGTTGATTTACGTTGCCTTGCTTTACGTTGATTTATGTGTCCTTGCTTTACGTTACTTTACGTTGCTTTACCTTGCTTTACATTCCTTTACCTTGATTTACGTTGCCTTGCTTTACGTTGCTTTACGTTGCTATTCCTTGCTTTACCTTGCTTTACGTTGCTTTACCTTGCCTTGCTTTACGTTGCTTTACGTTGCCTTGCTTTACCTTGCTTTACGTTGCTTTACCTGGCTTTACCTTGCTTTACGTTGCTTTACGTTGCTTTACGTTGCTTTTCGAAGCCTTGCTTTACGTTGCTTTACGTTGCCTTGCTATACGTTGCTTTACCTTGCTTTACGTTGCTTTATGTTGCTTTACGTTGCTTTACGTTGCCTTGCTTTACTCTGCCTTGCTTTAATTTGCCTTGCTTTCCGTTACTTTATATTGCTTTACGTTGCCTTGCTTTACGTTGGTTTTCGTTGCCTTGCAATAAGTTGCTTTACGTTGCCTTGCATTACATTGCCTTGCCTTGCCTTGTTTTACGTTGCTTTACATTGCCTTGCTTTACGTTGCCTTGCCTTGCCTTGCTTTACGTTGCCTTGCCTTGCCTTGCTTTACGTTGCTTTACGTTGCCTTGCTTTACGTTGCCTTGCCTTGCCTTGTTTTAGGTTGCCTTGCTTTACGCTCCTTTACCTTGCCTTGCTTTACGTTGCTTTACCTTGCCTTGTTTTACGTTGCCTTGATTTACGTTGCCTTGGTTTACGTTGCCTTGCTTTACGTTGCCTTGCATTATGTTGCTTTAGGTTGCCTTGCTTTACGTTCCTTTACGTTCCTTGCTATACGTTTTTTTTCGTTGTTTTACCTTGCTTTACCTTGCTTTAGCTTGCTTTACCTTGCCTTGCTTTACGTTGCTTGTCGTTGCTTTACCTTGCTTTACCTTGCTTTATGTTTCCTTGCTTTACATTGCTTTACGTTGCCTTGATTTACGTTGCTTTACGTTGCTTTACCTTGCTTTACCTTGCTTTACGTTGACTTGCTTTACATTGATTTACGTATCCTTGATTTACGTTGCTTTACGTTGTTTTACCATGCTTTACGTTGCCTTATGTTGCCTTGCTTTACGTTTCTTTACGTTGCCTTGCTTTACGTTGCTTTCCCTTGCTTTACCTTGCTTTACGATGCTTTACGTTGCTTTACGTTGCAATACATTGCATTGCATTACGTTGTTTTGCCTTGCTTTGCCTTGTTTTACGTTGCCTTGCTTTACCTTTCCTTACGTTGATTTGCCTTGCTTTACCTTGTTTACGTTGCTTTATGTTGCCTTGCTTTACGTTACTTTACGTTGCCTTGCTTTACGTATCTTTATGTTGCTTTAATTTGCCTTGCTTTATCTTGCTTTACGTTGCCTTGCATTACCTTGCTTTACGTTGCTTTAAGTTGCTTTACCTTGCTTTACTTTGCTTTACGTTGTCTTGCTTTACCTTGATTTACGTTGCCTTGATTTACCTTGCTTTACCATGCTTTACCTTACTTTACGTTGCTTTACGTTGCCTTGCCTTACGTTGCTTTGCCTTGTTATACCTTGCTTTACCTTGCTTTACGTTGCCTTGCTTTACCTTGCTTTACATTGCCTTGCTTTACGTTGCTTTACGTTGCTTTACCTTGCTTCACGTTTCTTTACCTTGTTTTCCTTGCTTAACCTTGATTTACGTTGCCTTGCTTTACGTAGCTTTACGTTGCCTTGCTTTATGTTGCTTTACGTTGCTTTAAATTCCTTTACCTTCCTTTACGTTGCCTTGCTTTACGTTGCTTTACGTTGCTTTACGTTGCCTTGCTTTACGTTGCTTTACCTTGCTTTACCTTCCTTTATGTTGCTTTACGTTGCTTTACGTTGCTTTGCTTTACGTTGCTTTACGTTGCCTTGCTTTTCATTCCTTTACGTTGCCTTGCTTCACGTTACTTTACATTGCTTTACGTTCCCTTGCTTTACGTTGCTTTACGTTGCCTTGCTTTACGTTGCCGTGATTTACGTTGCCTTACCTTGCCTTGCTTTACGTTGCCTTGCTATAATTTGCCTTGCCTTTCCTTACTTTACGTTGCCTTGCTTTACATTGCCTTGCTTTACATTGCCTTCGCTTGCCTTGCTTTACTTTGCCTTGTTTTATCTTGCTTTAAGTTGCCTTCCTTTACGTTGCTTTACGTTGCCTTGCTTTACGTTGCTTTACCTTGCTTTACCTTGGTTTACCTTGCTTTACCTTGCTTTACGTTGCCTTGCTTTACGTTGCTTTATATTGCTTTACGTTGCCCTGCTTTACGTTGGTTTTCGTTGCCTTGCTTTAAGTTGCTTTACCTTGCCTTGCTTTACGTTGCCTTGCCTTGCCTTGCTTTACGTTGCTTTACGTTGCCTTGCTTTACGTTGCCTTGCCTTGCCTTGCTTTACGTTGCCTTGCCTTGCCTTGTTTTAGGTTGCCTTGTTTTACGTTCCTTTACCTTGCCTTGCTTTACGTTATTTTACGTTGCCTTGTTTTACGTTGCCTTGATTTATGTTGCATTGCTTTACGTTGCCTTGCTTTATGTTGCTTTACGTTGCCTTGCTTTACGTTCCTTTACGTTGATTTACCTAGCTTTACCTTGCTTTACCTTGCTTTACGTTGCCTTGCTTTACGTTGCTTTTCGTTGCCTTGCCTTACGTTGCCTTGATTTACGTTGCTTTACGTTCCTTGCTATACGTTGCTTTACGTTGCTTTACGTTGCTTTACGTTGCTTTACCTTGCTTTACGTTGCTTTACGTTGCCTTGCTTTACGTTGCTTTACGTTGCTTTACCTTGCTTTACGTTGCTTTACGTTGCTTTACGTTGCATTGCTTTACGTTGCCTTGCTTTACGTTGCTTTACTTTGCCTTGATTTACGTTGCTTTACGTTGCTTTACTTTACGATGCTTTACGTTGCCTTGCTTTACGTTGCTTTACGTTGCCTTACTTTACGTTGCCTTGCTTTACCTTGCTTTACGTTGCCTTGCTTTACGTTGCATTGATTTACGTTGAATTACGTTGCCTTACTTCACGTTGCCTTGCTTTAAATTGCCTTACGTTGCCTTTATTTTACGTTGCCTTACTTTACGTTGCTATACGTTGCCTTGCTTTACGTTGCCTTACTTTACGTTGCCTTACGTTACTTTACGTTGCCTTGCTTTACGTTGCCTTGCTTTACGTTGCTTTACGTTGCCTTACTTAACTTTGCCTTGCTTTACGTTGCTTTAAGTTGCCTTGCTTTACGTTGCCTTGACTTGCTTTGCTTTACGTTGCCTTGCCTTGCCTTGCTTTACGTTGCCTTGCCTTGCCTTGCTTTACGTTGGTTTACGTTGCCTTGCTTTATGTTGCATTTCCTTGCCTTGCTTTACGTTGCCTTACTTTCCGTTGCTTTACATTGACTTGTTTTACGTTGCTTTACGTTGCCTTGCTTTACGTTTCCTTCCCTTGCCTTGCTTTACGTTGCCTTGCCTTGTCTTCGTATTCTTGGTTTACGTTGCCTTGCTTTACATTGCTTTACGTTGCCTTGATTTACGTTGCTTTACGTTGCCTTGCTTTACCTTGCCTTGCTTTGCCATACTTTACGTTGCCTTGCTTTACTTTGCTTTACGTTGCCTTGATTTACGTTGCTTTACGTTGCCTTGCTTTACGTTTCTTTGCCTTGATTTGCTTTACGTTGCCTTGCCTTGACTTCCTTTACATTGCCTTACCTTGCCTTGCTTTACGTTGCTTTACGTTGCCTTGCTTTACGTTGCCTTACCTTGCCTTGCTTTACGTTGCTTTACGTTGCCTTGCTTTACGTTGCTTTACGTTGCCTTGCTTTACGTTGCTTTACGTTGCCTTGCTTTATGTTGCCTTTACTTTACGTTGCTTTGCGTTACGTTGCTTTACGTTGCATTGCTTTATGTTGCCTTTACTTTACGTTGCTTTGCGTTACGTTGCTTTACGTTGCCTTGCATTACGTTGACTTATTTACGTTGCTTTAAGTTGCCTTGCCTTTCTTTACGTTGCTTTACGTTGCCTTACTTTACGTTGCCTTGCCTTGCCTTGCTTTACGTTGCCTTGCTTTACGTTGCCTTGCTTTGCCTTACTTTACGTTGCCTTGCTTTACGTTGCTTTACGTTGCCTTGTTTTAACTTGCTTTACGTTGCCTTGCTTTACGTTTCCTTGCCTTGACTTGCTTTACGTTGCCTGGCCTTGACTTGCTTTACGTTGCCTTGCCTTGACTTCCTTTACGTTGCCTTGCCTTGCCATGCTTTATATTGCCTTGCTTTACGTTGCCTTGCTTTACGTTGCCTTGCCTTGCCTTGCTTTACGTTGCCTTGCCTTGTCTTGCTTTTCTTGGTTTACTTTGCCTTGCTTTACATTGCTTTACGTTGCCTTGCTTTACGTTGCTTTACGTTGCCTTGCTTTACGTTGCTTTATGTTGCCTTGCTTTACGTTGCTTTTCGGTTGCCTTGCTTTAAGTTGCCTTGCTTTACGTTGCTTTACGTTGCCTTGCTTTACGTTGCTTTACGTTGCTTTACCTTGCTTTACCTTGCTTTACCTTGCTTTACGTTGCCTTGCTTTACCTTGCTTTACGTTGCCTTGATTTACGTTGCTTTACGTTGCTTTACATTGCTTTACCTTGCTTTACGTTGCTTTACGTTGCCTTGCTTTACGTTGCTTTACGTTGCATTTCATTACGTTGCCTTGCCTTGATTTACGTTGCTTTACGTTGCCTTGTTTTACGTTGCTTTACGTTGCCTTCCTTCATCTTGCTTTGCCTTGCTTTGCCTTGCCTTGCTTTACGTTACTTTACGTTTCCTTGCTTTACCTTGCTTTGCCTTGCTTTACCTTGCCTTGCTTTACCTTTCTTTACGTTGCTTTACGTTGCCTTGCTTTACGTTGCTTTACCTTGCTTTGCCTTGCCTTGCTTTACCTTGCTTTACGTTGCTTTACGTTTCCTTTCTTTACCTTGATTAACCTTGCTTTACATTGCATTGCTTTACCTTGCTTTACCTTGCTTTACGTTGCCTTGCTTTACCTTGCTTTACGTTGCTTTGTCTTGCTTTACCTTGCTTTATGTTGCTTTGCCAAGATTTACCTTGCCTTGCTTTACCTTGCTTTACGTTGCTTTGCCTTACTTTTCGTTGCCTTGCTTTACCTTGCCTTACGTTGCTTTCCCTTTCTTTACCTTGCTTTACGTTGCCTTGCTTTACGTTGCTTTACGTTGCCTTGATTTGCCTTGCTTTACGTTGCTTTACGTTGCTTTACGTTGCCTTGCTTTACCTTGCTTTACGTTGCTTTCGTTGCTTTACATTGCCGTGCTTTACCTTGATTTACGTAGCCTATCTTTCCCTTGCTTTACGTTAATTTACGTTGCTTTACGTTGCCTTGCTTTAGGTTGCCTTGCTTTAACTTGCTTTCCGTTGCTTTAGTTTGCTTTAGGTTGCCTTGCTGTACGTTGCTTTACGTTGCCTTGCTCTGCGTTGCTTTACGTTGTTTACGTTGCCTTGCTTTACCTTTGCTTTACGTTGCCTTGCTTTACCTTGCTTTACGTTGCTTTACATTGCTTTACCTTGCTTTACCTTGCTTTACGTTGTCTTGCTTTACCTTGCTTTACCTTGCCTTGCTTTACCTTGCCTTACTGTGCATTACCTTGCTTTACGTTGCCTTGCTTTACGTTGCTTTACCTTGCTTTACCTTGTTTACCTTGCTTTACGTTGCTTTACGTTGCTTTACACTGCCTTGTTTTACCTTGCTTTACGTTGCTTTACCTTGCTTTACCTTCCTTTACGTTGCCTTGCTTTACGTTGTTTTACGTTGCCTTCCTTTACGTTGCTTTACGTTGCTTTACCTTGCTTTACCTTGCTTTATCTTGCTTTACATTGCCTTGCTTTACGTTGCCTTGCTTTACGTTGCTTTACGTTGCTTTACCTTGATTTACCTAGCTTTACCTTGCTTTCCGTTGCCTTGCTTTACGTTGCTTTACTTTGCTTTACCTTGCTTTACCTTGCTTTATCTTTCTTTACGTTGCCTTGCTTTACGTTCCTTTACGTTGCCTTGCTTTATGTTGCTTTACCATGCTTTACCTTGCTTTACCTTGCTTTACGTTGCCTTGCTTTACGTTGCTTTACGTTGCTTTACATTGCTTTACCTTGCTTTACCTTTCTGTACGTTGCCTTGCTTTACGTTGCTTTACGTTGCTTTACCTTGATTTACCTAGCTTTACCTTGCTTTCCGTTGCCTTGCTTTACGTTGCTTTACTTTGCTTTACCTTGCTTTACCTTGCTTTATCTTTCTTTACGTTGCCTTGCTTTACGTTCCTTTACGTTGCCTTGCTTTATGTTGCTTTACCATGCTTTACCTTGCTTTACCTTGCTTTACGTTGCCTTGCTTTACGTTGCTTTACGTTGCTTTACATTGCTTTACCTTGCTTTACCTTTCTTTACGTTGCCTTGCTTTACGTTGCTTTACGTTGCCTTGCTTTATGTTGCTTTACTTTGCTTTACCTTGTTTACCTTGCTTTAACTTGCTTTACGTTCCCTTGCTTTACGTTGCTTTACGTTGCTTTACGTTACTTTACTTACTTTACGTTGCCTTCCTTTACGTTGCTTTACCTTGTTTTGCATTGCCTTGCTTTACCTTGCTTTACGTTGCCTTGCTTTACTTTGCTTTATGTTGCCCTGCTTTACCTTGCTTTACCTTGCTTTACTTTGCCATGCTTTACGTTGCTTTACCTTCCTTTACCTTGTTTAACTTGCTTTACGTTGCTTACGTTGCTTTACATTGCCTTGCATTACCTTGCTTTACGTTGCTTTACCTTGCTTTGCCTTTACTTTACGTTGCCTTGCTTTACCTTAACTTACGTTTCTTTGCCTTGCTTTACCTTGCATTACGTCGCCTTGATTTACATTGCTTTACGTTGCCTTGATTTGCCTTGCTTTACGTTGCTTTACATTGCTTTACGTTGCTTTACGTTGCCTTGCTTTTCCTTGCTTTACGTTGCTTTACGTTCCTTTACGTTGCTTTACGTTGCTTTACGTTGCCTTGCTTTACGTTGCTTTACGTTGCTTTACGTTGCCTTGCTTTACCTTGCTTTACGTTGCTTTACGTTGCTTTACCTTGCTTTACGTTGCTTTACGTTGTCTTGCTTTACCTTACTTTACGTTGCCTTGATTTACCTTGCTTTACCATGCTTTACCTTGCTTTACGTTTCTTTACGTCGCTTTACGTTGCGTTGTTTTACGTTGGTTTACCTTGCTTTACGTTGCTTTGCCTTGCTTGTCCTTGTTTTACGTTGCCTTGCACTACCTTGCCTTATGTTGCTTTGCCTTGCTTTCCCTTGTTTACGTTGCTTTACGTTGCTTTACGTTGCATTGCTTTACGTTGCTTTACGTTGCTTTACGTTGCCTTGCTGTACGTTGATTTACGTTGCCTTGCTCTACGTTGCTTTACGTTGCTTTACGTTGCCTTGCTTTACCTTGCTTTACATTGCCTTGCTTTACGTTGCTTTACGTTGCTTTACGTTGCTTTACCTTGCTTTACATTGCTTTACGTTGTCTTACTTTGCCTTGCTTTACGTTGCCTTGCTTTACCTTGCTTTACGTTGCCTTGCTTTACGTTGCTTTACCTTGCTTTACCTTGTTTACCTTGCTTTACGTTTCTTTACGTTGCTTTACATTGCCTTGCTTTACCTTGCTTTACGTTGCTTTACCTTGCTTTACTTTGCTTTACGTTGCCTTGCTTTATGTTGCTTTACGTTGCCTTGCTTTAGGTTGCTTTACGTTGCTTTACTTTGCTTTACCTTGCTTTACCTTGCTTTACGTTGCCTTGCTTTACGTTGCTTTACGTTGCTTTACGTTGCTTTACGTTGCGTTGCTTTACGTTGCTTTACGTTGCTTTACTTACTTTACTTTGCCTTCCTTTACGTTGTTTTACCTTGTTTTGCCTTGCCTTGCTTTACCTTGCTTTACGTTGCCTTGCTTTACCTTGTTTTACCTTGCTTTACGTTGCTATGCCTTGCTTTGCCTTTATGTTACGTTGCCTTGCTTTACCTTGCCTTACGTTGCTTTGACTTGCTTTACCTTGCATTACGTCGCCTTGCTTTCCATTATTTTACGTTGCCTTGATTTGCCTTGCTTTACGTTGCTTTACGTTGCTTTACGTTGCTTTACGTTGCCTTGCTTTACCTTGCTTTACGTTGCCTTGATTTACGTTGCTTTACGTTGCTTTACGTTGCTTTACCTTGCTTTACATTGCTTTACGTTGTCTTACTTTGCCTTGCTTTACGTTGCCTTGCTTTACCTTTCTTTACTTTGCCATGTTTTACGTTGCTTTACCTTGCTTTACCTTGTTTACCTTGCTTTACGTTGCTTACGTTGCTTTACATTGCCTTGCATTACCTTGCTTTACCTTGCTTTACCTTGCATTACGTCGCCTTGATTTACATTGCTTTACGTTGCCTTGATTTGCCTTGCTTTACGTTGCTTTACATTGCTTTACGTTGCTTTACGTTGCCTTGCGTTTCCTTGCTTTACGTTGCTTTACGTTCCTTTACGTTGCTTTACGTTGCCTTGCTTTACCTTGCTTTACGTTGCTTTACGTTGCTTTACGTTGCCTTCCTTTACGTTGCTTTACGTTGCCTTGCTTTACGTTGCTTTACGTTGCTTTACGTTGCCTTGCTTTCCCTTGCTTTACGTTGCCTTGCTTTACGTTGCTTTACGTTGCTTTACGTTGCTTTACGTTGTCTTGCTTTACCTTGCTTTACGTTGCCTTGATTTACCTTGCTTTACCATGCTTTACCTTGCTTTACGTTTCTTTACGTCGCTTTACGTTGCGTTGTTTTACGTTGGTTTACCTTGCTTTACGTTGCTTTGCCTTGCTTGTCCTTGTTTTACGTTGCCTTGCACTACCTTGCCTTATGTTGCTTTGCCTTGCTTTCCCTTGTTTACGTTGCTTTACGTTGCTTTACGTTGCCTTGCTTTACGTTGCTTTACGTTGCTTTACGTTGCCTTGCTTTACATTGCTTTACGATGCTTTACGTTGCTTTACGTTGCCTTGCTGTACGTTGATTTACGTTGCCTTGCTCTACGTTGCTTTACGTTGCTTTACGTTGCCTTGCTTTACCTTGCTTTACATTGCCTTGCTTTATCTTGCTTTACGTTGATTTACGTTGCTTTACCTTGCTTTACGTTGCTTTACGTTTTCTTGCTTTACCTTGCTTTACGTTGCCTTGCTTTACCTTGCTTTACCTTGCTTTACGTTGCCTTGCTTTACGTTGCTTTACCTTGCTTTACCTTGTTTACCTTGCTTTACGTTTCTTTACGTTGCTTTATATTGCCTTGCTTTACCTTGCTTTACGTTGCTTTACCTTGCTTTACTTTGCTTTACGTTGCCTTGCTTTACGTTGCTTTACGTTGCTTTACGTTGCTTTACCTTGCTTTACCTTGCTTTACCTTGCTTTACGTTGCTTTACGTTGCGTTGCTTTACGTTGCTTTACCTTGATTTACGTTGCTTTGCCTTGCTTTGCCTTGGTTTACGTTGCCATGCTTTACCTTGCCTTACGTTGCATTGCCTTGCCTTACCTTGTTTACGTTGCTTTACGTTGCTTTACGTTGCCTTGCTTTACGTTGCTTTACGTTGCCTTGTTTTACGTTGATTTATGTTGCTTTAAGTTGCCTTGCTTTACCTTGCTTTACGTTGCCTTGCATTACCTTGCTTTACGTTGCTTTACATTGCTTTACCTTGCTTTACGTTGCTTTACGTTGACTTGCTTTACCTTGCTTTATGTTGCCTTGATTTGCCTTCCTTTACCTTGCTTTACCTTGCTTTACTTTTCTTTACGTTGCTTTACGTTGCCTTGCATTGCCTAGCTTTACCTTGCCTTGCCTTTCCTTGCTTTAAGTTGCTTTAGGATGCCTTGCTTTACGTTGCTTTGCGTTGCCTTTCTTTACTTGGCTTTACGTTGCCTTGCTTTACGTTGCTTTACGTTGCCTTGCTTTACGTGGCTTTACATTGCCTTGCTTTACGTTGCCTTGCTTTACGTTGCCATGCCTTGCTTTACGTTGCTTTACGTTTCCTTGCTTTACGTGGCTTCACGTTGCCTTGCTTTACGTTGCTTTACGTTGCCTTGCCTTACGTTGCTTTACGTTGCCTTGCCTTACGTTTCTTTACGTTGCCTTGCTTTACGTTGCCTTGCCTTGCCTTGTTTAACGTTGCTTTACGTTGCCTTGCTTTACGTTGCTTTACGTTGCCATGCCTTGCCTTGATTTACGTTGCCTTGCCTTGTCTAGCTTTACGTTTCTTTACGTTGCCTTGCTTTACGTTGCCTTCCCTTGCCTTGCTTCACGTTACATTACGTTGCCTTGCTTTACGTTGCCTTACTTTACGTTGCCTTGTCTTGCCTTGCTTTATGTTGCCTTGCCTTCTCTTGCTTTATATTGCTTTACGTTGCCTTGTTTTACGTTGCTTTACGTTGCCTTGCTTTACGTTGCTTTGCTTTAGGTTGCTTTACGTTGTCTTGCTTTACCTTGTCTTCCTTTGCGTTGCCTTGCCTTGCCTTGCTTTACGTTGGTTTAGGTTGCCTTGCTTTACGTTGCTTTACGTTGCCTTGCTTTACGTTGCTTTACGTTGCATTGCTTTACGTTGCCTTCCTTGCTTTACCTTGCTTTACGTTGCTTTACGTTGCCTTGCTTTACGGTGCTTTACCTTGCTTTGCCTTGCCTTGCTTTACCTTGCTTTACGTTGCTTTACGTTGCCTTGATTTACGTTGCTTTACCTTGCTTTACCTTCCCTTGATTTACCTTGCTTTACGTTGCTTTTCGTTGCCTTGTTTTACCTTGCTTTACCTTGCTTTACCTTGCCTTGCTTTACCTTCCTTTACGTTGATTTGCCTTGCTTTAACTTGCCTTGCTTTACCTTCTTTTACGTTGCTTTGCCTTGCTTTACCTTGCTTTACGTTGCTTTGCGTTGTCTTGCTTTACCTTGCTTTACGTTGCTTTACGTTGCTTTACGTTGCTTTACGTTGCTTTACGTTGTCTTGCTTTACCTTGCTTTACCTTGCTTTACGTTGCTTCACGTTGCCTTGCTTGACGTTGCTTTTCGTTGCCTTGCTTTACGTTGCCTTGCTTTACGTTGCTTTACGTTGCCTTGCTTTACGTTGCTTTAACTTGCTTTACGTTGCCTTGCTTGACGTTGCTTTTCGTTGCCTTCCTTTACGTTGCCTTGCTTTACGTTGCTTTACGTTGCTTTACGTTGCCTTGCTTTATGTTCCTTTACGTTGCTTTACCTTGCTTTACCTTGCTTTACCTTGCTTTACGTTGCCTTGCTTTACGTTGCTTTACGTTTCCTTGCATTACGTTGCTTTTCGTTGCCTTGCTTTACGTTGCCTTGCTTTACGTTGCTTTACGTTGCTTTACGTTGCTTTACCTTGCTTTACGTTGCCTTGCTTTACCTTGATTTACGTTGCCTTGCTTTACGTTGATTTACGTTGCTTTAACTTGCTTTACCTTGCTTTACCTTGCTTCACGTTGCTTTACGTTGCCTTGCTTTACGTTGATTTATGTGTCCTTGCTTTACGTTACTTTACGTTTCTTTACGTTGCTTTAGCTTGCTTTACCTTGCTTTACGTTGCCTTGCTTTACGTTGCTTTACCTTGCTTTAACTTGCTTTACGTTGCCTTGCTTTACGTTGCTTTACGTTGCTTTACGTTGCCTTGTTTTACGTTGCTTTACGTTGCTTTACGTTGCTTTACCTTGCTTTACCTTAGTTTACGTTGCTTTATGTTGCCTTGCTTTACGTTGCTTTACGTTGCTGTACCTTGCTTTACCTTGCTTTACGTTGCTTTACGTTGCTTTACGTTGCGTTGCTTTACGTTGCTTTACCTTGCTTTACGTTGCTTTGCCTTGCTTTGTCTTGTTTTACGTTGACTTGCTTTACCATGCCTTACGTTGCTTTGCCTTGATTTACCTTGTTTACTTTGCTTTAAATTGCCTTGCTTTACGTTGCTTTATGTTGCCTTGCTTTACGTAGCTTTATGTTGCTTTAGGTTGCTTTACCTTGCTTTACGTTCCTTTACGTTGTCTTGCTTTACCTTGCTTTACGTTGCCTTGATTTACCTTGCTTTACCTTGATTTACCTTGCTTTAACTTGCATTACGTTGCTTTACGTTGCCTTGCTTTACGTTGCTTTACATTGCTTTAAC
This sequence comes from Phaenicophaeus curvirostris, assembly GCF_032191515.1. Classification (NCBI taxonomy): domain Eukaryota; kingdom Metazoa; phylum Chordata; class Aves; order Cuculiformes; family Cuculidae; genus Phaenicophaeus; species Phaenicophaeus curvirostris. The sequence continues at coordinate 165,829 of NW_027206721.1, forward strand.
TCGCTTTACGTTGCTTTAAGTTGCCTTGCTTTACCTTGCTTTACGTTGCTTTACGTTGCTTTACGTTGCCTTCCTTTACCTTGCTTTACCTTGCTTTACCTTGCTTTACGTTGCCTTGATTACGTTGCATTACGTTGCCTTGCTTTACGTTGATTTACGTTGCTTTACCTTGCTTTTCCTTGCCTTGCTTTACGTTGCCTTGCTTGCCTTGCTTTACATTGCTGTACGTGGCATTGCTTTACGTTGCCTTGCCTTGCCTTGTTTTAGGTTGCCTTCCTTTACGTTGCTTTACGTAGCCTTGCTTTACGTTGCCTTGCTTTACCTTGCCTTACGTTGCTTTGCCTTGCTTTACCTTGTTTACGTTGCTTTACGTTGCTTTACGTTGCCTTGCTTTACTTTGCTTTTGTTGCTTTACGTTGCCTTGCTTTACCTAGGTTTACGTTGCATTGCTTTACGTTCATTTACGTTGCTTTACCTTGCTTTACCTTTCTTTACCTTGCTTTACGTTGGCTTGCTTTACGTTTGTTTACGTTGCCTTGCTTTACTTTGCCTTGCTGTATGTTGCTTTTCGTTGCCTTGCTTTACGATGCCTTGCTTTACGTTGCTTTACTTTCCCTTCCTTTACGTGGCTTTACGTTGCTTTTCCTTGCTTTACCTTGCTTTACGTTGCCTTGCTTTACGTTGCTTTACATTGCTTTACCTTTCTTTACCTTCCTTTACTTTGCCTTGATTACGTAGCTTTACGTTGCTTTACCTTGCTTTACCTTGCTTTACCTTGCTTTACTTTGCTTTACTTTGCCTTGCATTACGTTGCTATACGTTGCTTTACGTTCCCTTGCTTTACGTTGCTTTACGTTGCTTTACGTTGCTTTACGTTGAGTTGCTTTACGTTGCCTTGCTTTACGTTGCTTTACGTTCCCTTACTTTATGTTATTTTACGTTGCTTTAAGTTGCCTTGATTTACGTTGCTTTTCGTTGCCTTGCTTTATGTTGCTTTAAGTTGCCTTGCATTACGTTGCCTTGCCTTGCCTTGATATACGTTGCTTTACGTTGCCTTGCTTTACGTTGCTTTGCCTTGCCTTGCTTTACGTTGCCTTGCCTTGCCTTGCTTTACGTTGCTTTACGTGGCATTGCTTTACGTTGCCTTACCTTGCTTTGTTTTATGTTGCCTTCCTTTAGGTTGCTTTACGTTGCCATGCTTTACGTTGCCTTGCCATGCTTTACGTTGCCTTGCCTTGCCTTGCTTTACGTTGCTTTACGTTGCCTTGCTTTACGTTGCCTTGCCTTGCCTAGCTTTACGTTGCCTTGCTTTACGTTGCCTTGCTTTACGTTGCTTTACGTTGCCTTGCTTTACGTTGCCTTGCCTTGCCTTGCTTTACGTTGCCTTGCCTTGTCTTGCTTTACGTTGATTTACGTTGCCTTGCTTTACGTTGATTTACGTTGCCTCGCTTTTCGTTGCTTTACGTTGCCTTGCCTTGCTTTAATTTGCCTTGCCTTGCCTTGCATTACGGTGCTTTACGTTGCCTTGCTTTACGTTGCCTTGCCTTGCTTTACGTTGCTTTACGTTGCCTTGCTTTACGTTGCTTTACCTTGCCTTGCTTTACGTTACTTTACGTTGCCTTGCTTTACGTTGCTTTACGTTGCCTTGCCTTACGTTGTCTTGCTTTATGTTGCCTTGCTTTACGTTACTTTATATTGCTTTAATTTCCTTGCTTTACGTTGGTTTTCGTTGCCTTGCTTTAAGTTGCTTTACTTTGCCTTGCATTACATTGCCTTGCCTTGCCTTGCTTTACGTTTCTTTACGTTGCCTTGCTTTACGTTGCCTTGCATTGCCTTGCTTTACGTTGCCTTGCCTTGCCTTGCTTTACGTTGCTTTACGTTGTCTTGTTTTACGTTGCCTTGATTTACGTTGCCTTGCTTTACGTTGCCTTGCTTTACGTTCCTTTACGTTGATTTACCTTGCTTTACCTTGCTTTACGTTGCCTTGCCTTACGTTGCTTTTCGTTGCCTTTCTTTAGGTTGCCTTGCTTTACGTTGCTTTACGTTGCCTTGCTTTACGTTGCTTTACCTTGCTTTACCTTGCTTTACCTTGCTTTACGTTGCCTTGCTTTGCATTTATTTACGTTGCCTTGCTTTACGTTACTTTATACTGCTTTACGTTGCCTTGATTTACGGTGGTTTCCGTTGCCTTGCTTTAAGTTGCTTTACGTTGCCTTGCATTACATTGACTTGCCTTGCCTTGCTTTACGTTGCCTTGACTTGCCTTGCTTTACGTTGCCTTGCCTTGCTTTACGTTCCTTTACCTTGCCTTGCTTTACGTTGCTTTACGTTGCCTTATTTACGTTGCTTTACGTTGCTTTACCTTGCTTTACGTTGCTTTACCATGCTTTACCTTGCTTTACCTTGCTTTACGTTGCTTTACGTTGCATTGCTTTACGTTGCTTTTCCTTGCTTTACGTTGCTTTGCCTTGTTTGCCTTGTTTTACGTTGCCTTGCTTTACCTTGCCTTACGTTGCTTTGCCTTGCTTTACCTTGTTTACTTTGCTTTACGTTGCCTTGCTTTACGTTGCTTTACGTTGCCTTGCTTTACGTTTCTTTATGTTGCTTTATTTTGCCTTGCTTTACCTTGCTTTACGTTGCCTTGCATTATCTTGCTTTACGTTGCTTTACGTTGCTTTACGTTGCTTTACGTTGTCTTGCTTTACCTTGCTTTACGTTGCCTTGATTTACCTTCCTTTACATTGCCTTGCTTTACGTTGCTTTACGTTGCTTTACCTTGCTTCACGTTGCTTTACGTTGCCTTGCTTTACGTTGATTTATGTTTCCTTGCTTTATGTTAATTTACGTTTCTTTACCTTTCTTTACCTTGCTTTACCTTGATTTACGTTGCCTTGCTTTACGTTGCTTTACATTGGTTTACCTTGCTTTACCTTGCTTTACCTTGCTTTACGTTGCCTTGCTTTACGTTGCGTTACGTTGCCTTGCTTTACGTTGCTTTATGTTGCTTTAACTTGCTTTACGTTGCTTTACGTTTCTTTACGTTGCCTTGCATTACGTTGCTTTACGTTGCTTTAGGTTGCCTTGCATTACGTTGCTTTACCTTGCTTTACCTTCCTTTATGTTGCTTTGCGTTGCCTTGCTTTACCTTGCTTTACCTTGCTTTACGTTGCTTTACGTTGCTTTACGTTGCCTTGCTTTATGTTGCCTTACGTTGCCTTGCTTTACGTTGCCTTGCTCTACGTTGTTTTACGTTGCCTTGCTTTACGCTGCCTTGATTTACGTTGCCTTCCCTTGCCTTGCTTTTCGTTGCCTTGCTTACGTTGCCTTGCTTTTCGTTGTCTTTCCTTGCCTTGCTTTACTATGCCTTGCTTTACGTTGCTTTACGTTGCCTTGCTTCACGTTGCTTTACGTTGCCTTGCTTTACGTTGCCTTCCCTTGTCTTGCTTTACGTTGATTTACGTTGCCTTGCTTTATGTTGATTTACGTTGCCTCGCTTTACGTTGCATTACGTTGCTTTGCCTTGCCTTTCTTTACGTTGCCTTGCTTTACGTTGCTTTACGTTGCCTTACGTTGCTTTACGTTGCCTTGCTTTACGTTGCTTTACCTTGCTTTACCTTCCTTTATGTTGCTTTACGTTGCCTTGCTTTACATTGCTTTACGTTGCCTTGCTTTACGTTACTTTACATTGCTTTACGTTTGCTTGCTTTACGTTGCTTTACGTTGCCTTGCTTTACGTTGCCGTGATTTACGTTGCCTTGCCTTGCCTTGCTTTACGTAGCCTTGCTATACGTTGCCTTGCCTTTCCTTGCTTTACGTTGCCTTGCTTTACATTGCCTTGCTTTACATTGCCTTCCCTTGCCTTGCTTTACTTTGCCTTCCCTTGCCTTGCTTTACTTTGCCTTGTTTTACCTTGCTTTACGTTGCCTTGCCTTACGTTGCTTTACGTTACCTTGCTTTACGTTCCTTTACGTTGCTTTATCTTGCTTTACCTTGCTTTACGTTGCTTTACGTTGCCTTGCTTTACGTTGCTTTACGTTGCCTTGCTTTATGTTGCTTTACGTTGCCTTGCTTTACGTTGCTTTTCGTTGCCTTTCTTTACGTTGCCTTGCTTTACGTTGCTTTACGTTGCCTTGCTTTACGTTTCTTTACCTTGCTTTACCTTGGTTTACCTTGCTTTACCTTGGTTTACCTTTCTTTACCTTGATTTACGTTGCCTTGCTTTACGTTGCTTTCTACTGCTTTACGTTGCCTTGCTTTACGTTGGTTTTCGTTGCCTTGCTTTAAGTTGCTTTACGTTGCCTTGCCTTGCCTTGCTTTACGTTGCCTTGCCTTGCCTTGCTTTACGTTGCTTTACGTTGCCTTGCTTTACGTTGCCTTGCCTTGCCTTGTTTTAGGCTGCCTTGCTTTACATTCCTTTACCTTGCCTTGCTTTACGTAGCTTTACGTTGCCTTGTTTTACGTTGCCTTGATTTAGGTTGCCTTGCTTTACGTTGCCTTGCTTTACGTTGCCTTGCTTTATGTTGCTTTACGTTTCCTTGCTTTACGTTCCTTTATGTTGATTTACCTTGCTTTACCTTGCTTTACGTTGCCTTGCTTTACGTTGCTTTTCGTTGCCTTGCTTTACGTTGCCTTGCTTTACGCTGCTTTACGTTCCTTTGTATAAGTTGCTTTATGTTGCTTTACCTTGCTTTACCTTGCTTTACCTTGCTTTACGTTGCCTTGCTTTACATTGCTTTACCTTTCCTTGATTTACATTGCTTTACGTTGCTTTACCTTGCTTTACGTTTCTTTACCTTGCTTTACGTTGCTTTACGTTGCCTTGCTTTACGTTGCTTTACGTTGCCTTGCTTTACGTTGATTTAGGTTGCTTTACCTTGCTTTAACTTGCTTTACGTTGCCTTGCTTTACTGTGCTTTACGTTGCCTTGCTTTACGTTCCTTTACGTTGCTTTACATTGCTTTACCTTGATTTACCTTGCTTTACGTTGCCTTGCTTTACGTTGCTTTACGTTGCCTAGCTTTACCTTGCTTTACGTTGCCTTGCTTTACGTTGCTTTTCGGTTGCCTTGCTTTAAGTTGCCTTGCTTTACGTTGCTTTACGTTGCTTTAACTTGCTTTACCTTCCTTTACCTTGCTTTAAGTTGCCTTCCTTTACCTTGCTTTACGTTGCCTTGCTTTACGTTGCTTTACGTTGCTTTACCTTGCTTTACCTTGCTTTACCTTGCTTCACGTTGCTTTACGTTGCCTTACTTTACATTGATTTATGTGTCCTTGCTTTACGTTATTTTACCTTGCTTTACCTTGATTTACGTTGCCTTGCTTTACGTTGCTTTATGTTGCTTTACCTTGCTTTACCTTGCTTTATGTTCCCTTGCTTTACGTTGTTTTACGTTGCTTTACGTTGCCTTGCTTTACGTTGCTTTACCTTGCTTTACCTTCCTTTACATTGCCTTACGTTGCTTTACGTTGCGTTGCTTTACGTTGCTTTACGTTGCTTTACGTTGCCATGCTTTACATTGCTTTACGTTCCCTTGCTTTACGTTGCTTTACGTTGCTTTACGTTGCTTTACTTACTTTACGTTGCCTTCCTTTACGTTGCTTTACCTTGTTTTGCATTGCCTTGCTTTACCTTGCTTTACGTTGCCTTGCTTTACTTTGCTTTATGTTGCCCTGCTTTACCTTGCTTTACCTTGCTTTACTTTGCCATGCTTTACGTTGCTTTGCCTTGCCTTGCTTTACGTTGCCTTGCCTTGCCTTGCTTTACGTTGCTTTACGTGGCATTGCTTTACGTTGCCTTACCTTGCCTTGTTTTATGTTGCCTTCCTTTACGTTGCTTTACGTTGCCATGCTTTACGTTGCCTTGCCATGCTTTACGTTGCCTTGCCTTGCCTTGCTTTACGTTGCTTTACGTTGCCTTGCTTTACGTTGCCTTGCCTTGCCTAGCTTTACGTTGCCTTGCTTTACGTTTCCTTGCTTTACGTTGCTTTACGTTGCCTTGCTTTACGTTGCCTTGCCTTGCCTTGCTTTACGTTGCCTTGCCTTGTCTTGCTTTACGTTGATTTACGTTGCCTTGCTTTACGTTGATTTACGTTGCCTCGCTTTTCGTTGCTTTACGTTGCCTTGCCTTGCTTTAATTTGCCTTGCCTTGCCTTGCATTACGGTGTTTTACGTTGCCTTGCTTTACGTTGCCTTGCCTTGCTTTACGTTGCTTTACGTTGCCTTGCTTTACGTTGCTTTACCTTGCCTTGCTTTACGTTACTTTACGTTGCCTTGCTTTACGTTGCTTTACGTTGCCTTGCCTTACGTTGTCTTGCTTTATGTTGCCTTGCTTAACGTTACTTTATATTGCTTTAATTTCCTTGCTTTACGTTGGTTTTCGTTGCCTTGCTTTAAGTTGCTTTACTTTGCCTTGCATTACATTGCCTTGCCTTGCCTTGCTTTACGTTTCTTTACGTTGCCTTGCTTTACGTTGCCTTGCATTGCGTTGCTTTACGTTGCCTTGCCTTGCCTTGCTTTACGTTGCTTTAAGTTGCCTTGTTTTACGTTGCCTTGATTTACGTTGCCTTGCTTTACGTTGCCTTGCTTTACGTTCCTTTACGTTGATTTACCTTGCCTTACCTTGCTTTACGTTGCCTTGCCTTACGTTGCTTTTCGTTTCCTTTCTTTAGGTTGCCTTGCTTTACGTTGCTTTACGTTGCCTTGCTTTACGTTGCTTTACCTTGCTTTACCTTGCTTTACCTTGCTTTACGTTGCCTTGCTTTACATTTATTTACGTTGCCTTGCTTTACGTTACTTTATACTGCTTTACGTTGCCTTGCTTTACGGTGGTTTTCGTTGCCTTGCTTTAAGTTGCTTTACGTTGCCTTGCATTACATTGACTTGCCTTGCCTTGCTTTACGTTGCCTTGCCTTGCCTTGCTTTACGTTGCCTTGCCTTGCCTTGCTTTACGTTCCTTTACCTTGCCTTGCTTTACGTTGCTTTACGTTTCCTTATTTACGTTGCTGTACGTTGCTTTACCTTGCTTTACGTTGCTTTACCTTGCTTTACGTTTCTTTACGTTGCCTTGCTTTAAGTTGCTTTACGTTGCCTTGGTTTACGTTGCTTTACCATGCTTTACCTTGCTTTACCTTGCTTTACCTTGCTTTACGTTGCTTTACGTTGCATTGCTTTACGTTGCTTTTCCTTGCTTTACGTTGCTTTGCCTTGCTTTGCCTTGTTTTACGTTGCCTTGCTTTACCTTGCCTTACGTTGCTTTGCCTTGCTTTACCTTGTTTACTTTGCTTTACGTTGCCTTGCTTTACGTTGCTTTACGTTGCCTTGCTTTACGTTTCTTTATGTTGCTTTATTTTGCCTTGCTTTCCCTTGCTTTACGTTGCCTTGCATTATCTTGCTTTACGTTGCTTTACGTTGCTTTACGTTGCTTTACGTTGCTTTACGTTGTCTTGCTTTACCTTGCTTTACGTTGCCTTGATTTACCTTGCTTTACCTTGCTTTACCTTGCTTTACGTTGCTTTACGTTGCCTTGCCTTACGTTGCTTTGCCTTGCTATACCTTGCTTTACCTTGCTTTACCTTCATTTACGTTGCTTTACGTTGCTTTACGTTGCTTTAACGTGCTTTACCTTGCTTTACCTTGCTTTACGTTGCCTTGCTTTACCTTCCTTTACATTGCCTTGCTTTACGTTGCTTTACGTTGCTTTACCTTGCTTCACGTTGCTTTACGTTGCCTTGCTTTACGTTGATATATGTTTCCTTGCTTTATGTTAATTTACGTTTCTTTACCTTTCTTTACCTTGCTTTACCTTGATTTACGTTGCCTTGCTTTACGTTGCTTTACATTGGTTTACCTTGCTTTACCTTGCTTTACCTTGCTTTACGTTGCCTTGCTTTACGTTGCGTTACGTTGCCTTGCTTTACGTTGCTTTATGTTGCTTTAACTTGCTTTACGTTGCTTTACGTTGCTTTACGTTGCCTTGCATTACGTTGCTTTACGTTGCTTTAGGTTGCCTTGCATTACGTTGCTTTACCTTGCTTTACCTTCCTTTATGTTGCTTTGCGTTGCATTGCTTTACCTTGCTTTACCTTGCTTGACGTTGCTTTACGTTGCTTTACGTTGCCTTGCTTTATGTTGCCTTACGTTGCCTTGCTTTACGTTGCCTTGCTCTACGTTGTTTTACGTTGCCTTGCTTTACGTTGCCTTGATTTACGTTGCCTTCCCTTGCCTTGCTTTACGTTGCCTTGCTTTACGTTGCCTTGCTTTTCGTTGTCTTTCCTTGCCTTGCTTTACTATGCCTTGCTTTACGTTGCTTTACGTTGCCTTGCTTTACGTTGCTTTACGTTGCCTTGCTTTACGTTGCCTTCCCTTGTCTTGCTTTACGTTGATTTACGTTGCCTTGCTTTACGTTGATTTACGTTGCCTCGCTTTACGTTGCTTTACGTTGCCTTGCTTTACGTTGCTTTACCTTGCTTTACCTTCCTTTATTTTGCTTTACGTTGCCTTGCATTACATTGCTTTACGTTGCCTTGCTTTACGTTACTTTACATTGCTTTACGTTTCCTTGCTTTACGTTGCTTTACGTTGCCTTGCTTTACGTTGCCGTGATTTACGTTGCCTTGCCTTGCCTTGCTTTACGTAGCCTTGCTATACGTTGCCTTGCCTTTCCTTGCTTTACGTTGCCTTGCTTTACATTGCCTTGCTTTACATTGCCTTCCCTTGCCTTGCTTTACTTTGCCTTGTTTTACCTTTCTTTACGTTGCCTTGCCTTACGTTTCTTTACGTTACCTTGCTTTACGTTCCTTTACTTTGCTTTATCTTGCTTTACCTTGCTTTACGTTGCTTTACGTTGCCTTGCTTTACGTTGCTTTACGTTGCCTTGCTTTATGTTGCTTTACGTTGCCTTGCTTTACGTTGATTTCGTTGCCTTTCTTTACATTGCCTTGCTTTACGTTGCTTTACGTTGCCTTGCTTTACGTTTCTTTACCTTGCTTTACCTTGGTTTACCTTGCTTTACCTTGGTTTACCTTGCTTTACCTTGCTTTACGTTGCCTTGCTTTACCTTGATTTACGTTGCCTTGCTTTACGTTGCTTTCTACTGCTTTACGTTGCCTTGCCTTGCCTTGTTTTAGGCTGCCTTGCTTTACATTCCTTTACCTTGCCTTGCTTTACGTAGCTTTACGTTGCCTTGTTTTACGTTGCCTTGATTTAGGTTGCCTTGTTTTACGTTGCCTTGCTTTACGTTGCCTTGCTTTACCTTGCTTTCCGTTGCCTTGCATTACCTTGCTTTACGTTGCTTTACATTGCTTTACCTTGCTTTCCGTTGTCTTGCTTTACCTTGCTTTACGTTGCCTTGATTTACCTTGTTTTACCTTGCTTAACCTTGCTTTACGTTGCTTTATGTTGCCTTGCTTTACGTTGCTTTACCTTGCTTTACCTTGCTTTACGGTGCTTTACGATGCTTTACGTTGCCTTGCTTTACGTTGCTTTACCTTGCTTTACCTTGCTTTACGATGGTTTACGTTGCTTTATGTTGCCTTGCTTTACGTTGCTTTACCTTGCTGTACCTTGCTTTACCTTACTTTACATTCCTTTACGTTGCTTTACTTTGCCTTGCTTTACTTTGCTTTACCTTGCTTTACCTTGCTTTACGTTGCCTTGATTTACGTTTCTTTACGTTGCCTTGCTTTATGTTGGTTTACGTTGCCTTGATTTACATTCCTTTTCTTTGCCTTTCTTGACGTTGCCATGCTTTACGTTGCTTTACGTTGCTTAGCTTTACGTTGCTTTACGTTGCTTTACCTTGCTTTACCTTGCTTTACGTTGCCTTGCTTTACCTTGATTTACGTTACCTTGCTTTACGTTGCTTTACATTGCTTTAACTTGCTTTACCTTGCTTTACCTTGCTTCACGTTGTTTTATGTTGCCTTGCTTTACGTTGATTTATGTGTCCTTGCTTTACGTTACTTTACGTTGCTTTTCCTTGCTTTAACTTGCTTTACCTTGCTTTAGGTTGCCTTGCTTTACGTTGCTTTACCTTGCTTTACCTTGCTTTACGTTGCCTTGCTTTACGTTCCTATACGTTTTTACCTTGCTTTACTTTGCCTTCCTTTACTTTGCTTTACCTTGCTTTACATTGCTTTACGTTGCCTTGCTCTACGTTGCTTTAGGTTGCCTTGCTGTACGTTCCTTTACGTTGCTTTACCTTTCTTTACCTTGCTTTACGTTGCCTTGATTTACGTTGCATTACGTTGCCTTGCTTTATGTTGCTTTAAGTTGCCTTGATTTACGTTCCTTTTCTTTGCCTTTCTTGACGTTGCCTTGCTTTACGTTGCTTTACGTTGCCTTGCTTTACGTTGATTTACGTTGCTTTACCTTGGTTTACCTTGCTTTAAGTTGCCTTACTTTACCTTGATTTACGTTGCCTTGCTTTAGGTTGCTTTATGTTGATTTAACTTTCTTTACCTTGCTTCACGTTGCTTTACGTTGCCTTGCTTTACGTTGATTTATGTGTCCTTGCTTTACCTTACTTTACGTTGCTTTACCTTGCTTTAACTTGTTTTACCTTGCTTTACGTTGCCTTGCTTTACGTTGCTTTACGTTGCTTTACCTTGCTTTACCTTGCTTTATGTTGTCTTGTTTTACGTTGCCTTACATTGCTTTACGTCGCTTTACGTTGCTTTTCCTTGCTTTACCTTGCTTTACGTTGCCTTGCTTTACGTTGCTTTACGTTGCCTTTCTTTACGTTGCTTTACCTTGCTTTACCTTTCTTTATGTTGCTTTACATTGCTTTACGTTGCGTTGCTTTACGTTGCGTTGCTTTACGTTGCCTTGCTTTACGTTGCTTTTCGTTGCCTTGCTTTAAGTTGCTTTACGTTGCCTTGCATTACGTTGCCTTGCGTTTCCTTGCTTTACGTTGCTTTACGTTGCCTTGCTTTACGTTGCCTTGCCTTGCTTTACGTTGCTTTACGTTGCCTTACTTTACGTTGCCTTGCCTTGCCTTGCTTTACGTTTCCTTGCCTTGCCTTGCTTTACGTTGCTTTACGTTGCCTTGCTTTACGTTGCCTTGCCTTGCCTTGTTTTAGGTTGCCTTGCTTTACGTTCCTTTACCTTGCCTTGCTTTATGTTGCTTTACGTTGCCTTGCTTTACGTTGCCTTGCTTTAGGTTGCCTTGCTTTACGTTGCTTTACGTTGCCTTTCTTTACGTTGCTTTACCTTGCTTTACCTTGCTTTACATTGCTTTACGTTGCCTTGCTTTACGTTGCTTTACGTTGCCTTGCTTTACGTTGCTTTTCGTTGCCTTGCTTTACGTTGCCTTGCTTTACGTTGCTTTACGTTGCTTTACGTTGCTTTAGCTTGCTTTACCTTGCTTTACGTTGCCTTGCTTTACGTTGATTTACCTTGCTTTACCTTGCTTTACTTTGCCTTGCTTTACTTTGATTTACGTTGCCTTGCTTTACGTTGCCTTACGTTGCCTTGCTTTACCTTGCTTTACCTTGCTTTACCTTGCTTTACCTTGCTTTACGTTGCGTTGCATTACGTTGCTTTACCTTGCTTTACGTTGCTTTGCCTTGCTTTGCCTTGTTTTACGTTGCCTTGCTTTACCTTGCCTTACGTTGCTTTGCCTTGCTTTACTTTGTTTACGTTGCTTTACGTTGCTTTACGTTGCCTTGCTTTACGTTGCTTTACCTTGCCTTCCTTTACGTTGCTTTCTGTTGCTTTGCGTTGCCTTGCTTTACCTTGCTTTACGTTTCCTTTCATTACCTTGCTTTACGTTGCTTTACGTTGCTTAACTTGCTTTACGTTGCTTTACGTTGTCCTGCTTTACCTTGCTTTACGTTGCCTTGCTTTACCTTGCATTACCTTGCTTTAACTTGCTTTACCTTGCTTTACGTTGCCTTGCTTTACGTTGCTTTACCTTGCTTTACCTTGCTTTACGTTGATTTTTTGTTGCCTTGCTTTACGTAGCTTTACCTTGCTTTACGTTGCTTTACGTTGCTTTATGTTGCCTTGCTTTACGTTGATTTATGTTGCCTTGCTTTACGTTCATTTACGTTGCTTTACCTTGCTTTACGTTGCCTGGCTTTACGTTGCTTTACGTTGCCTTGCTTTACGTTGCTTTATGTTGCCTTGCTTTACGTTGCTTTTCGGTTGCCTTGCTTTAAGTTGCCTTGCTTTACCTTGCTTTACGATGCCTTGCTTTACGTTGCTTTACATTGCTTTACCTTGCTTTACCTTGTTTACCTTACTTTACGTTGCCTTGCTTTACCTTGCTTTACGTTGCCTTGCTTTACGTTACTTTACGTTCCTTTACCTTGCTTTACCTTGCTTTACCTTGCTTCACGTTGCTTTACGTTGCCTTGCTTTACGTTGATTTACGTTGCCTTGCTTTACGTTGATTTATGTGTCCTTGCTTTACGTTACTTTACGTTGTTTTACCTTGCTTTACCTTGCTTTACGTTACCTTGCTTTACGTTACTTTACGTTGCTTTACGTTGCTTTACCTTATTTTACCTTGCTTTACGTTGCCTTGCTTTACGTTGCGTTACGTTGCTTTACCTTGCTTTACATTGCTTTACGTTGCCTTGCTTTACGTTGCTTTACGTTGCTTTACGTTGCGTTGCTTTACGTTGCCTTGCTTTACGTTGATTTACGTTGCCTTGCTTTACCTTGCTTTACCTTGCTTTACATTGCCTTGCTTTACCTTGCTTTACGTTGATTTGCATTGCTTTAACTTGCCTTGCTTTACCTTGCTTTACGTTGCTTTGCCTTGCTTTACCTTGCCTTGTTTTAACATGCTTTACGTTGCTTTGCCTTGCATTGCCTTGCTTTACGTTGCTTTGCTTTACGTTGCCTTACGTTGCTTTGCCTTGCTTTACCTTGTTTACGTTGCTTTACATTGCTTTACGTTCCCTTGCTTTACGTTGCTTTACGTTGCCTTGCTTTACGTTGCTTTATGTTGCTTTACGTTGCCTTGCTTTACCTTGCTTTACGTTGCCTTGCATTACCTTGCTTTACGTTGCTTTACGTTGCTTTACCTTGCTTTACGTTGTCTTGCTTTACCGTGCTTTACGTTGCCTTGATTTACCTTGCTTTAACTTTCTTTACCTTGCTTTACGTTGCTTTAAGTTGCCTTGCTTTACGTTGCTTTACGTTGCTTTACCTTGCTTTACCTTGCTTTATGTTGCTTTCCGATGCTTTACGTTGCCTTGATTTACGTTGCTTTACCTTGCTTTACCTTGCTTTACGTTGCTTTACATTGCTTTACGTTGCCTTGCTTTACGTTGCTTTACATTGCTGTACCTTGCTTTACCTTACTTTACCTTCCTTTACGTTGCTTTAAGTTGCCTTGCTTTACCTTGCTTTACCTTGCTTTACCTTGCATTACGTTGCCTTGCTTTACGTTAATTTATGTTGCTTTACCTTTCTTTACCTTGCTTTACGTTGCCTTGCTTTACGTTGCTTTACGTTGCTTTACCTTGCTTTACGTTGCTTTATGTTGCCTTGCTTTACGTTGCTTTACGTTGCCTTGCTTTACGTTGCTTTACCTTGCTTTACCTTGCTTTACCTTGCTTTACGTTGCCTTGATTTACGTTGCTTTACGTTGTCTTGCTTTATGTTGCTTTACGTTGCCTTGATTTACGTTCCTTTTCTTTGCCTTTCTTGAGGTTGCCTTGCTTTAAGTTGCATTACGTTGCCTTGCTTTACGTTGCTTTACGTTGCTTTACCTTGGTTTACCTTGCTTTACGTTGCCTTGCTTTACCTTGATTTACGTTGCCTTGCTTTAAGTTGCTTTACGTTGCTTTAACTTGCTTTACCTTGCTTTACCTTGCTTCACGTTGCTTTACGTTGCCTTGCTTTACGTTGATTTATGTGTCCTTGCTTTACGTTACTTTACGTTGCTTTAACTTGCTTTAACTTGCTTTACCTTGCTTTACGTTGCCTTGCTTTACGTTGCTTTCCCTTGCTTTACCTTGCTTTACATTGCTTTACGTTGCCTTGCTTGACATTGCTTTACGTTGCCTTGCTTTACGTTACTTTACGTTGCTTTACCTTGCTTTACTTTGCTGTACCTTGCTTTACGTTGCTTTACGTTGCCTTGCTTTAGGTTGCTTTACGTTGCCTTGCTTTACGTTGCTTTACGTTGCTTTATGTTGCCTTGCTTTACGTTGCTTTACCTTGCTTTACGTTGCTTTGCCTTGCTTTACGTTGCTTTGCCTTGCTTTGCCTTGTTTTACGTTGCCTTGCTTTACCTTGCCTTACGTTGCTTTGCCTTGCTTTACTTTGTTTACGTTGCTTTACGTTGCTTTACGTTGCCTTGCTTTACGTTGCTTTACCTTGCCTTGCTTTACGTTGCTTTATGTTGCTTTATGTTGCCTTGCTTTACTTTGCTTTACGTTGCCTTTCATTACCTTGCTTTACGTTGCTTTACGTTGCTTTACGTTGTCCTGCTTTAACTTGCTTTACGTTGCCTTGATTTACCTTGCTTTACCTTGCTTTACCTTCCTTTACGTTGCCTTGCTTTACATTGCTTTACCTTGCTTTACCTTGCTTTACCTTGCTTTACCTTGCTTCACGTTGCTTTACGTTGCCTTGCTTTACGTTGATTTATGTGTCCTTGCTTTACGTTACTTTACGTTGTTTTACCTTGCTTTACCTTGCTTTACCTTGCTTTACGTTACCATGCTTTACGTTGCTTTACCTTGCTTTACGTTGCTTTACCTTACTTTACCTTGCTTTAAGTTGCCTTGCTTTACGTTGCGTTACGTTAGATTGCTTTACGTTGCGTTACGTTGCTTTACCTTGCTTTACATTGCTTTACGTTGCCTTGCTTTACGTTGATTTACGTTGCTTTAGGTTGCCTTGCTTTACGTTGCTTTACCTTGCTTTACCTTGCTTTACTTTGCTTTACGTTGCTTTACGTTGCGTTCCTTTACGTTGCTTTACGTTCCTTTACGTTGCCTTGCTTTACGTTGCTTTTCGTTGCCTTGCTTTACGTTACTTTACGTTGCTTTACGTTGCCTTGCTTTACGTTGCTTTTCGTTGCCTTGCTTTAAGTTGCTTTACGTTGCCTTGCATTACGTTGCCTTGCCTTGCCTTGCTTTACGTTCCCTTGCCTTGCCTTGCTTTACGTTGCTATGCGTTGCCTTGCCTTGCCTTGTTTTACATTGCCTTGCTTTACGTTGCTTTACGTTGCCTTGCTTTAAGTTGCCTTGCTTTACGTTGCCTTGCTTTATATTGCTTTACGTTGCCTTGCTATAAGTTGCTTTACGTTGCCTTGCTTTACGTTGCTTTACGTTGCTTAACCTTGCTTTACCTTGCTTTACGTTGCCTTGATTTACGTTGTTTTACGTTGCCTTCCTTTACGTTCCTTTACGTTCCTTTACGTTCCTTTACCTTGCTTTACCTTGCTTTACGTTGCCTTGCTTTACATTGCCTTGCTTTACGTTGCTTTACGATGCCTTGCTTTAGGTTGCTTTACGTTGCCTTGCTTTACGTTGCCTTACTTTACGTTGATTTATTGTCCTTGCTATACGTTGCTTTACGTTGCTTTGCCTTGCTTTACATTGCTTTACGTTGCTTTACCTTGCTTTACGTTGCCTTACGTTGCCTTGCTTTACATTGTTTTACCTTCCTTTACTTTGCTTTACGTTGCCTTGCTTTACGTTGGTTTACGTTGCACTGCTTTACGTTGCTTTACGTTGCCTTGCTTTACGTTGCCTTGCCTTACCTTGCTTTACCTTGCTTTACGTTGCTTTAAGTTGCCTTTCTTTACCTTGCTTTACCTTGCTTTACCTTGCCTTTCTTTACCTTGCTTTACGTTGATTTGCATTGCTTTAACTTGCCTTGCTTTACCTTGCTTTACGTTGCTTTACGGTTCTTTACGTTGCCTTGCTTTACGTTGCGTTACGTTGCCTTGCTTTACGTTGCTTTATGTTGCTTTACGTTGCCTTGCTTTACCTTGCTTTAAGTTGCCTTGCATTATCTTTCTTTACGTTGCTTTACGTTGCTTTACGTTGCCTTGATTTACGTTGCTTTACCTTGCTTTACCTTGCTTTACGTTGCTTTACGTTGCCTTGCTTTACCTTACTTTACCTTCCTTTACTTAGCTTTACGTTGCCTTGCTTTACCTTGCTTTACCTTGCTTTACCTTGCTTTACGTTGCCTTGCTTTACGTTGATTTATGTTGCTTTACCTTGTTTTACCTTGCTTTCCGTTGCCTTGATTTACGTTGCTTTACTTTGCTTTACCTTGCTTTACCTTGCTTTACGTTGCTTCACGTTGCTTTACTTTGCCTTGCTTTACGTTGCTTTACGTTGCTTTACCTTGCTTTTCCTTGCTTTACATTGCTTTACTTTGCCTTGCTTTACATTGCTTTACGTTGCCTTGCTTTATGTTGCTTTACATTGCTTTACCTTGCTTTACTTTGCTTTACCTTGCTTTACGTTGCTTTACGTTGCCTTGCTTTACGTTGCTTTACGTTGCCTTGCTTTACGTTGCTTTGCCTTGCTTTGCCTTGCTTTACCTTGCCTTACGTTGCTTTGCCTTGCTTTACTTTCTTTACGTTGGTTTACGTTGCATTACGTTGCCTTGCTTTACCTTGCCTTGCTTTATGTTGCTTTACGTTGCCTTGATTTACGTTCTTATCTTTGCCTTTCTTGACGTTGCCTTGCTTTACGTTGCTTTACGTTGCCTTGCTTTACGTTGCTTTACGTTGCTTTACGTTGCTTTACCTTGCTTTACGTTGCCTTGCTTTACCTTGATTTACGTTGCATTTCTTTACGTTGCTTTAACTTGCTTTACCTTGCTTTACCTTGCTTCACGTTGCTTTACGTTGCCTTGCTTTACGTTGATTTATGTGTCTTTGCTTTACGTTACTTTACGTTGCTTTACGCTGCTTTACCTTGATTTACCTTGCTTTACGTTGCCTTGCTTTACGTTGCTTTTCGTTGATTTACCTTGCTTTGCCTTTCTTTATGTTGCCTTGCTTTACGTTGCTTTACGTTGCCTTCCTTTACGTTTCTTTACGTTGCTTTACCTTGCTTTACCTTGCTTTAACTTGCTTTAGGTTGCCTTGCTTTACATTGCTTTACGTTGCTTTACGTTGCCTTGCTTTACGTTGCTTTACCTTGCTTTACCTTGCTTTATGTTGCTTTACGTTGCTTTACGTTGCGTTGCTTTACGTTGCCTTTCTTTACGTTACTTTACGTTGCTTTACGTTGCCTTGCTTCACGTTGCTTTTCGTTGCCTTGCTTTAAGTTGCTTTACGTTGCCTTGCATTACGTTGCCTTGCCTTGCGTTACGTTGCTTTACGTTGCCTTGCTTTACGTTGCCTTGCCTTGCCTTGCTTTACGTTGCTTTACGTTGCCTTGCTTTACGTTGCCTTGCTTTACGTTGCTTTACGTTGCCTTGCTTTACGTTTCCTTGCTTTACGTTGCTTTACGTTGCCTTACTTTATGTTGCCTTACGTTGCTATACGTTGCTTTGCTTTACGTTGCCTAACTTAACTTTGCCTTGCTTTACATTGCTTTATGTTGCCTTGCTTTACGTTGCTTTACGTTGCCTTGCTTTACGTTGCCTTGCCTTGCTTTGCTTTACGTTGCCTTGCCTTGCTTTACGTTGCCTTGCCTTGCCTTGCTTTACGTTGCTTTACGTTGCCTTGCTTTATGTTGCCTTGCCTTGCCTTGCTTTACGTTGCCTTGCTTTACGGTGCTTTACATTGCCTTGATTTATGTTCCATTACGTTGCCTTGCTTTACGTTTCCTTGCCTTGCCTTGCTTTACGTTGCCTTGCCTTGTCTTGCTTTTCTTGGTTTACGTTGCCTTGCTTTACATTGCTTTACGTTGCCTTGCTTTACGTTGCTTTACGTTGTCTTGCTTTACGTTGCCTTGCCTTCCCTTGCTTTACGTTGGTTTACGTTGCCTTGGTTTACGTTGCGATACGTTGCCTTGATTTACGTTGCTTGCCTTGCCTTGCTTTACGTTGCTTTAAGTTGCCTTGTGTACATTGCTTTACGTTGCCTTGCTTTACGTTGCCTTGCCTTGCCTTGCTTTACGTTGCTTTAAGTTGCCTTGCTTTACGTTGCTTTACGTTGCCTTGCTTTACGTTGCCTTGATTTACGTTGCCTTGCTTTGCCTTACTTTACGTTGCCTTGTTTTACTTTACTTTACGTTGCCTTGTTTTAAGTTGTTTTACGTTGCCTTTCTTTACGTTTCCTTGCCTTCACTTGCTTTAGGTTGCCTTGCCTTGACTTCTTTTACGTTGCCTTGCCTTGCGTTTCTTTATATTGCCTTCCGTTATGTTGCCTATTTTACGTTTCCTTGCCTTGCCTTGCTTTACGTTGCCTTGCCTTGCCTTGCTTTACGTTGCTTTACGTTGCCTTGCTTTACGTTGCCTTGCCTTGCCTTGTTTTAGGCTGCCTTGCTTTACATTCCTTTACCTTGCCTTGCTTTACGTTGCTTTACGTTGCCTTGTTTTACATTGCCTTGATTTAGGTTGCCTTGCTTTACGTTGCCTTGCTTTACGTTCCTTGCTTTATGTTGCTTTACGTTTCCTTGCTTTACGTTCCTTTACGTTGATTTACCTTGCTTTACCTTGCTTTACGTTGCCTTGCTTTACGTTGCTTTTCGTTGCCTTGCTTTACGTTGCCTTGCTTTCCGTTGCTTTACGTTGCCTAGCTTTACCTTGCTTCACGTTGCCTTGCTTTACATTGCTTTACCTTTCCTTAATTTACCTTGCTTTACGTTGCTTTACCTTGCTTTACGTTTCTTTACCTTGCTTTACGTTGCTTTACGTTGCCTTGCTTTACGTTGCTTTACGTTGCCTTGCTTTACGTTGATTTAGGTTGCTTTACCTTGCTTTGCCTTGCTTTACGTTGCCTTGCTTTACTGTGCTTTACGTTGCCTTCCTTTACGTTCCTTTACGTTTCTTTACATTGCTTTACCTTGATTTACCTTGCTTTACGTTGCCTTGCTTTACGTTGCTTTACGTTGCCTAGCTTTACCTTGCTTTACGTTGCCTTGCTTTACGTTGCTTTTCGGTTGCCTTGCTTTAAGTTGCCTTGCTTTACGTTGCTTTACGTTGCTTTAACTTGCTTTACCTTCCTTTACCTTGCTTTAAGTTGCCTTCCTTTACCTTGCTTTACGTTGCCTTGCTTTACGTTGCTTTACGTTGCTTTACCTTGCTTTACCTTGCTTTACCTTGCTTCACGTTGCTTTACGTTGCCTTACTTTACGTTGATTTATGTGTCCTTGCTTTACGTAATTTTACCTTGCTTTACCTTGATTTACGTTGCCTTGCTTTACCTTGCTTTACCTTGCTTTACCTTGCTTTACCTTGCTTTACATTGCCTTGCTTTACGTTGCTTTACGTTGCCTTGCTTCACGTTGCTTTTCGTTGCCTTGCTTTAAGTTGCTTTACGTTGCCTTGCATTACGTTGCCTTGCCTTGCTTTACGTTGCTTTACGTTGCCTTGCTTTATGTTGCCTTGCCTTGCCTTGCTTTACGTTGCTTTACGTTGCCTTGCTTTACGTTGCCTTGCTTTACGTTGCTTTACGTTGCCTTGCTTTACGTTTCCTTGCTTTACGTTGCTTTACGTTGCCTTACTTTATGTTGCCTTACGTTGCTATACGTTGCTTTGCTTTACGTTGCCTAACTTAACTTTGCCTTGCTTTACATTGCTTTATGTTGCCTTGCTTTACGTTGCTTTACGTTGCCTTGCTTTACGTTGCCTTGCCTTGCCTTGCTTTACGTTGCTTTACGTTGCCTTGCTTTACGTTGCCTTGCTTTACGTTGCTTTACGTTGCCTTGCTTTACGTTTCCTTTCTTTACGTTGCTTTACGTTGCCTTACTTTATGTTGCCTTACGTTGCTATACGTTGCTTTGCTTTACGTTGCCTAACTTAACTTTGCCTTGCTTTACATTGCTTTATGTTGCCTTGCTTTACGTTGCTTTACGTTGCCTTGCTTTACGTTGCCTTGCCTTGCTTTGCTTTACGTTGCCTTGCCTTGCTTTACGTTGCCTTGCCTTGCCTTGCTTTACGTTGCTTTACGTTGCCTTGCTTTATGTTGCCTTGCCTTGCCTTGCTTTACGTTGCCTTGCTTTACGGTGCTTTACATTGCCTTGATTTATGTTCCATTACGTTGCCTTGCTTTACGTTTCCTTGCCTTGCCTTGCTTTACGTTGCCTTGCCTTGTCTTGCTTTTCTTGGTTTACGTTGCCTTGCTTTACATTGCTTTACGTTGCCTTGCTTTACGTTGCTTTACGTTGTCTTGCTTTACGTTGCCTTGCCTTCCCTTGCTTTACGTTGGTTTACGTTGCCTTGGTTTACGTTGCGTTACGTTGCCTTGATTTACGTTGCTTGCCTTGCCTTGCTATACGTTGCTTTAAGTTGCCTTGTGTACATTGCTTTACGTTGCCTTGCTTTACGTTGCCTTGCCTTGCCTTGCTTTACGTTGCTTTAAGTTGCCTTGCTTTACGTTGCTTTACGTTGCCTTGCTTTACGTTGCCTTGATTTACGTTGCCTTGCTTTGCCTTACTTTACGTTGCCTTGTTTTACTTTACTTTACGTTGCCTTGTTTTAAGTTGTTTTACGTTGCCTTTCTTTACGTTTCCTTGCCTTCACTTGCTTTAGGTTGCCTTGCCTTGACTTCTTTTACGTTGCCTTGCCTTGCGTTTCTTTATATTGCCTTCCGTTATGTTGCCTATTTTACGTTTCCTTGCCTTGCCTTGCTTTACTTTGCCTTGCCTTGCCTTGCTTTACATTCCTTTACCTTGCCTTGCTTTACGTTGCTTTACGTTGCCTTGTTTTACATTGCCTTGATTTAGGTTGCCTTGCTTTACGTTGCCTTGCTTTACGTTCCTTGCTTTATGTTGCTTTACGTTTCCTTGCTTTACGTTCCTTTACGTTGATTTACCTTGCTTTACCTTGCTTTACGTTGCCTTGCTTTACGTTGCTTTTCGTTGCCTTGCTTTACGTTGCCTTGCTTTCCGTTGCTTTACGTTGCCTAGCTTTACCTTGCTTCACGTTGCCTTGCTTTACATTGCTTTACCTTTCCTTGATTTACCTTGCTTTACGTTGCTTTACCTTGCTTTACGTTTCTTTACCTTGCTTTACGTTGCTTTACGTTGCCTTGCTTTACGTTGCTTTACGTTGCCTTGCTTTACGTTGATTTAGGTTGCTTTACCTTGCTTTGCCTTGCTTTACGTTGCCTTGCTTTACTGTGCTTTACGTTGCCTTCCTTTACGTTCCTTTACGTTTCTTTACATTGCTTTACCTTGATTTACCTTGCTTTACGTTGCCTTGCTTTACGTTGCTTTACGTTGCCTAGCTTTACCTTGCTTTACGTTGCCTTGCTTTACGTTGCTTTTCGGTTGCCTTGCTTTAAGTTGCCTTGCTTTACGTTGCTTTACGTTGCTTTAACTTGCTTTACCTTCCTTTACCTTGCTTTAAGTTGCCTTCCTTTACCTTGCTTTACGTTGCCTTGCTTTACGTTGCTTTACGTTGCTTTACCTTGCTTTACCTTGCTTTACCTTGCTTCACGTTGCTTTACGTTGCCTTACTTTACGTTGATTTATGTGTCCTTGCTTTACGTAATTTTACCTTGCTTTACCTTGATTTACGTTGCCTTGCTTTACCTTGCTTTACCTTGCTTTACCTTGCTTTACCTTGCTTTACATTGCCTTGCTTTACGTTGCTTTACGTTGCCTTGCTTCACGTTGCTTTTCGTTGCCTTGCTTTAAGTTGCTTTACGTTGCCTTGCATTACGTTGCCTTGCCTTGCTTTACGTTGCTTTACGTTGCCTTGCTTTACGTTGCCTTGCCTTGCCTTGCTTTACGTTGCTTTACGTTGCCTTGCTTTACGTTGCCTTGCTTTAGGTTGCTTTACGTTGCCTTGCTTTACGTTTCCTTGCTTTACGTTGCTTTACGTTGCCTTACTTTATGTTGCCTTACGTTGCTATACGTTGCTTTGCTTTACGTTGCCTAACTTAACTTTGCCTTGCTTTACATTGCTTTATGTTGCCTTGCTTTACGTTTCTTTACGTTGCCTTGCTTTACGTTGCCTTGCCTTGCTTTGTTTTACGTTGCCTTGCCTTGCTTTACGTTGCCTTGCCTTGCCTTGCTTTACGTTGCTTTACGTTGCCTTGCTTTATGTTGCCTTGCCTTGCCTTGCTTTACGTTGCCTTGCTTTACGGTGCTTTACATTGCCTTGATTTATGTTCCATTACGTTGCCTTGCTTTACGTTTCCTTGCCTTGCCTTGCTTTACGTTGCCTTGCCTTGTCTTGCTTTTCTTGGTTTACGTTGCCTTGCTTTACATTGCTTTACGTTGCCTTGCTTTACGTTGCTTTACGTTGTCTTGCTTTACGTTGCCTTGCCTTCCCTTGCTTTACGTTGGTTTACGTTGCCTTGGTTTACGTTGCGTTACGTTGCCTTGATTTACGTTGCTTGCCTTGCCTTGCTTTACGTTGCTTTAAGTTGCCTTGTGTACATTGCTTTACGTTGCCTTGCTTTACGTTGCCTTGCCTTGCCTTGCTTTACGTTGCTTTAAGTTGCCTTGCTTTACGTTGCTTTACGTTGCCTTGCTTTACGTTGCCTTGATTTACGTTGCCTTGCTTTGCCTTACTTTACGTTGCCTTGTTTTACTTTACTTTACGTTGCCTTGTTTTAAGTTGTTTTACGTTGCCTTTCTTTACGTTTCCTTGCCTTCACTTGCTTTAGGTTGCCTTGCCTTGACTTCTTTTACGTTGCCTTGCCTTGCGTTTCTTTATATTGCCTTCCGTTATGTTGCCTATTTTACGTTTCCTTGCCTTGCCTTGCTTTACGTTGCCTTGCCTTGCCTTGCTTTACGTTGCTTTACGTTGCCTTGCTTTACGTTGCCTTGCCTTGCCTTGTTTTAGGCTGCCTTGCTTTACATTCCTTTACCTTGCCTTGCTTTACGTTGCTTTACGTTGCCTTGTTTTTCATTGCCTTGATTTAGGTTGCCTTGCTTTACGTTGCCTTGCTTTACGTTCCTTGCTTTATGTTGCTTTACGTTTCCTTGCTTTACGTTCCTTTACGTTGATTTACCTTGCTTTACCTTGCTTTACGTTGCCTTGCTTTACGTTGCTTTTCGTTGCCTTGCTTTACGTTGCCTTGCTTTCCGTTGCTTTACGTTGCCTAGCTTTACCTTGCTTCACGTTGCCTTGCTTTACATTGCTTTACCTTTCCTTGATTTACCTTGCTTTACGTTGCTTTACCTTGCTTTACGTTTCTTTACCTTGCTTTACGTTGCTTTACGTTGCCTTGCTTTACGTTGCTTTACGTTGCCTTGCTTTACGTTGATTTAGGTTGCTTTACCTTGCTTTGCCTTGCTTTACGTTGCCTTGCTTTACTGTGCTTTACGTTGCCTTCCTTTACGTTCCTTTACGTTTCTTTACATTGCTTTACCTTGATTTACCTTGCTTTACGTTGCCTTGCTTTACGTTGCTTTACGTTGCCTAGTTTTACCTTGCTTTACGTTGCCTTGCTTTACGTTGCTTTTCGGTTGCCTTGCTTTAAGTTGCCTTGCTTTACGTTGCTTTACGTTGCTTTAACTTGCTTTACCTTCCTTTCCCTTGCTTTAAGTTGCCTTCCTTTACCTTGCTTTACGTTGCCTTGCTTTACGTTGCTTTACGTTGCTTTACCTTGCTTTACCTTGCTTTACCTTGCTTCACGTTGCTTTACGTTGCCTTACTTTACGTTGATTTATGTGTCCTTGCTTTACGTAATTTTACCTTGCTTTACCTTGATTTACGTTGCCTTGCTTTACCTTGCTTTACCTTGCTTTACCTTGCTTTACCTTGCTTTACATTGCCTTGCTTTACGTTGCGTTACGTTGCCTTGCTTTACGTTGCTTTATGTTGCTTTACCTTGCTTTACCTTGCTTTACCTTGCTTTATGTTCCCTTGCTTTACGTTGTTTTACGTTGCTTTACGTTGCCTTGCTTTACGTTGCTTTACCTTGCTTTACCTTCCTTTACATTGCCTTACGTTGCTTTACGTTGCGTTGCTTTACGTTGCTTTACGTTGCTTTACGTTGCCTTGCTTTACGTTACTTTACATTGCCTTGCTTTACGTTACTTTACATTGCTTTACGTTCAATTGCTTTACGTTGCTTTACGTTGCCTTGCTTTACGTTGCCGTGATTTACGTTGCCTTGCCTTGCCTTGCTTTACGTTGCCTTGCCTAGCGTTGCTTTACGTTGCCTTGCTTTACGTTGCTTTACGTTGCCTTGCTTTACGTTGCCTTGCTTTACGTTGCCTTGCCTTGCCTTGCTTTACGTTTTCTTGCCTTGTCTTGCTTTACGTTGATTTACGTTGCCTTGCTTTACGTTGCCTCGCTTTACGTTGCTTTACGTTGCTTTGCATTGCTTTACTTTGTCTTGCCTTGCCTTGCATTACGGTGCTTTACGTTGCCTTGACTTGCCTTGCTTTATGTTGCTTTACGATGCCTTGCTTTACGTTGCTTTTCGTTGCGTTGCCTTGCTTTACGTTGCTTTACGTTGCCTTGCCTTACGTTGCCTTGCTTTACCTTGCTTTACGTTGCCTTGCTTTACGTTGCCTTATGTTGCCATGCTTTACGTTGCCTTCCCTTGCCTTGCTTTACGTTGCTTTACGTTGCCTTGCCTTGCCTTGTTTTAGGTTGCCTTGCTTTACGTTCCTTTACCTTGCCTTGCTTTATATTGCTTTAAGTTGCCGTGCTTTACGTTGCCTTGCTTTACGTTGCCTTGCTTTACGTTGCTTTACGTTGCCTTTGATTTACGTTGCTTTATGTTGCTTTACGTTGCCTTGCTTTACCTTGCTTTACGTTGCCTTGCATTACCTTGCTTTACGTTTCTTTACATTGCTTTACCTTGCTGTCCGTTGTCTTGCTTTACCTTGCTTTACGTTGCCTTGATTTACCCTGTTTTACCTTGCTTAACCTTGCTTTACGTTACTTTATATTGCCTTGCTTTACGTTGCTTTACCTTGCTTTACCTTGCTTTACGGTGCTTTACGATGCTTTACGTTGCCTTGCTTTACGTTGCCTTACCTTGCTTTACCTTGCTTTACGATGCTTTACGTTGCTTTATGTTGCCTTGCTTTATGTTGCTTTACCATGCTGTACCTTGCTTTACCTTACTTTACCTTCCTTTACGTTGCTTTACTTTGCCTTGCTTTACTTTGCTTTACCTTGCTTTACCTTGCTTTACGTTGCCTTGATTTACGTTTCTTTACGTTGCCTTGCTTTATGTTGGTTTACGTTGCCTTGATTTACATTCCTTTTCTTTGCCTTTCTTGACGTTGCCATGCTTTACGTTGCTTTACGTTGCCTAGCTTTACGTTGCTTTACGTTGCTTTACCTTGCTTTACCTTGCTTTACGTTGCCTTGCTTTACCTTGATTTACGTTGCCTTGCTTTACGTTGCTTTTCCTTGCTTTAACTTGCTTTACCTTGCTTTAGGTTGCCTTGCTTTACGTTGCTTTACCTTGCTTTACCTTGCTTTACGTTGCCTTGCTTTACGTTCCTATACGTTTTTACCTTGCTTTACTTTGCCTTCCTTTACTTTGCTTTACCTTGCTTTACCTTGCTTTACGTTGCCTTGCTCTACGTTGCTTTAGGTTGCCTTGCTGTACGTTCCTTTACGTTGCTTTACCTTTCTTTACCTTGCTTTACGTTGCCTTTATTTACGTTGCTTTACGTTGCCTTGCTTTATGTTGCTTTAAGTTGCCTTGATTTACGTTCCTTTTCTTTGCCTTTCTTGACGTTGCCTTGCTTTACGTTGCTTTACGTTGCCTTGCTTTATGTTGATTTACGTTGCCTTGCTTTACGTTGATTTACGTTGCTTTACCTTGGTTTACCTTGCTTTAAGTTGCCTTACTTTACCTTGATTTACGTTGCCTTGCTTTACGTTGCTTTACGTTGTTTTAACTTTCTTTACGTTGCTTCACGTTGCTTTACGTTGCCTTGCTTTACGTTGATTTATGTGTCCTTGCTTTACCTTACTTTACGTTGCTTTACCTTGCTTTAACTTGCTTTACCTTGCTTTACGTTGCCTTGCTTTACGTTGCTTTACGTTGCTTTACCTTGCTTTACCTTGCTTTATGTTGCCTTGTTTTACGTTGCCTTACATTGCTTTACGTTGCTTTACGTTGCTTTACCTTGCTTTACCTTGCTTTACGTTGCCTTGCTTTACGTTGCTTTACGTTGCTTTACGTTGCCTTTCTTTACGTTGCTTTACCTTGCTTTACCTTTCTTTATGTTGCTTTACATTGCTTTACGTTGCGTTGCTATACCTTGCGTTGCTTTACGTTGCCTTGCTTTACGTTGCCTTTCTTTACGTTACTTTACGTTGCTTTACGTTGCCTTGCTTCACGTTGCTTTTCGTTGCCTTGCTTTAAGTTGCTTTACGTTGCCTTGCATTACGTTGCCTTGCGTTTCCTTGCTTTACGTTGCTTTACGTTGCCTTGCTTTACGTTGCCTTGCCTTGCTTTACGTTGCTTTACGTTGCTTTACTTTACGTTGCCTTGCCTTGCCTTGCCTTACGTTGCCTTGCCTTGCCTTGCTTTACGTTGCTTTACGTTGCCTTGCTTTACGTTGCCTTGCCTTGCCTTGTTTTAGGTTGCCTTGCTTTACGTTCCTTTACCTTGCCTTGCTTTATGTTGCTTTACGTTGCCTTGCTTTACGTTGCCTTGCTTTACGTTGCCTTGCTTTACGTTGCTTTACGTTTCCTTGATTTACGTTCCTTTACGTTGCTTTACCTTGCTTTACCTTCCTTTACATTGCTTTACGTTGCCTTGCTTTACGTTGCTTTACGTTGCCTTGCTTTACGTTGCTTTTCGTTGCCTTGCTTTACGTTGCCTTGCTTTACGTTGCTTTACCTTGCTTTACCTTGCTTTAGCTTGCTTTACCTTGCTTTACGTTGCCTTGCTTCACGTTGATTTACCTTGCTTTACCTTGCTTTACCTTGCTCTACGTTGCCTTGCTTTACTTTGATTTACGTTGCCTTGCTTTACGTTGCTTTACGTTGCCTTGCTTTACGTTGCTTTACCTTGCTTTACCTTGCTTTACCTTGCTTTACGTTGCGTTGCATTACGTTGCTTTACCTTGCTTTACGTTGCTTTGCCTTGCTTTGCCTTGTTTTACGTTGCCTTGCTTTACGTTGCCTTGCTTTACCTTGCCTTACGTTGCTTTGCCTTGCTTTACTTTGTTTACTTTGCTTTACGTTGCTTTACGTTGCCTTGCTTTACGTTGCTTTACCTTGCCTTGCTTTATGTTGCTTTATGTTGCTTTGCGTTGCCTTGCTTTACCTTGCTTTACATTGCCTTTCATTACCTTGCTTTACGTTGCTTTACGTTGCTTAACTTGCTTTACGTTGCTTTACGTTGTCCTGCTTTACCTTGCTTTACGTTGCCTTGCTTTACCTTGCTTTACGTTGCTTTAACTTGCTTTACCTTGCTTTTCGTTGCCTTGCTTTACGTTGCTTTACCTTGCTTTACCTTGCTTTACGTTGATTTTTTGTTGCCTTGCTTTACGTAGCTTTACCTTGCTTTACGTTGCTTTACGTTGCTTTATGTTGCCTTGCTTTACGTTGATTTACGTTGCCTTGCTTTACGTTCATTTACGTTGCTTTACCTTGCTTTACCTTGCTTTACCTTGCTTTATGTTGCCTGGCTTTACGTTGCTTTACGTTGCCTTGCTTTACGTTGCTTTATGTTGCCTTGCTTTACGTTGCTTTTCGGTTGCCTTGCTTTAAGTTGCCTTGCTTTACCTTGCTTTACCTTGTTTACCTTGCTTTACGTTGCCTTGCTTTAACTTGCTTTACGTTGCCTTGCTTTACGTTACTTTACGTTGCTTTACCTTGCTTTGCCTTGCTTTACCTTGCTTCACGTTGCTTTACGTTGCCTTGCTTTACGTTGATTTACGTTGCCTTGCTTTAGGTTGATTTATGTGTCCTTGCTTTACGTTACTTTACGTTGTTTTACCTTGCTTTACCTTGCTTTACGTTACCTTGCTTTATGTTACTTTACGTTGCTTTACATTGCTTTACCTTATTTTACCTTGCTTTACGTTGCCTTGCTTTACGTTGCGTTACGTTACATTGCTTTACGTTGCGTTACGTTGCTTTACCTTGCTTTACATTGCTTTACGTTGCCTTGCTTTACGTTGCTTTACGTTGCTTTACGTTGCCTTGCTTTACGTTGCTTTACCTTGCTTTACCTTGCTTTACTTTGCTTTACGTTGCTTTACGTTGCGTTGCTTTACGTTGCCTTGCTTTACGTTGCTTTACGTTGCCTTGCTTTACGTTACTTTACGTAGCTTTACGTTGCCTTGCTTTACGTTGCTTTTCGTTGCCTTGCTTTATGTTGCTTTACGTTGCCTTGCATTACTTTGCCTCGCCTTACCTTGCTTTAAGTTGCTTTACGTTGCCTTGCTTTACGTTGCCTTGCTTTACGTTGATTTACGGTCCTTGCTATACGTAGCTTTACGTTGCTTTACGTTGCTTTACGTTGCCTTGCTTTACGTTGCTTTACGTGGCCTTCCTTTACGTTGCTTTACGTTGCTTTACCTTGCTTTACGTTGCTTTACCTTGCTTTACGTTGCTTTACGTTGCCTTGCTTTACATTGCTTTACATTGCCTTGCTTTAGGTTGCTTTACGTTGCTTTACCTTGCTTTACCTTGTTTTACCTTCCTTTACCTTGCTTTACGTTTCCTTGCTTTACGTTGCCTTGCCTTGCCTTGCTTTACCTTGCTTTACGTTGCTTTACATTGCCTTGTTTACGTTGCTTTACCTTGCTTTGCCTTGCCTTGCTTTACGTTCCTTTACGTTGCTTTACGTTTCCTTGATTTACGTTGCTTTACCTTGTTTTACCTTGCTTTACGTTGCCTTGCTTTACCTTGCTTTACCTTGCTTTACATTGCCTTGCTTTACCTTGCTTTACGTTGATTTGCATTGCTTTAACTTGCCTTGCTTTACCTTGCTTTACGTTGCTTAGCCTTGCTTTACCTTGTCTTGCTTTAACATGATTTACGTTGCTTTGCCTTGCTTGGCCTTGCTTTACGTAGCTTTGCTTTACGTTGCCTTACGTTGCTTTGCCTTGCTTTACCTTGTTTACGTTGCTTTACATTGCTTTACGTTGCTTTACGTTGCCTTGCTTTACGTTCCTTTATGTTGCTTTACGTTGCCTTGCTTTACCTTGCTTTACGTTGCCTTGCATTACCTTGCTTTACGTTGCTTTACGTTGCTTTACCTTGCTTTACGTTGTCTTGCTTTACCGTGCTTTACGTTGCCTTGATTTACCTTGCTTTAACTTTCTTTACCTTGCTTTACGTTGCTTTAAGTTGCTTTGCTTTACGTTGCTTTACCTTGCTTTACCTTGCTTTACCTTGCTTTATGTTGCTTTCCGATGCTTTACGTTGCCTTGATTTACGTTGCTTTACCTTGCTTTACCTTGCTTTACGTTGCTTTACGTTGCTTTACGTTGCCTTGCTTTACGTTGCTTTACCTTGCTGTTCCTTGCTTTACCTTACTTTACCTTCCTTTACGTTGCTTTAAGTTGCCTTGCTTTACCTTGCTTTACCTTGCTTTACTTTGCATTACGTTGCCTTGCTTTACGTTAATTTATGTTGCTTCACCTTTCTTTACCTTGCTTTACGTTGCCTTGCTTTACGTTGCTTTACGTTGTTTTACCTTGCTTTACCTTGTTTTACCTTGCTTTATGTTGCTTTACGTTGCCTTGCTTTACGTTGCTTTACGTTGCCTTGCTTTACGTTGCTTTACCTTGCTTTACCTTGCTTTACCTTGCTTTACGTTGCCTTGATTTACGTTGCTTTACGTTGTCTTGCTTTATGTTGCTTTACGTTGCCTTGATTTACGTTCCTTTTCTTTGCCTTTCTTGAGGTTCCCTTGCTTTAAGTTGCTTTACGTTGTCTTCCTTTACGTTGCTTTACGTTGCTTTACCTTGGTTTACCTTGCTTTACCTTGCCTTGCTTTACCTTGATTTACGTTGCCTTGCTTTACGTTGCTTTACGTTGCTTTAACTTGCTTTACCTTGCTTTACCTTGCTTCACGTTGCTTTACGTTGCCTTGCTTTACGTTGATTTATGTGTCCTTGCTTTACGTTACTTTACGTTGCTTTAACTTGCTTTAACTTGCTTTATCTTGCTTTACGTTGCCTTGCTTTACGTTGCTTTCCCTTGCTTTACCTTGCTTTACATTGCTTTACGTTGCCTTGCTTGACATTGCTTTACGTTGCCTTGCTTTACGTTGCTTTACGTTGCTTTACCTTGCTTTACTTTGCTTTACCTTGCTTTACGTTGCTTCACGTTGCCTTGCTTTACGTTGCTTTACGTTGCCTTGCTTTACGTTGCTTTACGTTGCTTTACGTTGCGTTGCTTTACGTTGCTTTACCTTGCTTTACGTTGCTTTGCCTTGCTTTGCCTTGTTTTACGTTGCCTTGCTTTACCTTGCCTTACGTTGTTTGCCTTGCTTTACTTTGTTTACGATGCTTTACGTTGCTTTACGTTGCCTTGCTTTACGTTGCTTTACCTTGCCTTGCTTTACGTTGCTTTATGTTGCTTTACGTTGCCTTGCTTTACTTTGCTTTACGTTGCCTTTCATTACCTTGCTTTACGTTGCTTTAGGTTGCTTTACCTTGCTTTACGTTGCTTTACGTTGTCCTGCTTTAACTTGCTTTACGTTGCCTTGATTTACCTTGCTTTACCTTGCTTTACCTTGCTTTACCTTGCTTTACGTTGCTTTAGGTTGCCTTGCTTTACGTAGCTTTACATTGCTTTACCTTCCTTTACGTTGATTTATGTTACCTTGCTTTACGTTGCTTTACCTTGATTACGTTGCTTTACGTTGCTTTATGTTGCCTTGCTTTACGTTGCTTTACGTTGCCTTGCTTTACGTTGATTTACGTTGCTTTACCTTGCTTTACCCTGCTTTACCTTGCTTTACGTTGCCTGGCTTTACGTTGCTTTACGTTGCCTTGCTTTACGTTGCTTTATGTTGCCTTGCTTTACGTTGCTTTACGTTGCCTTGCTTTACGTTACTTTATGATGCTTTACGTTGCCTTGCTTTACGTTGCTTTACGTTGCCTTGCGTTACGTTGCCTTGCTTTACGTTGATTTACGGTCCTTGCTATACGTAGCTTTACGTTGCTTTACGTTGCTTAACGTTGCCTTGCTTTACGTTGCTTTACGTTGCCTTGCTTTACGTTGCTTTACGTTGCTTTACCTTGCTTTACATTGCTTTACGTTGCCTTGCTTTACATTGCTTTACATTGCCTTGCTTTAGGTTGCTTTACGTTGCTTTACCTTGCTTTACCTAGTTTTACCTTCCTTTACCTTGCTTTACGTTGCCTTGCTTTACGTTGCTTTACGTTGCCTTGTTTTACCTTGCTTTACGTTGCTTTAAGTTGCTTTACGTTGCTTTACGTTGCTTTACGTTGGTTTACGTTGCAGTGCTTTACGTTGCTTTACGTTGCCTTGCTTTACGTTGCCTTGCCTTGCCTTCCTTTACCTTGCTTTACGTTGCTTTACATTGCCTTGTTTACGTTGCTTTACCTTGCTTTGCCTTGCCTTGCTTTACGTTCCTTTACGTTGCTTTACGTTTCCTTGATTTACGTTGTTTTACCTTGTTTTACCTTGCTTTACGTTGCCTTGCTTTACCTTGCTTTACGTTGATTTGCATTGCTTTAACTTGCCTTGCTTTACCTTGCTTTACGTTGCTTTGCCTTGCTTTACCTTGCCTTGCTTTAACATGCTTTACGTTGCTTTGCCTTTCATTGCCTTGCTTTACGTTGCTTTGCTTTACGTTGCCTTACGTTGCTTTGCCTTGCTTTACCTTGTTTACGTTGCTTTACATTGCTTTACGTTCCCTTGCTTTACGTTGCTTTACGTTGCCTTGCTTTACGTTGCTTTATGTTGCTTTACGTTGCCTTGCTTTACCTTGCTTTACGTTGCTTTACGTTGCTTTACCTTGCTTTACGTTGCCTTGATTTACCTTGCTTTAACTTTCTTTACCTTGCTTTACGTTGCTTTCAGTTGCCTTGCTTTACGTTGCTTTACCTTGCTTTACCTTGGTTTACCTTGCTTTATGTTGCTTTCCGATGCTTTACGTTGCCTTGATTTACGTTGCTTTACCTTGCTTTACCTTGATTTACGTTGCTTTACGTTGCTTTACGTTGCTTTACGTTGCCTTGTTCTACGTTGCTTTATCTTGCTGTACCTTGCTTTACCTTACTTTACCTTCCTTTACGTTGCTTTAAGTTGCCTTGCTTTACCTTGCTTTACCTTGCTTTACCTTGCATTACGTTGCCTTGCTTTACGTTAATTTATGTTGCTTTACCTTTCTTTACCGTGCTTTACGTTGCCTTGCTTTACGTTGCTTTACGTTGCTTTACCTTGCTTTACCTTGTTTTACCTTGCTTTACGTTGCTTTTCGTTGCCTTGCTGTACGTTGCTTTACCTTGCTTTACCTTGCTTTACCTTGCTTTACGTTGCCTTGATTTACGTTGCTTTACGTTGTCTTGCTTTATGTTGCTTTACGTTGCCTTGATTTACGTTCCTTTTCTTTGCCTTTCTTGAGGTTCCCTTGCTTTAAGTTGCTTTACGTGCCTTGCTTTACGTTGCTTTACGTTGCTTTACCTTGGTTTACCTTGCTTTACGTTGCCTTGCTTTACCTTGATTTACGTTGCCTTGCTTTACGTTGCTTTACGTTGCTTTAACTTGCTTTACCTTGCTTTACCTTGCTTCACGTTGCTTTACGTTTCCTTGCTTTACGTTGATTTATGTGTCCTTGCTTTACGTTACTTTACGTTGCTTTAACTTGCTTTAACTTGCTTTACCTTGCTTTACGTTGCCTTGCTTTACGTTGCTATCCCTTGCTTTACCTTGCTTTACATTGCTTTACGTTGCCTTGCTTGACATTGCTTTACGTTGCCTTGCTTTACGTTGCTTTACGTTGCTTTACCTTGCTTTACTTTGCTGTACCTTGCTTTACGTTGCTTTACATTGCCTTGCTTTACGTTGCTTTACGTTGCCTTGCTTTACGTTGCTTTACGTTGCTTTACGTTGCGTTGCTTTACGTTGCTTTACCTTGCTTTACGTTGCTTTGCCTTGCTTTGCCTTGTTTTATGTTGCCTTGCTTTACCTTGCCTTACGTTGTTTGCCTTGCTTTACTTTGTTTACGTTGCTTTACGTTGCTTTACGTTGCCTTGCTTTACGTTGCTTTACCTTGCCTTGCTTTACGTTGCTTTATGTTGCTTTACGTTGCCTTGCTTTACTTTTCTTTACGTTGCCTTTCATTACCTTGCTTTACGTTGCTTTACGTTGCTTTACCTTGCTTTACGTTGCTTTACGTTGTCCTGCTTTAACTTGCTTTACGTTGCCTTGCTTTACATTGCTTTACCTTGCTTTACCTTGCTTTACCTTGCTTTACCTTGCTTTAGGTTGCCTTGCTTTACGTAGCTTTACATTGCTTTACCTACCTATACGTTGATTTATGTTGCCTTGCTTTACGTTGCTTTACCTTGCTTTACGTTGCTTTACGTTGCTTTATGTTGCCTTGCTTTACGTTGCTTTACGTTGCCTTGCTTTACGTTACTTTACGTTGCTTTACCTTGATTTACCTTGCTTTACCTTGCTTTACGTTGCCTGGCTTTACGTTGCTTTACGTTGCCTTGCTTTACGTTGCTTTATGTTGCCTTGCTTTACGTTGCTTTTCGGTTGCCTTGCTTTACGTTGCGTTACGTTGCCTTGGTTTACCTTGCTTTACGTTTCTTTACCTTGCTTTACCTTGTTTACCTTGCTTTACGTTGCCTTGCGTTACCCGGCTTTACGTTGCCTTGCTTTACATTAATTTACGTTGCTTTACGTTGCTTTACCTTGCTTTACCTTGCTTTACGTTGCCTTGCTTAACGTTGATTTATGTGTCCTTGCTTTACGTTACTTTACGTTGTTTTACCTTGCTTTACCTTGCTTTACCTTATTTACGTTACCTTGCTTTACGTTGCTTTACCTTGCTTTACGTTGCTTTACCTTACTTTACCTTGCTTTACGTTGCCTTGCTTTACGTTGCGTTACGTTGCTTTACCTTGCTTTACATTGCTTTACGTTGCCTTGCTTTACGTTGATTTACGTTGCTTTACGTTGCCTTGCTTTACGTTGCTTTACCTTGCTTTACCTTGCTTTACTTTGCTTTACGATGCTTTACGTTGCGTTGCTTTACGTTGCTTTACGTTCCTTTACCTTGCCTTGTTTTACGTTGCTTTACGTTGCCTTGCTTTACGTTACTTTACGTTGCTTTATGTTGCCTTGCTTTACGTTGCTTTTCGTTGCCTTGCTTTAAGTTGCTTTACGTTGCCTTGCATTACGTTGTCTTGCCTTGCCTTGCTTTACGTTGCTTTACGTTGCCTTGCTTTACGTTGCCTTGCCTTGCCTTGCTTTACGTTGCCTTGCTTTACGTTGCTTTACGTTGCTATGCATTGCCTTGCCTTGCCTTGTTTTACATTGCCTTGCTTTACGTTGCTTTACGTTGCCTTGCTTTAAGTTGCTTTACGTTGCTTTGCTTTACGTTGCCTTGCCTTGCCTTGCTTTACGTTGCCTTGCTTTACGTTGCCTTGCTTTAAATTGCTTTACGTTGCCTTGCTTTAAGTTGCTTTACGTTGCCTTGCTTTACGTTGCTTTACGTTGCTTTACCTTGCTTTACCTTGCTTTACGTTGCCTTGATTTACGTTGTTTTACGTTGCCTTCCTTTACGTTCCTTTACGTTCCTTTACCTTGCTTTACCTTGCTTTACGTTGCCTTGCTTTACATTGCCTTGCTTTACGTTGCTTTACGATGCCTTGCTTTACGTTGCTTTTCGTTGCTTTAAGTTGCCTTTCTTTACCTTGCTTTACCTTGCTTTACCTTGCCTTTCTTTACCTTGCTTTACGTTGATTTGCATTGCTTTAACTTGCCTTTCTTTACCTTGCTTTACGTTGCTTTACGTTGCTTTACGTTGCCTTGCTTTACGTTGCGTTACGTTGCCTTGCTTTACGTTGCTTTATGTTGTTTTACGTTGCCTTGCATTACCTTTCTTTACGTTGCTTTACGTTGCTTTACGTTGCTTTTCCTTGCTTTACCTTGCTTTACGTTGCTTTACGATGCTTTACGTTGCCTTGATTTACGTTGCTTTACCTTGCTTTACGTTGCTTTACGTTGCTTTACGTTGCTTTACGTTGCCTTGCTTTACCTTACTTTACCTTCCTTTACTTAGCTTTACGTTGCCTTGCTTTACCTTGCTTTACCTTGCTTTACGTTGCCTTGCTTTACGTTGATTTATGTTGCTTTACCTTGTTTTACCTTGCTTTACGTTGCCTTGCTTTACGTTGCTTTACTTTGCTTTACCTTGCTTTACCTTGCTTTACGTTGCTTCACGTTGCTTTACTTTGCCTTGCTTTACGTTGCTTTACCTTGCTTTTCCTTGCTTTACCTTGCTTTACATTGCTTTACTTTGCCTTGCTTTACATTGCTTTACGTTGCCTTGCTTTATGTTGCTTTACATTGCTTTACCTTGCTTTACTTTGCTTTACCTTGCTTTAGGTTGCTTTACGTTGCCTTGCTTTACGTTGCTTTACGTTGCCTTGCTTTACGTTGCTTTGCCTTGCTTTGCCTTGTTTTACGTTGCCTTGCTTTACCTTGCCTTACGTTGCTTTGCCTTGCTTTACTTAGTTTACGTTGGTTTACGTTGCATTACGTTGCCTTGCTTTACCTTGCCTTGCTTTATGTTGCTTTACGTTGCCTTGATTTACGTTCTTTACTTTCCCTTTCTTGACGTTGCCTTGCTTTACGTTGCTTTACGTTGCCTTGCTTTACGTTGCTTTACGTTGCTTTACCTTGCTTTACGTTGCCTTGCTTTACCTTGATTTACGTTGCCTTGCTTTACGTTGCTTTACGTTGCTTTAACTTGCTTTACCTTGCTTTACCTTGCTTCACGTTGCTTTACATTGCCTTGGTTTACGTTGATTTATGTGTCCTTGCTTTACGTTACTTTACGTTGCTTTACGTTGCTTTACCTTGATTTACCTTGCTTTATGTTGCCTTGCTTTACGTTGCTTTTCGTTGATTTACCTTGCTTTGCCTTTCTTTATGTTGCCTTGCTTTACGTTGCTTTACGTTGCCTTCCTTTACGTTTCTTTACGTTGCTTTACCTTGCTTTACCTTGCTTTAACTTGCTTTATGTTGCCTTGCTTTACGTTGCTTTACGTTGCTTTACGTTGCCTTGCTTTACGTTGCTTTACCTTGCTTTACCTTGCTTTATGTTGCTTTACGTTGCTTTACGTTGCGTTGCTTTACGTTGCCTTTCTTTACGTTACTTTACGTTGCTTTACGTTGCCTTGCTTCACGTTGCTTTTCGTTGCCTTGCTTTAAGTTGCTTTACGTTGCCTTGCATTACGTTGCCTTGCCTTGCCTTGCTTTACGTTGCTTTACGTTGCCTTGCTTTACGTTGCCTTGCCTTGCCTTGCTTTACGTTGCTTTACGTTGCCTTGCTTTACGTTGCTTTACGTTGTCTTGCTTGACGTTTCCTTGCTTTACGTTGCTTTACCTTGCCTTACTTTATGTTGCCTTACGTTGCTATACGTTGCTTTGCTTTACGTTGCCTAACTTAACTTTGCCTTGCTTTACATTGCTTTACGTTGCCTTGCTTTACGTTGCTTTACGTTGCCTTGCTTTACCTTGCCTTGCCTTGCTTTGCTTTACGTTGCCTTGCCTTGCTTTACGTTGCCTTGCCTTGCCTTGCTTTACGTTGCTTTACGTTGCCTTGCTTTATGGTGCCTTGCCTTGCTTTACGTTGCCTGCTTTACGGTGCTTTACATTGCCTTGATTCATGTTCCATTACGTTGCCTTGCTTTACGTTTCCTTGCCTTGCCTTTCTTTACGTTGCCTTGCCTTGTCTTGCTTTTCTTGGTTTACGTTGCCTTGCTTTACATTGCTTTACGTTGCCTTGCTTTACGTTGCTTTACGTTGTCTTGCTTTACGTTGCCTTGCCTTCCCTTGCTTTACGTTGGTTTACGTTTCCTTGGTTTACGTTGCGTTACGTTGCCTTGATTTACATTGCTTGCCTTGCCTTGCTTTACCTTGCTTTAAGTTGCCTTGTGTACATTACTTTACGTTGCCTTGCTTTCCGTTGCCTTGCCTTGCCTTGCTTTACGTTGCTTTAAGTTGCCTTGCTTTACGTTGCTTTACGTTGCCTTGATTTACGTTGCCATGCTTTGCCTTACTTTACGTCGCCTTGTTTTAAGTTGTTTTACGTTGCCTTTCTTTACGTTTCCTTGCCTTCACTTGCTTTAGGTTGCCTTGCCTTGACTTCCTTTACGTTGCCTTGCCTTGCGTTGCTTTATATTGACTTCCGTTATGTTGCCTATTTTACGTTTCCTTGCCTTGGCTTGCTTTACGTTGCCTTGCTTTCTCTTGCTTTACATTGCTTTACGTTGCCTTGTTTTACGTTGCTTTACATTGCCTTGCTTTACGTTGCCTTACGTTGCCTTACTTTACGTTGCTTTACGTTGCCTTGCTTTACTTTGCTTTACTTTGACTTGCTTAACTTTGCTTTACGTTGCTTTAATTTACGTTGCTTTACGTTGCCTTGCTTTACGTTGCCTTGCTTTACGTTGGTTTACATTGCCTTGATTTACGTTGTCTTGCTTTACGTTGCCTTGCTTTACGTTGCTTTAGGTTGCCTTACTTTACGTTGTCTTGCTTTACGTTGCCTTGCTTTACGTTGCTTTAGGTTGCCTTACTTTACGTTGCCTTGCTTTACGTTGCCTTGCTTTACGTTGCTTTACATTGCCTTGATTTACGTTGTCTTGCTTTACGTTGCCTTGCTTTACGTTGCTTTAGGTTGCCTTACTTTACGTTGCCTTGCTTTACGTTGCTTTAAGTTGCCTTGCTTTACGTTGCCTTGCTTACGTTGCTTTACGATGCCTTACTTTACGTTGCCTTACGTTGTCTAACTTTACGTTGCCTTGCTTTACTTTGCTATAAGTTGCCTTGCTTTACGTTGACTTATGTTGCCTTACTTTACGTTGCCTTTCTTTACATTGCCTTACGTTGCCTTTACTTTACATTGCCTTCCTTTACGTTGCTTTACGTTGCCTTGCTTTACGTTGCCTTGCTTTACGTTGCTTTACGTTGCTTACTTTACGTTGCGTTACGTTGCCTTGCATTACGTTGCCTTGCTTTACGTTGCCTACTTTACGTTGCTTTACGTTGCCTTGCTTTACGTTGCCTTGCTTTACGTTGCTTTACGTTGCCTTGCTTTACGTTTCCTTGTTTTACGTTGCTTTACGTTACCTTAATTTATGTTGCCTTTCGTTGCTATACGTTGCCTTACTTTACGTTGCCTTGCTTTACCTTGCTTTACGTTGCCTTACTTAACTTTGTCTTGCTTTACGTTGCTTTACGTTGCCTTGCTTTATGTTGCTTTACGTTGCCTTGCTTTACGTTGCTTTACGTTGCCTTGCTTTACGTTGCCTTGCCTTGCTTTACGTTGCCTTGCCTTGCCTTGCTTTACGTTGCTTTACGTTGCCTTGATTTATGTTGCCTTTCCTTGTCTTGCTTTACGTTGCTTTACGTTGTCTTGCTTTACGTTTCCTTGCCTTGCCTTGCTTTACGTTGCCTTGCCTTGTCTTGCTTTTCTTGGTTTACGTTGCCTTGCTTTACATTGCTTTACGTTGCCTTGCTTTACGTTGCTTTACGTTGCCATGCTTTACGTTGCTTTACGTTGTCTTGCTTTACGTTGCCTTGCCTTGCCTTGCTTTACGTTGGTTTACGTTGCCTTGCTTTACGTTGCTTTACGTTGCCTTGCTTTACGTTGCTTGCCTTGCCTTGCTTTACGTTGCTTTACGTTGCCTTGCTTTACATTGCTTTACGTTGCCTTGCTTTACGTTGCCTTGCCTTGCCTTGCTTTACGTTGCTTTAAGTTGCCTTGCTTTACGTTGCTTTACGTTGCATTGCTTTACGTTGCCTTGATTTACGTTGCCTTGCTTTGCCTTACTTTACGTTGCCTTGCTTTACGTTGCTTTACGTTGCCTGTTTTACGTTGTTTTACGTTGCCTTGCTTTACGTTTCCTTGCCTTGACTTGCTTTCCGTTGCCTTGCCTTGACTTCCTTTACGTTGCCTTGCCTTGGCTTGCTTTATATTGCCTTCCGTTACGTTGCCTTGCTTTACGTTGCCTTGCCTTGACTTGCTTTACGTTGCCTTGCCTTGTCTTGCTTTTCTTGGTTTACGTTGCCTTGCTTTACATTGCTTTACGTTGCCTTGCTTTACGTTGCTTTACCTTGCCTTGCCTTGCCTTGCTTTACGTTGGTTTACGTTGCCTTGCTTTACGTTGCTTTACGTTGCCTTGCTTTACGTTGCCTTGACTTGCCTTGCTTTACGTTGCTTTATGTTGCCTTGCTTTACATTGCTTTACGTTGCCTTCCTTTAAGTTGCCTTGCTTTACGTTGCCTTGACTTGCCTTGCTTTACCTTGCTTTACGTTGCCTTGCTTTACGTTGCCTTGCCTTGCCTTGCTTTACGTTGCCTTGCTTTACGTTGCTTTACGTTGCCTTGCTTTACGTTGCCTTACCTTGCCTTGCTTTACGTTGCTTTACGTTGCCTTGCTTTACGTTGCTTTACGTTTCCTTGCCTTGCTTTACGTTGCTTTACGTTACCTTGCCTTGCTTTACGTTGCTTTACGTTGCCTTGCTTTACGTTGCCTTGCCTTGCATTGCTTTACGTTGCCTTGCTTTACGTTGCTTTACGTTGCCTTGCTTTACGTAGCTTTACATTGCCTTGCTTTACGTTGCCTTGCTTTACGTTGCTTTACGTTACCTTGCCTTGCTTTACGTTGTTTACGTTGCCTTGCTTTACGTTGCCTTGCCTTGCATTGCTTTACGTTGCCTTGCTTTACGTTGCTTTACGTTGCCTTGCTTTACTTTGCCTTGCTTAACGATGCTTTACGTTGCCTTCCTTTACGTTGCCTTGATTTACTTTGCTTTACATTGCCTTGCTTTACGTTTCCTTGCTTTACTTTACCTTACGTTGCTTTAAATTGCCTTGCTTTATGTTGCTTTACGTTGCCTTACGTTGCCTAGCTTTACGTTGCCTTGCTTTATGTTGCTTTACGTTGCCTTGCTTTACTTTGCCTAGATTTACTTTGCTTTACGTTGCCTTGCTTTACGTTGCTTTACGTTGCCTTGCTTTACGTTGCATTACGTTGCCTTGCTTTACGTTGCCTTGCTTTACTTTGCCTTGCTTTACGTTGCCTTGCTATACGTTGCCTTGCTTTACGTTCCCTTGCTTTACGTTGCTTTTCGTTGCATTGCTTTACGTTGCCTTGCTTTACGATACTTTACGTTGCCTTGCTTTACATTGCTTTACGTTGCCTTGCTTTACCTTGCCTTCCTTTACGTTGCCTTACCTTGCCTTTCTCTACGTTGCCTTGCTGTACGTTCCCTTGCTTTACGTTGCTTTACGTTGCATTGCTTTACGTTGCCTTGCTTTACGATACTTTACGTTGCCTTGCTTTATATTGCTTTACGTTGCCTTGCTTTACCTTGCCTTCCTTTACGTTGCCTTACCTTGCCTTGCTCTACGTTGCCTTGCTGTACGTTGCTTTACGTGGCCTTGCTTTAAGTTGCCTTACGTTTTCTTGCTTCACGTTACCTTGCTTTACGGTGCTTTACATTGACTTGCTTTACGTTGCCTTGCTTTACGTTGCTTTACGTTGCCTTACTTTACGTTGCCTTACATTGCCTTACTTTACGTGTCCTTGCTTTACTTTGCTATACGTTGCCTTGCTTTACGCTGCCTTACGTTGCCTTATTTTACGTTGCCTTGCTTTACGTTGCCTTACGTTGCCTTACTTTACGTTGCCTTACTTTACGTTGCTTTAGGTTACCTTCCTTTACATTGCCTTGCTTTACGTTGCTTTACTTTGCCTTGATATACGTTGCTTTACGTTGCTTTACTTTACGTTGCTTTCGTTGCCTTGCTTTACTTTTACTTGCTTTACGTTGCTTTACGTTGCCTTACGTTGCCTTGCTTTACGTTGCCTTGCTTTACGTTGCTTTACGTTGCCTTGCTTTACTTTGCCTTGCTTTACGATGCTGTAAGTTTCCTTACGTTGCCTTCCTTTACGTTGCCTTGATTTACTTTACTTTACGTCGCCTTGCTTTACGTTCCCTTGCTTTACGTTGCTTTACGATGCCTTTCTTTACGTTGCCTTGCTTTACGTTACCTTACGTTTCTTTAACTTGCCTTGCTTTATTTTGCTTTACGTTGCCTTTCGTTGCCTTACGTTGCCTTGCTTTACGTTGCCTTGCTTTATGATGCTTTACCTTGCCTTGCTTTACGTTGCCTTTCTTTACGTTGCTTTACGTTGCCTTGCTTTACGTTGCCTTGCTTTACACTGCCTTACGTTGCCTTGATTTACGTTGCCTTGCTTTACGTTGTCTTGCTTTACGTTGCCTTACGTTGCCTTGCTTTACGTTGCCTTGCTTTAGGTTGCCTTTTTTACGTTGCCTTACTTTACGTTGCCTTACGTTGGCTTGCTTTACATTGCCTTGCTTTATGTTGCCTTGTTTTACGATGCCTTACATTGCCTTGCTTTACGTTGCCTTGCTTTACGTTGCTTTACGTTGCCTTGCTTTACGTTGCCTTACGTTGTCTTACTTCACGTTCCTTGCTTTACGGTACTTTAGGTTGACTTGCTTTACGTTGCCTTCCTTTACGTTGCTTTACGTTGCCTTACTTTACCTTGCCTTACGTTGCCTTACTTTACGTTGCCTTGCTTTACTTTGCTATATGTTGCCTTGCTTTACGTTGACTTACGTTGCCTTATTTTACGTTGCCTTGCTTTACGTTGCCTTACGTTGCCTTACTTTACGTTGCCTTACTTTACGTTGCTTTACGTTGCCTTGCTTTACGTGGCCTTGCATTATGTTGCTTTACTTTGCCTTGATTTACGTTGCTTTAGGTTGCTTTACTTTACGTTGCTTTACGTTGCCTTGCTTTACGTTGCCTTGCTTTATGTTGCTTTACGTTGCCTTAGTTTACGTTGTCTTGCTTTACGTTGCCTTGCTTTACGTTGCTTTATGTTGCCTTACTTTACGTTGCTTTACGTTGCCTTGCTTTACGTTGCTTTACGTTGCCTTGCTTTACGTTGCTTTACGTTGCCTTGCTTTACATTGCTTTACTTTGCCTTGCTTTACGTTGCTTTACGTTGCCTTGCTTTACGTTGCTTTACGTTGCCTTGCTTTACTTTGCCTTGTTTACGATGCTTTACGTTGCCTTACGTAGCCTTCCTTTACGTTGCCTTGATTTACTTTGCTTTACGTTACCTTGCTTTACGTTTCCTTGCTTTACGTTCCCTTGCTTTACGTTGCTTTACCATGCCTTGCTTTACGTTACATTACTTTGCTTTAAGTTGCCTTGCTTTATGTTGCTTTACGTTGCCTTGCTTTACTTTGCCTTGCTTTACGTTGCCTTACGTTGCCTTGCTTTATGTTGCTTTACGTTGCCTTGCTTTACGTTGCCTTACGTTGCCTTGCTTTACGTTGCCTAGGTATACGATACTTTACGTTACCTTGCTTTACGTTGCTTTACGTTGCCTTGCCTTACTTTACGTTGCCTTAAATTGCCTTGCTTTACGTTGCCTTGCTTTATTTTGCTATACGTTGCCTTGCTTTACGCTGCTTTACGTTGCCTTATTTTACGTTGCCTTGCTTTACGTTGCCTTACGTTGCCTTACTTTACGTTGCCTTACTTTAGGTTGCTTTACGTTGCCTTGCTTTACGTTGCCTTGCTTTACGTTGCTTTACTTTGACTTAATATACGTTACTTTACGTTGCTTTACTTTACGTTGCTTTACGTTGCCTTGCTTTACGTTGCCTTGCTTTACGTTGCTTTACGTTGCCTTAGTTTACGTTGTCTTGCTTAACGTTGCCTTGCTTTACGTTGCTTTACGTTGCCTTGCTTTACGTTGCCTTGCCTTGCTTTACGTTGCTTTACGTTGCCTTGCTTTACATTGCTTTACGTTTCCTTGCTCTACGTTGCCTTGCCTTGCCTTGCTTTACGTTGCCTTGCTTTACGTTGTTTTACGTTGCCTTACTTAACTTTGCCTTGCTTTACGTTGCTTTACGTTGCCTTGCTTTACGTTGC
The DNA here is from genome assembly GCF_032191515.1 of Phaenicophaeus curvirostris. NCBI lineage: Eukaryota > Metazoa > Chordata > Aves > Cuculiformes > Cuculidae > Phaenicophaeus > Phaenicophaeus curvirostris. Next base: position 209,010 of record NW_027206721.1, read on the forward strand.
TTTACGTTGCCTTGCTTTACGTTGCCTTGATATCCCTTACTTTACGTTGCCTTGCTTTACATTGCTTTACGTTGCCTTGTTTCACGTTGCTTTACGTTGCCTTGCTTTACATTTCCTTGCCTTGACTTGCTTTACGTTGCTTTAACTTGCCTTGCTTTACGTTGCTTTACGTTGCCTTGCTTTACGTTGCCTTGCTTTACGTTGCCTTGCCTTGCTTTACGTTGCCTTGCTTTACTTTGCCTTGCTTTACGTTGCCTTACGTTGCCTTGCTTTATGTTGCTTTACGTTGCCTTGCTTTACGTTGCCTTACGTTGCCTTGCTTTACGTTGCCTAGGTATACGATACTTTACGTTACCTTGCTTTACGTTGCTGTACGTTGCCTTGCCTTACTTTACGTTGCCTTAAATTGCCTTGCTTTACGTTGCCTTGCTTTATTTTGCTATACGTTGCCTTGCTTTACGCTGCCTTACGTTGCCTTATTTTACGTTGCCTTGCTTTACGTTGCCTTACGTTGCCTTACTTTACGTTGCCTTACTTTAGGTTGCTTTACGTTGCCTTGCTTTACGTTTCCTTGCTTTACGTTCCCTTGCTTTACGTTGCTTTACCATGCCTTGCTTTACGTTACATTACTTTGCTTTAAGTTGCCTTGCTTTATGTTGCTTTACGTTGCCTTGCTTTACTTTGCCTTGCTTTACGTTGCCTTACGTTGCCTTGCTTTATGTTGCTTTACGTTGCCTTGCTTTACGTTGCCTTACGTTGCCTTGCTTTACGTTGCCTAGGTATACGATACTTTACGTTACCTTGCTTTACGTTGCTTTACGTTGCCTTGCCTTACTTTACGTTGCCTTAAATTGCCTTGCTTTACGTTGCCTTGCTTTATTTTGCTATACGTTGCCTTGCTTTACGCTGCCTTACGTTGCCTTATTTTACGTTGCCTTGCTTTACGTTGCCTTACGTTGCCTTACTTTACGTTGCCTTACTTTAGGTTGCTTTACGTTGCCTTGCTTTACGTTGCCTTGCTTTACGTTGCTTTACTTTGACTTAATATACGTTACTTTACGTTGCTTTACTTTACGTTGCTTTACGTTGCCTTGCTTTACGTTGCCTTGCTTTACGTTGCTTTACGTTGCCTTAGTTTACGTTGTCTTGCTTAACGTTGCCTTGCTTTACGTTGCTTTACGTTGCCTTGCTTTACGTTGCCTTGCCTTGCTTTACGTTGCTTTACGTTGCCTTGCTTTACAATGCTTTACGTTTCCTTGCTCTACGTTGCCTTGCCTTGCCTTGCTTTACGTTGCCTTGCTTTACGTTGTTTTACGTTGCCTTACTTAACTTTGCCTTGCTTTACGTTGCTTTACGTTGCCTTGCTTTACGTTGCTTTACGTTGCCTTGCTTTACGTTGCCTTGATATCCCTTACTTTACGTTGCCTTGCTTTACATTGCTTTACGTTGCCTTGTTTTACGTTGCTTTACGTTGCCTTGCTTTACATTTCCTTGCCTTGATTTGCTTTACGTTGCCTTGCCTTGACTTGCTTTACGTTGCTTTAACTTGCCTTGCTTTACGTTGCTTTATGTTGCCTTGCTTTACGTTGCCTTGCCTTGCTTTACGTTGCCTTGCTTTACGTTGCTTTACGTTGCCTTGCTTTACGTTGCCTTACGTTGCCTTGCTTTACGTTGCTTTACGTTGTGTTACTTTACGTTGCTTTGCGTTACGTAGCTTTACGTTGCCTTGCTTTACGTTGCCTTGATTTACGTTGCTTTACGTTGCCTTGCCTTGCTTTACGTTGCCTTTCCTTGCATTGCTTTTCGTTGCCTTGCTTTACATTGCTTTACTTTGCCTTGCTTTACGTTGCCTTGCCTTGCATTGCTTTTCGTTGCCTTGCTTTACATTGCTTTACTTTGCCTTGCTTTACGTTGCTTTACGTTGCCTTGCTTTACTTTGCCTTGCTTTACGATGCTTTACGTTGCCTTACGTTGCCTTCCTTTACGTTGCCTGGATTTACTTTGCTTTACGTTCCTTGCTTTACGTTTCCTTGCTTTACGTTCCCTTGCTTTACGTGGCTTTACGATGCCTTGCTTTATGTTGCCTTGCTTTACGTTACCTTACGTTGCTTTAAGTTGCCTTGTTTTATGTTGCTTTACGTTGCCTTACGTTGCCTTGCTTTACGTTGCCTTGCTTTATGTTGCTTTACGTTGCCTTGCTTTACTTTGCATTGCTTTACGTTGCCTTACTTTACCTTGCTTTACGTTGCTTTACGTTGCCTTGCTTTACGTTGCCTTACGTTGCCTTGCTTTACGTTGCCTTGCTTTACGTTGCCTTACGTTGCCTTGCTTTACGTTGCCTTGCTTTATGTTGCTTTACGTTACCATGCTTTACGTTGACTTTCTTTACGTTGCTTTACATTGCCTTGCTTTACGTTGCCTTGCTTTACGTTGCCTTACGTTGCCTTGCTTTACATTGCTTTATGTTTCCTTGCTCTACGTTGCCTTGCCTTGCCTTGCTTTACGTTGCCTTGCTTTACGTTGTTTTACGTTGCCTTACTTAACTTTGCCTTGCTTTACGTTGCTTTACGTTGCCTTGCTTTACGTTGCTTTACGTTGCCTTGCTTTACGTTGCCTTGCTATCCCTTACTTTACGTTGCCTTGCTTTACATTGCTTTACGTTGCCTTGTTTTACATTACTTTACGTTGCCTTGCTTTACATTTCCTTGCCTTGATTTGCTTTACGTTGCCTTGCCTTGGCTTGCTTTACGTTGCTTTAAATTGCCTTGCTTTACGTTGCTTTACGTTGCCTTGCTTTACGTTGCCTTGCCTTGCCTTGCTTTACGTTGCCTTGCTTTACATTGCTTTACGTTGCCTTGCTTTACGTTGCCTTACGTTGCCTTGCTTTACGTTGCTTTACGTGTCCTTACTTTACGTTGCTTTGCGTTACGTAGCTTTACGTTGCCTTGCTTTACGTTGCCTTGATTTACGTTGCTTTACGTTGCCTTGCCTTCTTTACGTTGCCTTGCCTTGCATTGCTTTACTTTGCCTTGCTTTACGTTGCTTTACGTTGCCTTGCTTTACTTTGCCTTGTTTACGATGCTTTACGTTGCCTTACGTAGCCTTCCTTTACGTTGCCTTGATTTACTTTGCTTTACGTTACCTTGCTTTACGTTTCCTTGCTTTACGTTCCCTTGCTTTACGTTGCTTTACCATGCCTTGCTTTACGTTACATTACTTTGCTTTAAGTTGCCTTGCTTTATGTTGCTTTACGTTGCCTTGCTTTACTTTGCCTTGCTTTACGTTGCCTTACGTTGCCTTGCTTTATGTTGCTTTACGTTGCCTTGCTTTACGTTGCCTTACGTTGCCTTGCTTTACGTTGCCTAGGTATACGATACTTTACGTTACCTTGCTTTACGTTGCTTTACGTTGCCTTGCCTTACTTTACGTTGCCTTAAATTGCCTTGCTTTACGTAGCCTTGCTTTATTTTGCTATACGTTGCCTTGCTTTACGCTGCCTTACGTTGCCTTATTTTACGTTGCCTTGCTTTACGTTTCCTTACGTTGCCTTACTTTACGTTGCCTTACTTTAGGTTGCTTTACGTTGCCTTGCTTTACGTTGCCTTGCTTTACGTTGCTTTACTTTGACTTAATATACGTTACTTTACGTTGCTTTACTTTACGTTGCTTTACGTTGCCTTGCTTTACGTTGCCTTGCTTTACGTTGCTTTACGTTGCCTTAGTTTACGTTGTCTTGCTTAACGTTGCCTTGCTTTACGTTGCTTTACGTTGCCTTGCTTTACGTTGCCTTGCCTTGCTTTACGTTGCTTTACGTTGCCTTGCTTTACATTGCTTTACGTTTCCTTGCTCTACGTTGCCTTGCCTTGCCTTGCTTTACGTTGCCTTGCTTTACGTTGTTTTACGTTGCCTTACTTAACTTTGCCTTGCTTTACGTTGCTTTACGTTGCCTTGCTTTACGTTGCTTTACGTTGCCTTGCTTTACGTTGCCTTGATATCCCTTACTTTACGTTGCCTTGCTTTACATTGCTTTACGTTGCCTTGTTTTACGTTGCTTTACGTTGCCTTGCTTTACATTTCCTTGCCTTGATTTGCTTTACGTTGCCTTGCCTTGACTTGCTTTACGTTGCTTTAACTTGCCTTGCTTTACGTTGCTTTACGTTGCCTTGCTTTACGTTGCCTTGCCTTGCTTTACGTTGCCTTGCTTTACGTTGCTTTACGTTGCCTTGCTTTACGTTGCCTTACGTTGCCTTGCTTTACGTTGCTTTACGTTGCGTTACTTTACGTTGCTTTGCGTTACGTAGCTTTACGTTGCCTTGCTTTACGTTGCCTTGATTTACGTTGCTTTACGTTGCCTTGCCTTGCTTTACGTTGCCTTTCCTTACATTGCTTTTCGTTGCCTTGCTTTACATTGCTTTACTTTGCCTTGCTTTACGTTGCCTTGCCTTGCATTGCTTTTCGTTGCCTTGCTTTACATTGCTTTACTTTGCCTTGCTTTACGTTGCTTTACGTTGCCTTACGTTGCCTTCCTTTACGTTGCCTGGATTTACTTTGCTTTACGTTCCTTGCTTTACGTTTCCTTGCTTTACGTTCCCTTGCTTTACGTGGCTTTACGATGCCTTGCTTTATGTTGCCTTGCTTTACGTTACCTTACGTTGCTTTAAGTTGCCTTGTTTTATGTTGCTTTACGTTGCCTTACGTTGCCTTGCTTTACGTTGCCTTGCTTTATGTTGCTTTACGTTGCCTTGCTTTACTTTGCATTGCTTTACGTTGCCTTACTTTACCTTGCTTTACGTTGCTTTACGTTGCCTTGCTTTACGTTGCCTTACGTTGCCTTGCTTTACGTTGCCTTGCTTTACGTTGCCTTACTTTGCCTTGCTTTACGTTGCCTTGCTTTATGTTGCTTTACGTTACCATGCTTTACGTTGACTTTCTTTACGTTGCTTTACATTGCCTTGCTTTACGTTGCCTTGCTTTACGTTGCCTTACGTTGCCTTGCTTTACATTGCTTTATGTTTCCTTGCTCTACGTTGCCTTGCCTTGCCTTGCTTTACGTTGCCTTGCTTTACGTTGTTTTACGTTGCCTTACTTAACTTTGCCTTGCTTTACGTTGCTTTACGTTGCCTTGATTTACGTTGCTTTACGTTGCCTTGCTTTACGTTGCCTTGCTATCCCTTACTTTACGTTGCCTTGCTTTACATTGCTTTACGTTGCCTTGTTTTACGTTGCTTTACGTTGCCTTGCTTTACATTTCTTTGCCTTGATTTGCTTTACGTTGCCTTGCCTTGGCTTGCTTTACGTTGCTTTAACTTGCCTTGCTTTACGTTGCTTTACGTTGCCTTGCTTTACGTTGCCTTTCCTTGCCTTGCTTTACGTTGCCTTGCTTTACATTGCTTTACGTTGCCTTGCTTTACGTTGCCTTACGTTGCCTTGCTTTACGTTGCTTTACGTGTCCTTACTTTACGTTGCTTTGCGTTACGTAGCTTTACGTTGCCTTGCTTTACGTTGCCTTGATTTACGTTGCTTTACGTTGCCTTGCCTTCTTTACGTTGCCTTGCCTTGCATTGCTTTTCGTTGCCTTGCTTTACATTGCTTTACTTTGCCTTGCTTTACGTTGCCTTGCCTTGCATTGCTTTTCGTTGCCTTGCTTTACATTGCTTTACTTTGCCTTGCTTTACGTTGCTTTATGTTGCCTTGCTTTACTTTGCCTTGCTTTACGATGCTTTACGTTGCCTTACGTTGCCTTCCTTTACGTTGCCTGGATTTACTTTGCTTTACGTTCCTTGCTTTACGTTTCCTTGCTTTACGTTCCCTTGCTTTACGTGGCTTTACGATGCCTTGCTTTATGTTGCCTTGCTTTACGTTACCTTACGTTGCTTTAAGTTGCCTTGCTTTATGTTGCTTTACGTTGCCTTACGTTGCCTTGCTTTACGTTGCCTTGCTTTAATTGCTTTACGTTGCCTTGCTTTACTTTGCATTGCTTTACGTTGCCTTACTTTACCTTGCTTTACGTTGCTTTACGTTGCCTTGCTTTACGTTGCCTTACGTTGCCTTGCTTTACGTTGCCTTGCTTTACGTTGCCTTACGTTGCCTTGCTTTACGTTGCCTTGCTTTACGTTGCCTTACGTTGTCTTGCTTTACGTTGCCTTGCTTTACGTTGCCTTTCTTTTCATTGCGTTAATTTAAGTTGCCTTACGTTGGCTTGCTTTACGTTGCCTTGCTTTATGTTGCCTTGTTTTACGTTGCTTTACATTGATTGCTTTACGTTGCCTTGCTTTAGTTTGCATTACGTTGTCTTACTTCACGTTGCCTAGCTTTACTTTGCTATACGTTGCCTTCCTTTACGTTGACTTACGTTGCCTTATTTTACGTTGCCTTGCATTACGTTGCCTTACTTTACGTTGCTTTACGTTGCTTTGCTTTACTTTGCATTGCTTTACGTTGCTTTACTTTGCCTTGTTTTAAGTTGCTTTACGTTGCTTTACTTTACGTTGCTTTACATTGCCTTGCTTTACGTTGCCTTGATTTACGTTGCTTTACGTTGCCTTACTTTACGTTGTCTTGCTTTACGTTGCCTTGCTTTACGTTGCCTTGCTTTACGTTGCTTTACGTTGCCTTGCTTTACGTTGCCTTGCTTTACGTTGCCTTGCTTTACGTTGCTTTACGTTGCCTTGCTTTACGTTGCCTTGCTTCCTTTGCTTTACGTTGCCTTACTTTACGTTGCCTTACTTTGCCTAACTTTACGTTGCCTTACTTTGCCTAACTTTACGTTGCCTTGCTTTACTTTGCTATACGTTGCCTTGCTTTACGTTGACTTACGTTGCCTTACTTTACGTTGCCTTGCTTTACATTGCCTTACGTTGCCTTTACTTTACGTTGCCTTACTTTACGTTGCTTTACGTTGCCTTGCTTTACGTTGCCTTGCTTTACGTTGCCTTGCATTACGTTGCTTTACGGTGCAATACTTTACGTTGCGTTACGTTGCCTTTCTTTACGTTGCCTTGCTTTACGTTGCCTGCTTTACGTTGCTTTACATTGCCTTACTTTACGTTGTCTTGCTTTACGTTGCTTTACGTTGCCTTGCTTTACGTTGCCTTGCTTTACGTTGCTTTACGTTGCCTTGCTTTACGTTTCCTTGCTTTACGTTGCTTTACGTTGCCTTGCTTTATGTTGCCTTGCTTCATGTTGCTTTACGTTGCCTTACGTTGCCTTACGTTGACTTGCTTTATGTTGCCTTGCTTTATGTTGCTTTACGTTGCCTTGCTTTACGTTGCCTTTCTTAACGTTGCTTTATGTTGCCTTGCTTTACGTTGACCTGGTTTACGTTGCCTTACGTTGCCTTGCTTTACGTTGCCTTGCTTTACGTTGCCTTGCTTTACGTTGCTTTACGTTGCCTTGCTTTACGTTGCCTTGCTTTACGTTGCCTTTATTTACGTTGCCTTAATTTACGTTGCCTTACGTTGGCTTGCTTTACGTTGCCTTGCTTTATGTTGCCTTGTTTTACGTTGCCTTACATTGATTGCTTTACGTTGCCTTGCTTTACGTTGCTTTACGTTGCCTTGCTTTACGTTGCCTTACGTTGTCTTACTTCACGTTGCCTTGCTTTACTTTGCTATACGTTGCCTTGCTTTACGTTGATTTAAGTTGCCTTATTTTACGTTGCCTTGCTTTACGTTGCCTTACGTTGCCTTACTTTACGTTGCCTTACTTTACGTTGCTTTACGTTGCCTTGCTTTACGTTGCTTTACGTTGCCTTACTTTACGTTGTCTTGCTTTATGTTGCCTTGCTTTACGTTGCTTTACATTGATTGCTTTACCTTGCCTTGCTTTACGTTGCTTTACGTTGCCTTGCTTTACGTTGCCTTGCCTTGCTTTACGTTGCCTTGCTTTACGTTGCTTTACGTTGCCTTGCTTTACGTTGCCTTACGTTGCCTTGCTTTACGTTGCTTTACGTTGCGTTACTTTACGTTGCTTTGCGTTACGTAGCTTTACGTTGCCTTGCTTTACGTTGCCTTGATTTACGTTGCTTTACGTTGCCTTGCCTTGCTTTACGTTGCCTTGCCTTGCATTGCTTTTCGTTGCCTTGCTTTACATTGCTTTACTTTGCCTTGCTTTACGTTGCTTTACGTTGCCTTGCTTTACTTTGCCTTGCTTTACGATGCTTTACGTTGCCTTACGTTGCCTTCCTTTACGTTGCCTGGATTTACTTTGCTTTACGTTCCTTGCTTTACGTTTCCTTGCTTTACGTTCCCTTGCTTTACGTGGCTTTACGATGCCTTGCTTTATGTTGCCTTGCTTTACGTTACCTTACGTTGCTTTAAGTTGCCTTGCTTTATGTTGCTTTACGTTGCCTTACGTTGCCTTGCATTACGTTGCCTTACTTTACGTTGCTTTACGTTGCTTTGCTTTACTTTGCATTGCTTTACGTTGCTTTACTTTGCCTTGTTTTAAGTTGCTTTACGTTGCTTTACTTTACGTTGCTTTACGTTGCCTTGCTTTACGTTGCCTTGATTTACGTTGCTTTACGTTGCCTTACTTTACGTTGTCTTGCTTTACGTTGCCTTGCTTTACGTTGATTACGTTGCCTTGCTTTACGTTGCCTTGCTTTACGTTGCCTTGCTTTACGTTGCTTTACGTTGCCTTGCTTTACGTTGCCTTGCTTACGTTGCTTTACGTTGCCTTACTTTACGTTGCCTTACTTTGCCTAACTTTACGTTGCCTTGCTTTACTTTGCTATACTTTGCCTTGCTTTACGTTGACTTACGTTGCCTTACTTTACGTTGCCTTGCTTTACATTGCCTTACGTTGCCTTTACTTTACGTTGCCTTACTTTACGTTGCTTTACGTTGCCTTGCTTTACGTTGCCTTGCTTTACGTTGCCTTGCATTACGTTGCTTTACGTTGTAATACTTTACGTTGCGTTACGTTGCCTTGCTTTACGTTGCCTTGCTTTACGTTGCCTGCTTTACGTTGCTTTACATTGCCTTACTTTACGTTGTCTTGCTTTACGTTGCTTTACGTTGCCTTGCTTTACGTTGCCTTGCTTTACGTTGCTTTACGTTGCCTTGCTTTACATTTCCTTGCTTTACGTTGCTTTACGTTGCCTTGCTTTATGTTGCCTTGCTTCATGTTGCTTTACGTTGCCTTACGTTGCCTTACGTTGACTTGCTTTATGTTGCCTTGCTTTATGTTGCTTTACGTTGCCTTGCTTTACGTTGCCTTTCTTAACGTTGCTTTATGTTGCCTTGCTTTACGTTGCCCTGGTTTACGTTGCCTTACGTTGCCTTGCTTTACGTTGCCTTGCTTTACGTTGCCTTGCTTTACGTTGCTTTACGTTGCCTTGCTTTACGTTGCCTTGCTTTACGTTGCCTTTATTTACGTTGCCTTAATTTACGTTGCCTTACGTTGGCTTGCTTTACGTTGCCTTGCTTTATGTTGCCTTGTTTTACGTTGCCTTACATTGATTGCTTTACGTTGCCTTGCTTTACGTTGCTTTACGTTGCCTTGCTTTACGTTGCCTTACGTTGTCTTACTTCACGTTGCCTTGCTTTACTTTGCTATACGTTGCCTTGCTTTACGTTGATTTAAGTTGCCTTATTTTACGTTGCCTTGCTTTACGTTGCCTTACGTTGCCTTACTTTACGTTGCCTTACTTTACGTTGCTTTACGTTGCCTTGCTTTACGTTGCTTTACGTTGCCTTACTTTACGTTGTCTTGCTTTATGTTGCCTTGCTTTTCGTTGCTTTACGTTGCCTTACTTTACGTTGTCTTGCTTTACGTTGCCTTGTTTTACGTTGCTTTACGTTGCCTTGCTTTACGTTGCCTTGCTTTACGTTGCTTTACGTTGCCTTGCTTTACGTTGCCTTGCTTACGTTGCTTTACGTTGCCTTACTTTACGTTGCCTTACTTTGCCTTACTTTACGTTGCCATGCTTTACATTGCCTTAAGTTGCCTTTACTTTACGTTGCCTTACTTTACGTTGCTTTACGTTGCCTTGCTTTACGTTGCCTTGCTTTACGTTGCCTGCTTTACGTTGCTTTACTTTGCCTTACTTTATGTTTTCTTGCTTTACGTTGCTTTACGTTGCCTTGCTTTACGTTGCTTTACGTTGCCTTGCTTTACGTTTCCTTGCTTTACGTTGCTTTACGTTGCCTTACTTTATGTTGCCTTATGTTGCTTTACGTTGCCTTACTTTACGTTGCCTTGCTTTACGTTGTTTTACGTTGCCTTACTTAACTTTGCCTTGCTTTACGTTGCTTTACGTTGCCTTGCTTTACGTTGCTTTACGTTGCCTTGCTTTACGTTGCCTTGCCTTTCTTTGCTTTACGTTGCCTTGCCTTGCCTTGCTTTATGTTGCCTTGCCTTGCCTTGCTTTACGTTGCTTTACGTTGCCTTGCTTTATGTTGCCTTGCCTTGCCTTGCTTTACGTTGCCTTGCTTTACGTTGCTTTACATTGCCTTGATTTACGTTGCTTTACGTTGCCTTGCTTTACGTTTCCTTGCCTTGCCTTGCTTTACGTTGCCTTGCCTTGTCTTGCTTTACTTGGTTTACGTTGCCTTGCTTTACATTGATTTACGTTGCCTTGCTTTACTTTGCTTTACGTTGTCTTGATTTACGTTGCCTTGCCTTGCCTTGCTTTACGTTGGTTTACGTTGCCTTGCTTTACGTTGCCTTGCCTTGCCTTGCTTTACGTTGCTTTACGTTGCCTTGCTTTACGTTGCTTTAAGTTGTCTTGCTTTACGTTGCTTTACGTTGCCTTGCTTTACGTTGCCTTGGTTTACGTTGCCTTGCTTTACATTGCCTTGTTTTGCCTGACTTTACGTTGCCTTGCTATACATTCCTTTACGTTGCCTTGTTTTAAGTTGCTTTACATTGCCTTGCTTTACCTTGCCTTGCCTTGCCTTGCTTTACGTTGCTTTACGTTGCCTTGCTTTATATTGCTTTACGTTGCCTTGCTTTACGTTGCCTTGCTATGCCTTACTTTACGTTGCCTTGCTTTACATTGCTTTACGTTGCCTTGTTTTACGTTGCTTTACGTTGCCTTGCTTTACATTTCCTTGCCTTGATTTGCTTTACGTTGCCTTGCCTTGCCTTGCTTTACGTTGATATACGTTGCCTTGCTTTACGTTGCATTGCCTTGCCTTGCATTACGTTGCCTTGCTTTACGTTGCCTTGCCTTGCCTTGCTTTACGTTGCCTTGCTTTACGTTCCTTTACGTTGCCTTGCTTTACGTTGCCTTACCTTGCCTTGCTTTACGTTGCTTTAGGTTGCCTTGCTTTACGTTGCTTTACGTTGCCTTGCTTTACGTTTCCTTGCTTTACGTTGCTTTACGTTGCCTTACTTTATGTTGCCTTACGTTGCTTTACGTTGCCTTACTTTACGTTGCCTTGCTTTACGTTGTTTTACGTTGCCTTACTTAACTTTGCCTTGCTTTACGTTGCTTTACGTTGCCTTGCTTTACGTTGCTTTACGTTGCCTTGCTTTACGTTGCCTTGCCTTTCTTTGCTTTACGTTGCCTTGCCTTGCCTTGCATTACGTTGCCTTGCCTTGCCTTGCTTTACGTTGCTTTACGTTGCCTTGCTTTATGTTGCCTTGCCTTGCCTTGCTTTACGTTGCCTGGCTTTACGTTGCTTTACATTGCCTTGATTTACGTTGCTTTACGTTGCCTTGCTTTACGTTTCCTTGCCTTGCCTTGCTTTACGTTGCCTTGCCTTGTCATGCTTTACTTGGTTTACGTTGCCTTGCTTTACATTGATTTACGTTGCCTTGCTTTACGTTGCCTTGCTTTACCTTGCCTTGCCTTGCTTTGCTTTACGTTGCCTTGCCTTGCTTTACGTTGCCTTGCCTTGCCTTGCTTTACGTTGCTTTACGTTGCCTTGCTTTATGTTGCCTTGCCTTGCTTTACGTTGCCTTGCTTTACGGTGCTTTACTTTGCCTTGATTCATGTTCCATTACGTTGCCTTGCTTTACGTTTCCTTGCCTTGCCTTTCTTTACGTTGCCTTGCCTTGTCTTGCTTTTCTTGGTTTACGTTGCCTTGCTTTACATTGCTTTACGTTGCCTTGCTTTACGTTGCTTTACGTTGTCTTGCTTTACGTTGCCTTGCCTTCCCTTGCTTTACGTTGGTTTACGTTTCCTTGGTTTACGTTGCGTTACGTTGCCTTGATTTACATTGCTTGCCTTGCCTTGCTTTACCTTGCTTTAAGTTGCCTTGTGTACATTACTTTACGTTGCCTTGCTTTCCGTTGCCTTGCCTTGCCTTGCTTTACGTTGCTTTAAGTTGCCTTGCTTTACGTTGCTTTACGTTGCCTTGCTTTACGTTGCCTTGATTTACGTTGCCATGCTTTGCCTTACTTTACGTCGCCTTGTTTTAAGTTGTTTTACGTTGCCTTTCTTTACGTTTCCTTGCCTTCACTTGCTTTAGGTTGCCTTGCCTTGACTTCCTTTACGTTGCCTTGCCTTGCGTTGCTTTATATTGACTTCCGTTATGTTGCCTATTTTACGTTTCGTTGCCTTGGCTTGCTTTACGTTGCCTTGCCTTCTCTTGCTTTACATTGCTTTACGTTGCCTTGTTTTACGTTGCTTTACATTGCCTTGCTTTACGTTGCCTTACGTTGCCTTACTTTACGTTGCTTTACGTTGCCTTGCTTTACTTTGCTTTACTTTGACTTGCTTAACTTTGCTTTACGTTGCTTTAATTTACGTTGCTTTACGTTGCCTTGCTTTACGTTGCCTTGCTTTACGTTGGTTTACATTGCCTTGATTTACGTTGTCTTGCTTTACGTTGCCTTGCTTTACGTTGCTTTAGGTTGCCTTACTTTACGTTGTCTTGCTTTACGTTGCCTTGCTTTACGTTGCTTTAGGTTGCCTTACTTTACGTTGCCTTGCTTTACGTTGCCTTGCTTTACGTTGCTTTACATTGCCTTGATTTACGTTGTCTTGCTTTACGTTGCCTTGCTTTACGTTGCTTTAGGTTGCCTTACTTTACGTTGCCTTGCTTTACGTTGCTTTAAGTTGCCTTGCTTTACGTTGCCTTGCTTACGTTGCTTTACGATGCCTTACTTTACGTTGCCTTACGTTGTCTAACTTTACGTTGCCTTGCTTTACTTTGCTATAAGTTGCCTTGCTTTACGTTGACTTATGTTGCCTTACTTTACGTTTCCTTTCTTTACATTGCCTTACGTTGCCTTTACTTTACATTGCCTTCCTTTACGTTGCTTTACGTTGCCTTGCTTTACGTTGCCTTGCTTTACGTTGCTTTACGTTGCTTACTTTACGTTGCGTTACGTTGCCTTGCATTACGTTGCCTTGCTTTACGTTGCCTACTTTACGTTGCTTTACTTTGCCTTACTTTACGTTGTATTGCTTTACGTTGCTTTACGTTGCCTTGCTTTACGTTGCTTTAAGTTGTCTTGCTTTACGTTGCTTTACGTTGCCTTGCTTTACGTTGCCTTGGTTTACGTTGCCTTGCTTTACATTGCCTTGTTTTGCCTGACTTTACGTTGCCTTGCTATACATTCCTTTACGTTGCCTTGTTTTAAGTTGCTTTACATTGCCTTGCTTTACCTTGCCTTGCCTTGCCTTGCTTTACGTTGCTTTACGTTGCCTTGCTTTATATTGCTTTACGTTGCCTTGCTTTACGTTGCCTTGCTATGCCTTACTTTACGTTGCCTTGCTTTACATTGCTTTACGTTGCCTTGTTTTACGTTGCTTTACGTTGCCTTGCTTTACATTTCCTTGCCTTGATTTGCTTTACGTTGCCTTGCCTTGCCTTGCTTTACGTTGATATACGTTGCCTTGCTTTACGTTGCATTGCCTTGCCTTGCATTACGTTGCCTTGCTTTACGTTGCCTTGCCTTGCCTTGCTTTACGTTGCCTTGCTTTACGTTCCTTTACGTTGCCTTGCTTTACGTTGCCTTACCTTGCCTTGCTTTACGTTGCTTTAGGTTGCCTTGCTTTACGTTGCTTTACGTTGCCTTGCTTTACGTTTCCTTGCTTTACGTTGCTTTACGTTGCCTTACTTTATGTTGCCTTACGTTGCTTTACGTTGCCTTACTTTACGTTGCCTTGCTTTACGTTGTTTTACGTTGCCTTACTTAACTTTGCCTTGCTTTACGTTGCTTTACGTTGCCTTGCTTTACGTTGCTTTACGTTGCCTTGCTTTACGTTGCCTTGCCTTTCTTTGCTTTACGTTGCCTTGCCTTGCCTTGCATTACGTTGCCTTGCCTTGCCTTGCTTTACGTTGCTTTACGTTGCCTTGCTTTATGTTGCCTTGCCTTGCCTTGCTTTACGTTGCCTGGCTTTACGTTGCTTTACATTGCCTTGATTTACGTTGCTTTACGTTGCCTTGCTTTACGTTTCCTTGCCTTGCCTTGCTTTACGTTGCCTTGCCTTGTCTTGCTTTACTTGGTTTACGTTGCCTTGCTTTACATTGATTTACGTTGCCTTGCTTTACGTTGCTTTACGTTGCCTTGCTTTACCTTGCCTTGCCTTGCTTTGCTTTACGTTGCCTTGCCTTGCTTTACGTTGCCTTGCCTTGCCTTGCTTTACGTTGCTTTACGTTGCCTTGCTTTATGTTGCCTTGCCTTGCTTTACGTTGCCTTGCTTTACGGTGCTTTACATTGCCTTGATTCATGTTCCATTACGTTGCCTTGCTTTACGTTTCCTTGCCTTGCCTTTCTTTACGTTGCCTTGCCTTGTCTTGCTTTTCTTGGTTTACGTTGCCTTGCTTTACATTGCTTTACGTTGCCTTGCTTTACGTTGCTTTACGTTGTCTTGCTTTACGTTGCCTTGCCTTCCCTTGCTTTACGTTGGTTTACGTTTCCTTGGTTTACGTTGCGTTACGTTGCCTTGATTTACATTGCTTGCCTTGCCTTGCTTTACCTTGCTTTAAGTTGCCTTGTGTACATTACTTTACGTTGCCTTGCTTTCCGTTGCCTTGCCTTGCCTTGCTTTACGTTGCTTTAAGTTGCCTTGCTTTACGTTGCTTTACGTTGCCTTGCTTTACGTTGCCTTGATTTACGTTGCCATGCTTTGCCTTACTTTACGTCGCCTTGTTTTAAGTTGTTTTACGTTGCCTTTCTTTACGTTTCCTTGCCTTCACTTGCTTTAGGTTGCCTTGCCTTGACTTCCTTTACGTTGCCTTGCCTTGCGTTGCTTTATATTGACTTCCGTTATGTTGCCTATTTTACGTTTCGTTGCCTTGGCTTGCTTTACGTTGCCTTGCCTTCTCTTGCTTTACATTGCTTTACGTTGCCTTGTTTTACGTTGCTTTACATTGCCTTGCTTTACGTTGCCTTACGTTGCCTTACTTTACGTTGCTTTACGTTGCCTTGCTTTACTTTGCTTTACTTTGACTTGCTTAACTTTGCTTTACGTTGCTTTAATTTACGTTGCTTTACGTTGCCTTGCTTTACGTTGCCTTGCTTTACGTTGGTTTACATTGCCTTGATTTACGTTGTCTTGCTTTACGTTGCCTTGCTTTACGTTGCTTTAGGTTGCCTTACTTTACGTTGTCTTGCTTTACGTTGCCTTGCTTTACGTTGCTTTAGGTTGCCTTACTTTACGTTGCCTTGCTTTACGTTGCCTTGCTTTACGTTGCTTTACATTGCCTTGATTTACGTTGTCTTGCTTTACGTTGCCTTGCTTTACGTTGCTTTAGGTTGCCTTACTTTACGTTGCCTTGCTTTACGTTGCTTTAAGTTGCCTTGCTTTACGTTGCCTTGCTTACGTTGCTTTACGATGCCTTACTTTACGTTGCCTTACGTTGTCTAACTTTACGTTGCCTTGCTTTACTTTGCTATAAGTTGCCTTGCTTTACGTTGACTTATGTTGCCTTACTTTACGTTTCCTTTCTTTACATTGCCTTACGTTGCCTTTACTTTACATTGCCTTCCTTTACGTTGCTTTACGTTGCCTTGCTTTACGTTGCCTTGCTTTACGTTGCTTTACGTTGCTTACTTTACGTTGCGTTACGTTGCCTTGCATTACGTTGCCTTGCTTTACGTTGCCTACTTTACGTTGCTTTACTTTGCCTTACTTTACGTTGTATTGCTTTACGTTGCTTTACGTTGCCTTGCTTTACGTTGCTTTAAGTTGTCTTGCTTTACGTTGCTTTACGTTGCCTTGCTTTACGTTGCCTTGGTTTACGTTGCCTTGCTTTACATTGCCTTGTTTTGCCTGACTTTACGTTGCCTTGCTATACATTCCTTTACGTTGCCTTGTTTTAAGTTGCTTTACATTGCCTTGCTTTACCTTGCCTTGCCTTGCCTTGCTTTACGTTGCTTTACGTTGCCTTGCTTTATATTGCTTTACGTTGCCTTGCTTTACGTTGCCTTGCTATGCCTTACTTTACGTTGCCTTGCTTTACATTGCTTTACGTTGCCTTGTTTTACGTTGCTTTACGTTGCCTTGCTTTACATTTCCTTGCCTTGATTTGCTTTACGTTGCCTTGCCTTGCCTTGCTTTACGTTGATATACGTTGCCTTGCTTTACGTTGCATTGCCTTGCCTTGCATTACGTTGCCTTGCTTTACGTTGCCTTGCCTTGCCTTGCTTTACGTTGCCTTGCTTTACGTTCCTTTACGTTGCCTTGCTTTACGTTGCCTTACCTTGCCTTGCTTTACGTTGCTTTAGGTTGCCTTGCTTTACGTTGCTTTACGTTGCCTTGCTTTACGTTTCCTTGCTTTACGTTGCTTTACGTTGCCTTACTTTATGTTGCCTTACGTTGCTTTACGTTGCCTTACTTTACGTTGCCTTGCTTTACGTTGTTTTACGTTGCCTTACTTAACTTTGCCTTGCTTTACGTTGCTTTACGTTGCCTTGCTTTACGTTGCTTTACGTTGCCTTGCTTTACGTTGCCTTGCCTTTCTTTGCTTTACGTTGCCTTGCCTTGCCTTGCATTACGTTGCCTTGCCTTGCCTTGCTTTACGTTGCTTTACGTTGCCTTGCTTTATGTTGCCTTGCCTTGCCTTGCTTTACGTTGCCTGGCTTTACGTTGCTTTACATTGCCTTGATTTACGTTGCTTTACGTTGCCTTGCTTTACGTTTCCTTGCCTTGCCTTGCTTTACGTTGCCTTGCCTTGTCTTGCTTTACTTGGTTTACGTTGCCTTGCTTTACATTGATTTACGTTGCCTTGCTTTACGTTGCTTTACGTTGCCTTGCTTTACCTTGCCTTGCCTTGCTTTGCTTTACGTTGCCTTGCCTTGCTTTACGTTGCCTTGCCTTGCCTTGCTTTACGTTGCTTTACGTTGCCTTGCTTTATGTTGCCTTGCCTTGCTTTACGTTGCCTTGCTTTACGGTGCTTTACATTGCCTTGATTCATGTTCCATTACGTTGCCTTGCTTTACGTTTCCTTGCCTTGCCTTTCTTTACGTTGCCTTGCCTTGTCTTGCTTTTCTTGGTTTACGTTGCCTTGCTTTACATTGCTTTACGTTGCCTTGCTTTACGTTGCTTTACGTTGTCTTGCTTTACGTTGCCTTGCCTTCCCTTGCTTTACGTTGGTTTACGTTTCCTTGGTTTACGTTGCGTTACGTTGCCTTGATTTACATTGCTTGCCTTGCCTTGCTTTACCTTGCTTTAAGTTGCCTTGTGTACATTACTTTACGTTGCCTTGCTTTCCGTTGCCTTGCCTTGCCTTGCTTTACGTTGCTTTAAGTTGCCTTGCTTTACGTTGCTTTACGTTGCCTTGCTTTACGTTGCCTTGATTTACGTTGCCATGCTTTGCCTTACTTTACGTCGCCTTGTTTTAAGTTGTTTTACGTTGCCTTTCTTTACGTTTCCTTGCCTTCACTTGCTTTAGGTTGCCTTGCCTTGACTTCCTTTACGTTGCCTTGCCTTGCGTTGCTTTATATTGACTTCCGTTATGTTGCCTATTTTACGTTTCCTTGCCTTGGCTTGCTTTACGTTGCCTTGCCTTCTCTTGCTTTACATTGCTTTACGTTGCCTTGTTTTACGTTGCTTTACATTGCCTTGCTTTACGTTGCCTTACGTTGCCTTACTTTACGTTGCTTTACGTTGCCTTGCTTTACTTTGCTTTACTTTGACTTGCTTAACTTTGCTTTACGTTGCTTTAATTTACGTTGCTTTACGTTGCCTTGCTTTACGTTGCCTTGCTTTACGTTGGTTTACATTGCCTTGATTTACGTTGTCTTGCTTTACGTTGCCTTGCTTTACGTTGCTTTAGGTTGCCTTACTTTACGTTGTCTTGCTTTACGTTGCCTTGCTTTACGTTGCTTTAGGTTGCCTTACTTTACGTTGCCTTGCTTTACGTTGCCTTGCTTTACGTTGCTTTACATTGCCTTGATTTACGTTGTCTTGCTTTACGTTGCCTTGCTTTACGTTGCTTTAGGTTGCCTTACTTTACGTTGCCTTGCTTTACGTTGCTTTAAGTTGCCTTGCTTTACGTTGCCTTGCTTACGTTGCTTTACGATGCCTTACTTTACGTTGCCTTACGTTGTCTAACTTTACGTTGCCTTGCTTTACTTTGCTATAAGTTGCCTTGCTTTACGTTGAATTATGTTGCCTTACTTTACGTTTCCTTTCTTTACATTGCCTTACGTTGCCTTTACTTTACATTGCCTTCCTTTACGTTTCTTTAAGTTGCCTTGCTTTACGTTGCCTTGCTTTACGTTGCTTTACGTTGCTTACTTTACGTTGCGTTACGTTGCCTTGCATTACGTTGCCTTGCTTTACGTTGCCTACTTTACGTTGCTTTACTTTGCCTTACTTTACGTTGTATTGCTTTACGTTGCTTTACGTTGCCTTGCTTTACGTTGCCTTGCTTTATGTTGCTTTACGTTGCCTTGCTTTACGTTTCCTTGTTTTACGTTGCTTTACGTTACCTTAATTTATGTTGCCTTTCGTTGCTATACGTTGCCTTACTTTACGTTGCCTTGCTTTACCTTGCTTTACGTTGCCTTACTTAACTTTGTCTTGCTTTACGTTGCTTTACGTTGCCTTGCTTTATGTTGCTTTACGTTGCCTTGCTTTACGTTGCTTTACGTTGCCTTGCTTTACGTTGCCTTGCCTTGCTTTACGTTGCCTTGCCTTGTCTTGCTTTTCTTGGTTTACGTTGCCTTGCTTTACATTGCTTTACGTTGCCTTGCTTTACGTTGCTTTACGTTGCCATGCTTTACGTTGCTTTACGTTGTCTTGCTTTACGTTGCCTTGCCTTGCCTTGCTTTACGTTGGTTTACGTTGCCTTGCTTTACGTTGCTTTACGTTGCCTTGCTTTACGTTGCTTGCCTTGCCTTGCTTTACGTTGCTTTACGTTGCCTTGCTTTACATTGCTTTACGTTGCCTTGCTTTACGTTGCCTTGCCTTGCCTTGCTTTACGTTGCTTTAAGTTGCCTTGCTTTACGTTGCTTTACGTTGCATTGCTTTACGTTGCCTTGATTTACGTTGCCTTGCTTTGCCTTACTTTACGTTGCCTTGCTTTACGTTGCTTTACGTTGCCTGTTTTACGTTGTTTTACGTTGCCTTGCTTTACGTTTCCTTGCCTTGACTTGCTTTCCGTTGCCTTGCCTTGACTTCCTTTACGTTGCCTTGCCTTGGCTTGCTTTATATTGCCTTCCGTTACGTTGCCTTGCTTTACGTTGCCTTGCCTTGACTTGCTTTACGTTGCCTTGCCTTGTCTTGCTTTTCTTGGTTTACGTTGCCTTGCTTTACATTGCTTTACGTTGCCTTGCTTTACGTTGCTTTACCTTGCCTTGCCTTGCCTTGCTTTACGTTGGTTTACGTTGCCTTGCTTTACGTTGCTTTACGTTGCCTTGCTTTACGTTGCCTTGACTTGCCTTGCTTTACGTTGCTTTATGTTGCCTTGCTTTACATTGCTTTACGTTGCCTTCCTTTAAGTTGCCTTGCTTTACGTTGCCTTGACTTGCCTTGCTTTACCTTGCTTTACGTTGCCTTGCTTTACGTTGCCTTGCCTTGCCTTGCTTTACGTTGCCTTGCTTTACGTTGCTTTACGTTGCCTTGCTTTACGTTGCCTTACCTTGCCTTGCTTTACGTTGCTTTACGTTGCCTTGCTTTACGTTGCTTTACGTTTCCTTGCCTTGCTTTACGTTGCTTTACGTTACCTTGCCTTGCTTTACGTTGCTTTACGTTGCCTTGCTTTACGTTGCCTTGCCTTGCATTGCTTTACGTTGCCTTGCTTTACGTTGCTTTACGTTGCCTTGCTTTACGTAGCTTTACATTGCCTTGCTTTACGTTGCCTTGCTTTACGTTGCTTTACGTTACCTTGCCTTGCTTTACGTTGTTTACGTTGCCTTGCTTTACGTTGCCTTGCCTTGCATTGCTTTACGTTGCCTTGCTTTACGTTGCTTTACGTTGCCTTGCTTTACTTTGCCTTGCTTAACGATGCTTTACGTTGCCTTCCTTTACGTTGCCTTGATTTACTTTGCTTTACATTGCCTTGCTTTACGTTTCCTTGCTTTACTTTACCTTACGTTGCTTTAAATTGCCTTGCTTTATGTTGCTTTACGTTGCCTTACGTTGCCTAGCTTTACGTTGCCTTGCTTTATGTTGCTTTACGTTGCCTTGCTTTACTTTGCCTAGATTTACTTTGCTTTACGTTGCCTTGCTTTACGTTGCTTTACGTTGCCTTGCTTTACGTTGCATTACGTTGCCTTGCTTTACGTTGCCTTGCTTTACTTTGCCTTGCTTTACGTTGCCTTGCTATACGTTGCCTTGCTTTACGTTCCCTTGCTTTACGTTGCTTTTCGTTGCATTGCTTTACGTTGCCTTGCTTTACGATACTTTACGTTGCCTTGCTTTACATTGCTTTACGTTGCCTTGCTTTACCTTGCCTTCCTTTACGTTGCCTTACCTTGCCTTTCTCTACGTTGCCTTGCTGTACGTTCCCTTGCTTTACGTTGCTTTACGTTGCATTGCTTTACGTTGCCTTGCTTTACGATACTTTACGTTGCCTTGCTTTATATTGCTTTACGTTGCCTTGCTTTACCTTGCCTTCCTTTACGTTGCCTTACCTTGCCTTGCTCTACGTTGCCTTGCTGTACGTTGCTTTACGTGGCCTTGCTTTAAGTTGCCTTACGTTTTCTTGCTTCACGTTACCTTGCTTTACGGTGCTTTACATTGACTTGCTTTACGTTGCCTTGCTTTACGTTGCTTTACGTTGCCTTACTTTACGTTGCCTTACATTGCCTTACTTTACGTGTCCTTGCTTTACTTTGCTATACGTTGCCTTGCTTTACGCTGCCTTACGTTGCCTTATTTTACGTTGCCTTGCTTTACGTTGCCTTACGTTGCCTTACTTTACGTTGCCTTACTTTACGTTGCTTTAGGTTACCTTCCTTTACATTGCCTTGCTTTACGTTGCTTTACTTTGCCTTGATATACGTTGCTTTACGTTGCTTTACTTTACGTTGCTTTACGTTGCCTTGCTTTACTTTTACTTGCTTTACGTTGCTTTACGTTGCCTTACGTTGCCTTGCTTTACGTTGCCTTGCTTTACGTTGCTTTACGTTGCCTTGCTTTACTTTGCCTTGCTTTACGATGCTGTAAGTTTCCTTACGTTGCCTTCCTTTACGTTGCCTTGATTTACTTTACTTTACGTCGCCTTGCTTTACGTTCCCTTGCTTTACGTTGCTTTACGATGCCTTTCTTTACGTTGCCTTGCTTTACGTTACCTTACGTTTCTTTAACTTGCCTTGCTTTATTTTGCTTTACGTTGCCTTTCGTTGCCTTACGTTGCCTTGCTTTACGTTGCCTTGCTTTATGTTGCTTTACCTTGCCTTGCTTTACGTTGCCTTTCTTTACGTTGCTTTACGTTGCCTTGCTTTACGTTGCCTTGCTTTACACTGCCTTACGTTGTCTTGATTTACGTTGCCTTGCTTTACGTTGTCTTGCTTTACGTTGCCTTACGTTGCCTTGCTTTACGTTGCCTTGCTTTAGGTTGCCTTTTTTACGTTGCCTTACTTTACGTTGCCTTACGTTGGCTTGCTTTACATTGCCTTGCTTTATGTTGCCTTGTTTTACGATGCCTTACATTGCCTTGCTTTACGTTGCCTTGCTTTACGTTGCTTTACGTTGCCTTGCTTTACGTTGCCTTACGTTGTCTTACTTCACGTTCCTTGCTTTACGGTACTTTAGGTTGACTTGCTTTACGTTGCCTTCCTTTACGTTGCTTTACGTTGCCTTACTTTACCTTGCCTTACGTTGCCTTACTTTACGTTGCCTTGCTTTACTTTGCTATATGTTGCCTTGCTTTACGTTGACTTACGTTGCCTTATTTTACGTTGCCTTGCTTTACGTTGCCTTACGTTGCCTTACTTTACGTTGCCTTACTTTACGTTGCTTTACGTTGCCTTGCTTTACGTGGCCTTGCATTATGTTGCTTTACTTTGCCTTGATTTACGTTGCTTTAGGTTGCTTTACTTTACGTTGCTTTACGTTGCCTTGCTTTACGTTGCCTTGCTTTATGTTGCTTTACGTTGCCTTAGTTTACGTTGTCTTGCTTTACGTTGCCTTGCTTTACGTTGCTTTATGTTGCCTTACTTTACGTTGCTTTACGTTGCCTTGCTTTACGTTGCTTTACGTTGCCTTGCTTTACGTTGCTTTACGTTGCCTTGCTTTACATTGCTTTACTTTGCCTTGCTTTACGTTGCTTTACGTTGCCTTGCTTTACGTTGCTTTACGTTGCCTTGCTTTACTTTGCCTTGTTTACGATGCTTTACGTTGCCTTACGTAGCCTTCCTTTACGTTGCCTTGATTTACTTTGCTTTACGTTACCTTGCTTTACGTTTCCTTGCTTTACGTTCCCTTGCTTTACGTTGCTTTACCATGCCTTGCTTTACGTTACATTACTTTGCTTTAAGTTGCCTTGCTTTATGTTGCTTTACGTTGCCTTGCTTTACTTTGCCTTGCTTTACGTTGCCTTACGTTGCCTTGCTTTATGTTGCTTTACGTTGCCTTGCTTTACGTTGCCTTACGTTGCCTTGCTTTACGTTGCCTAGGTATACGATACTTTACGTTACCTTGCTTTACGTTGCTTTACGTTGCCTTGCCTTACTTTACGTTGCCTTAAATTGCCTTGCTTTATGTTGCCTTGCTTTATTTTGCTATACGTTGCCTTGCTTTACGCTGCCTTACGTTGCCTTATTTTACGTTGCCTTGCTTTACGTTGCCTTACGTTGCCTTACTTTACGTTGCCTTACTTTAGGTTGCTTTACGTTGCCTTGCTTTACGTTGCCTTGCTTTACGTTGCTTTACTTTGACTTAATATACGTTACTTTACGTTGCTTTACTTTACGTTGCTTTACATTGCCTTGCTTTACGTTGCCTTGCTTTACGTTGCTTTACGTTGCCTTAGTTTACGTTGTCTTGCTTAACGTTGCCTTGCTTTACGTTGCTTTACGTTGCCTTGCTTTACGTTGCCTTGCCTTGCTTTACGTTGCTTTACGTTGCCTTGCTTTACATTGCTTTACGTTTCCTTGCTCTACGTTGCCTTGCCTTGCCTTGCTTTACGTTGCCTTGCTTTACGTTGTTTTACGTTGCCTTACTTAACTTTGCCTTGCTTTACGTTGCTTTACGTTGCCTTGCTTTACGTTGCTTTACGTTGCCTTGCTTTACGTTGCCTTGATATCCCTTACTTTACGTTGCCTTGCTTTACATTGCTTTACGTTGCCTTGTTTTACGTTGCTTTACGTTGCCTTGCTTTACATTTCTTTGCCTTGACTTGCTTTACGTTGCTTTAACTTGCCTTGCTTTACGTTGCTTTACGTTGCCTTGCTTTACGTTGCCTTGCTTTACGTTGCCTTGCCTTGCTTTACGTTGCCTTGCTTTACTTTGCCTTGCTTTACGTTGCCTTACGTTGCCTTGCTTTATGTTGCTTTACGTTGCCTTGCTTTACGTTGCCTTACGTTGCCTTGCTTTACGTTGCCTAGGTATACGATACTTTACGTTACCTTGCTTTACGTTGCTGTACGTTGCCTTGCCTTACTTTACGTTTCCTTAAATTGCCTTGCTTTACGTTGCCTTGCTTTATTTTGCTATACGTTGCCTTGCTTTACGCTGCCTTACGTTGCCTTATTTTACGTTGCCTTGCTTTACGTTGCCTTACGTTGCCTTACTTTACGTTGCCTTACTTTAGGTTGCTTTACGTTGCCTTGCTTTACGTTTCCTTGCTTTACGTTCCCTTGCTTTACGTTGCTTTACCATGCCTTGCTTTACGTTACATTACTTTGCTTTAAGTTGCCTTGCTTTATGTTGCTTTACGTTGCCTTGCTTTACTTTGCCTTGCTTTACGTTGCCTTACGTTGCCTTGCTTTATGTTGCTTTACGTTGCCTTGCTTTACGTTGCCTTACGTTGCCTTGCTTTACGTTGCCTAGGTATACGATACTTTACGTTACCTTGCTTTACGTTGCTTTACGTTGCCTTGCCTTACTTTACGTTGCCTTAAATTGCCTTGCTTTACGTTGCCTTGCTTTATTTTGCTATACGTTGCCTTGCTTTACGCTGCCTTACGTTGCCTTATTTTACGTTGCCTTGCTTTACGTTGCCTTACGTTGCCTTACTTTACGTTGCCTTACTTTAGGTTGCTTTACGTTGCCTTGCTTTACGTTGCCTTGCTTTACGTTGCTTTACTTTGACTTAATATACGTTACTTTACGTTGCTTTACTTTACGTTGCTTTACGTTGCCTTGCTTTACGTTGCCTTGCTTTACGTTGCTTTACGTTGCCTTAGTTTACGTTGTCTTGCTTAACGTTGCCTTGCTTTACGTTGCTTTACGTTGCCTTGCTTTACGTTGCCTTGCCTTGCTTTACGTTGCTTTACGTTGCCTTGCTTTACAATGCTTTACGTTTCCTTGCTCTACGTTGCCTTGCCTTGCCTTGCTTTACGTTGCCTTGCTTTACGTTGTTTTACGTTGCCTTACTTAACTTTGCCTTGCTTTACGTTGCTTTACGTTGCCTTGCTTTACGTTGCTTTACGTTGCCTTGCTTTACGTTGCCTTGATATCCCTTACTTTACGTTGCCTTGCTTTACATTGCTTTACGTTGCCTTGTTTTACGTTGCTTTACGTTGCCTTGCTTTACATTTCCTTGCCTTGATTTGCTTTACGTTGCCTTGCCTTGACTTGCTTTACGTTGCTTTAACTTGCCTTGCTTTACGTTGCTTTATGTTGCCTTGCTTTACGTTGCCTTGCCTTGCTTTACGTTGCCTTGCTTTACGTTGCTTTACGTTGCCTTGCTTTACGTTGCCTTACGTTGCCTTGCTTTACGTTGCTTTACGTTGTGTTACTTTACGTTGCTTTGCGTTACGTAGCTTTACGTTGCCTTGCTTTACGTTGCCTTGATTTACGTTGCTTTACGTTGCCTTGCATTGCTTTACGTTGCCTTTCCTTGCATTGCTTTTCGTTGCCTTGCTTTACATTGCTTTACTTTGCCTTGCTTTACGTTGCTTTACGTTGCCTTGCTTTACTTTGCCTTGCTTTACGATGCTTTACGTTGCCTTACGTTGCCTTCCTTTACGTTGCCTGGATTTACTTTGCTTTACGTTCCTTGCTTTACGTTTCCTTGCTTTACGTTCCCTTGCTTTACGTGGCTTTACGATGCCTTGCTTTATGTTGCCTTGCTTTACGTTACCTTACGTTGCTTTAAGTTGCCTTGTTTTATGTTGCTTTACGTTGCCTTACGTTGCCTTGCTTTACGTTGCCTTGCTTTATGTTGCTTTACGTTGCCTTGCTTTACTTTGCATTGCTTTACGTTGCCTTACTTTACCTTGCTTTACGTTGCTTTACGTTGCCTTGCTTTACGTTGCCTTACGTTGCCTTGCTTTACGTTGCCTTGCTTTACGTTGCCTTACGTTGCCTTGCTTTACGTTGCCTTGCTTTATGTTGCTTTACGTTACCATGCTTTACGTTGACTTTCTTTACGTTGCTTTACATTGCCTTGCTTTACGTTGCCTTGCTTTACGTTGCCTTACGTTGCCTTGCTTTACATTGCTTTATGTTTCCTTGCTCTACGTTGCCTTGCCTTGCCTTGCTTTACGTTGCCTTGCTTTACGTTGTTTTACGTTGCCTTACTTAACTTTGCCTTGCTTTACGTTGCTTTACGTTGCCTTGCTTTACGTTGCTTTACGTTGCCTTGCTTTACGTTGCTTTGCTATCCCTTACTTTACGTTGCCTTGCTTTACATTGCTTTACGTTGCCTTGTTTTACATTACTTTACGTTGCCTTGCTTTACATTTCCTTGCCTTGATTTGCTTTACGTTGCCTTGCCTTGGCTTGCTTTACGTTGCTTTAAATTGCCTTGCTTTACGTTGCTTTACGTTGCCGTGCTTTACGTTGCCTTGCCTTGCCTTGCTTTACGTTGCCTTGCTTTACATTGCTTTACGTTGCCTTGCTTTACGTTGCCTTACGTTGCCTTGCTTTACGTTGCTTTACGTGTCCTTACTTTACGTTGCTTTGCGTTACGTAGCTTTACGTTGCCTTGCTTTACGTTGCCTTGATTTACGTTGCTTTACGTTGCCTTGCCTTCTTTACGTTGCCTTGCCTTGCATTGCTTTACTTTGCCTTGCTTTACGTTGCTTTACGTTGCCTTGCTTTACTTTGCCTTGTTTACGATGCTTTACGTTGCCTTACGTAGCCTTCCTTTACGTTGCCTTGATTTACTTTGCTTTACTTTACCTTGCTTTACGTTTCCTTGCTTTACGTTCCCTTGCTTTACGTTGCTTTACCATGCCTTGCTTTACGTTACATTACTTTGCTTTAAGTTGCCTTGCTTTATGTTGCTTTACGTTGCCTTGCTTTACTTTGCCTTGCTTTACGTTGCCTTACGTTGCCTTGCTTTATGTTGCTTTACGTTGCCTTGCTTTACGTTGCCTTACGTTGCCTTGCTTTACGTTGCCTAGGTATACGATACTTTACGTTACCTTGCTTTACGTTGCTTTACGTTGCCTTGCCTTACTTTACGTTGCCTTAAATTGCCTTGCTTTACGTAGCCTTGCTTTATTTTGCTATACGTTGCCTTGCTTTACGCTGCCTTACGTTGCCTTATTTTACGTTGCCTTGCTTTACGTTGCCTTACGTTGCCTTACTTTACGTTGCCTTACTTTAGGTTGCTTTACGTTGCCTTACTTTACGTTGCCTTGCTTTACGTTGCTTTACTTTGACTTAATATACGTTACTTTACGTTGCTTTACTTTACGTTGCTTTACGTTGCCTTGCTTTACGTTGCCTTGCTTTACGTTGCTTTACGTTGCCTTAGTTTACGTTGTCTTGCTTAACGTTGCCTTGCTTTACGTTGCTTTACGTTGCCTTGCTTTACGTTGCCTTGCCTTGCTTTACGTTGCTTTACGTTGCCTTGCTTTACATTGCTTTACGTTTCCTTGCTCTACGTTGCCTTGCCTTGCCTTGCTTTACGTTGCCTTGCTTTACGTTGTTTTACGTTGCCTTACTTAACTTTGCCTTGCTTTAGGTTGCTTTACGTTGCCTTGCTTTACGTTGCTTTACGTTGCCTTGCTTTACGTTGCCTTGATATCCCTTACTTTACGTTGCCTTGCTTTACATTGCTTTACGTTGCCTTGTTTTACGTTGCTTTACGTTGCCTTGCTTTACATTTCCTTGCCTTGATTTGCTTTACGTTGCCTTGCCTTGACTTGCTTTACGTTGCTTTAACTTGCCTTGCTTTACGTTGCTTTACGTTGCCTTGCTTTACGTTGCCTTGCCTTGCTTTACGTTGCCTTGCTTTACGTTGCTTTACGTTGCCTTGCTTTACGTTGCCTTACGTTGCCTTGCTTTACGTTGCTTTACGTTGCGTTACTTTACGTTGCTTTGCGTTACGTAGCTTTACGTTGCCTTGCTTTACGTTGCCTTGATTTACGTTGCTTTACGTTGCCTTGCCTTGCTTTACGTTGCCTTTCCTTGCATTGCTTTTCGTTGCCTTGCTTTACATTGCTTTACTTTGCCTTGCTTTACGTTGCCTTGCCTTGCATTGCTTTTCGTTGCCTTGCTTTACATTGCTTTACTTTGCCTTGCTTTACGTTGCTTTACGTTGCCTTACGTTGCCTTCCTTTACGTTGCCTGGATTTACTTTGCTTTACGTTCCTTGCTTTACGTTTCCTTGCTTTACGTTCCCTTGCTTTACGTGGCTTTACGATGCCTTGCTTTATGTTGCCTTGCTTTACGTTACCTTACGTTGCTTTAAGTTGCCTTGTTTTATGTTGCTTTACGTTGCCTTACGTTGCCTTGCTTTACGTTGCCTTGCTTTATGTTGCTTTACGCTGCCTTGCTTTACTTTGCATTGCTTTACGTTGCCTTACTTTACCTTGCTTTACGTTGCTTTACGTTGCCTTGCTTTACGTTGCCTTACGTTGCCTTGCTTTACGTTGCCTTGCTTTACGTTGCCTTACTTTGCCTTGCTTTACGTTGCCTTGCTTTATGTTGCTTTACGTTACCATGCTTTACGTTGACTTTCTTTACGTTGCTTTACATTGCCTTGCTTTATGTTGCCTTGCTTTACGTTGCCTTACGTTGCCTTGCTTTACATTGCTTTATGTTTCCTTGCTCTACGTTGCCTTGCCTTGCCTTGCTTTACGTTGCCTTGCTTTACGTTGTTTTACGTTGCCTTACTTAACTTTGCCTTGCTTTACGTTGCTTTACGTTGCCTTGATTTACGTTGCCTTGATATCCCTTACTTTACGTTGCCTTGCTTTACATTGCTTTACGTTGCCTTGTTTTACGTTGCTTTACGTTGCCTTGCTTTACATTTCTTTGCCTTGACTTGCTTTACGTTGCTTTAACTTGCCTTGCTTTACGTTGCTTTACGTTGCCTTGCTTTACGTTGCCTTGCTTTACGTTGCCTTGCCTTGCTTTACGTTGCCTTGCTTTACTTTGCCTTGCTTTACGTTGCCTTACGTTGCCTTGCTTTATGTTGCTTTACGTTGCCTTGCTTTACGTTGCCTTACGTTGCCTTGCTTTACGTTGCCTAGGTATACGATACTTTACGTTACCTTGCTTTACGTTGCTGTACGTTGCCTTGCCTTACTTTACGTTTCCTTAAATTGCCTTGCTTTACGTTGCCTTGCTTTATTTTGCTATACGTTGCCTTGCTTTACGCTGCCTTACGTTGCCTTATTTTACGTTGCCTTGCTTTACGTTGCCTTACGTTGCCTTACTTTACGTTGCCTTACTTTAGGTTGCTTTACGTTGCCTTGCTTTACGTTTCCTTGCTTTACGTTCCCTTGCTTTACGTTGCTTTACCATGCCTTGCTTTACGTTACATTACTTTGCTTTAAGTTGCCTTGCTTTATGTTGCTTTACGTTGCCTTGCTTTACTTTGCCTTGCTTTACGTTGCCTTACGTTGCCTTGCTTTATGTTGCTTTACGTTGCCTTGCTTTACGTTGCCTTACGTTGCCTTGCTTTACGTTGCCTAGGTATACGATACTTTACGTTACCTTGCTTTACATTGCTTTACGTTGCCTTGCCTTACTTTACGTTGCCTTAAATTGCCTTGCTTTACGTTGCCTTGCTTTATTTTGCTATACGTTGCCTTGCTTTACGCTGCCTTACGTTGCCTTATTTTACGTTGCCTTGCTTTACGTTGCCTTACGTTGCCTTACTTTACGTTGCCTTACTTTAGGTTGCTTTACGTTGCCTTGCTTTACGTTGCCTTGCTTTACGTTGCTTTACTTTGACTTAATATACGTTACTTTACGTTGCTTTACTTTACGTTGCTTTACGTTGCCTTGCTTTACGTTGCCTTGCTTTACGTTGCTTTACGTTGCCTTAGTTTACGTTGTCTTGCTTAACGTTGCCTTGCTTTACGTTGCTTTACGTTGCCTTGCTTTACGTTGCCTTGCCTTGCTTTACGTTGCTTTACGTTGCCTTGCTTTACAATGCTTTACGTTTCCTTGCTCTACGTTGCCTTGCCTTGCCTTGCTTTACGTTGCCTTGCTTTACGTTGTTTTACGTTGCCTTACTTAACTTTGCCTTGCTTTACGTTGCTTTACGTTGCCTTGCTTTACGTTGCTTTACGTTGCCTTGCTTTACGTTGCCTTGATATCCCTTACTTTACGTTGCCTTGCTTTACATTGCTTTACGTTGCCTTGTTTTACGTTGCTTTACGTTGCCTTGCTTTACATTTCCTTGCCTTGATTTGCTTTACGTTGCCTTGCCTTGACTTGCTTTACGTTGCTTTAACTTGCCTTGCTTTACGTTGCTTTATGTTGCCTTGCTTTACGTTGCCTTGCCTTGCTTTACGTTGCCTTGCTTTACGTTGCTTTACGTTGCCTTGCTTTACGTTGCCTTACGTTGCCTTGCTTTACGTTGCTTTACGTTGTGTTACTTTACGTTGCTTTGCGTTACGTAGCTTTACGTTGCCTTGCTTTACGTTGCCTTGATTTACGTTGCTTTACGTTGCCTTGCATTGCTTTACGTTGCCTTTCCTTGCATTGCTTTTCGTTGCCTTGCTTTACATTGCTTTACTTTGCCTTGCTTTACGTTGCTTTACGTTGCCTTGCTTTACTTTGCCTTGCTTTACGATGCTTTACGTTGCCTTACGTTGCCTTCCTTTACGTTGCCTGGATTTACTTTGCTTTACGTTCCTTGCTTTACGTTTCCTTGCTTTACGTTCCCTTGCTTTACGTGGCTTTACGATGCCTTGCTTTATGTTGCCTTGCTTTACGTTACCTTACGTTGCTTTAAGTTGCCTTGTTTTATGTTGCTTTACGTTGCCTTACGTTGCCTTGCTTTACGTTGCCTTGCTTTATGTTGCTTTACGTTGCCTTGCTTTACTTTGCATTGCTTTACGTTGCCTTACTTTACCTTGCTTTACGTTGCTTTACGTTGCCTTGCTTTACGTTGCCTTACGTTGCCTTGCTTTACGTTGCCTTGCTTTACGTTGCCTTACGTTGCCTTGCTTTACGTTGCCTTGCTTTATGTTGCTTTACGTTACCATGCTTTACGTTGACTTTCTTTACGTTGCTTTACATTGCCTTGCTTTACGTTGCCTTGCTTTACGTTGCCTTACGTTGCCTTGCTTTACATTGCTTTATGTTTCCTTGCTCTACGTTGCCTTGCCTTGCCTTGCTTTACGTTGCCTTGCTTTACGTTGTTTTACGTTGCCTTACTTAACTTTGCCTTGCTTTACGTTGCTTTACGTTGCCTTGCTTTACGTTGCTTTACGTTGCCTTGCTTTACGTTGCTTTGCTATCCCTTACTTTACGTTGCCTTGCTTTACATTGCTTTACGTTGCCTTGTTTTACATTACTTTACGTTGCCTTGCTTTACATTTCCTTGCCTTGATTTGCTTTACGTTGCCTTGCCTTGGCTTGCTTTACGTTGCTTTAAATTGCCTTGCTTTACGTTGCTTTACGTTGCCGTGCTTTACGTTGCCTTGCCTTGCCTTGCTTTACGTTGCCTTGCTTTACATTGCTTTACGTTGCCTTGCTTTACGTTGCCTTACGTTGCCTTGCTTTACGTTGCTTTACGTGTCCTTACTTTACGTTGCTTTGCGTTACGTAGCTTTACGTTGCCTTGCTTTACGTTGCCTTGATTTACGTTGCTTTACGTTGCCTTGCCTTCTTTACGTTGCCTTGCCTTGCATTGCTTTACTTTGCCTTGCTTTACGTTGCTTTACGTTGCCTTGCTTTACTTTGCCTTGTTTACGATGCTTTACGTTGCCTTACGTAGCCTTCCTTTACGTTGCCTTGATTTACTTTGCTTTACTTTACCTTGCTTTACGTTTCCTTGCTTTACGTTCCCTTGCTTTACGTTGCTTTACCATGCCTTGCTTTACGTTACATTACTTTGCTTTAAGTTGCCTTGCTTTATGTTGCTTTACGTTGCCTTGCTTTACTTTGCCTTGCTTTACGTTGCCTTACGTTGCCTTGCTTTATGTTGCTTTACGTTGCCTTGCTTTACGTTGCCTTACGTTGCCTTGCTTTACGTTGCCTAGGTATACGATACTTTACGTTACCTTGCTTTACGTTGCTTTACGTTGCCTTGCCTTACTTTACGTTGCCTTAAATTGCCTTGCTTTACGTAGCCTTGCTTTATTTTGCTATACGTTGCCTTGCTTTACGCTGCCTTACGTTGCCTTATTTTACGTTGCCTTGCTTTACGTTGCCTTACGTTGCCTTACTTTACGTTGCCTTACTTTAGGTTGCTTTACGTTGCCTTACTTTACGTTGCCTTGCTTTACGTTGCTTTACTTTGACTTAATATACGTTACTTTACGTTGCTTTACTTTACGTTGCTTTACGTTGCCTTGCTTTACGTTGCCTTGCTTTACGTTGCTTTACGTTGCCTTAGTTTACGTTGTCTTGCTTAACGTTGCCTTGCTTTACGTTGCTTTACGTTGCCTTGCTTTACGTTGCCTTGCCTTGCTTTACGTTGCTTTACGTTGCCTTGCTTTACATTGCTTTACGTTTCCTTGCTCTACGTTGCCTTGCCTTGCCTTGCTTTACGTTGCCTTGCTTTACGTTGTTTTACGTTGCCTTACTTAACTTTGCCTTGCTTTAGGTTGCTTTACGTTGCCTTGCTTTACGTTGCTTTACGTTGCCTTGCTTTACGTTGCCTTGATATCCCTTACTTTACGTTGCCTTGCTTTACATTGCTTTACGTTGCCTTGTTTTACGTTGCTTTACGTTGCCTTGCTTTACATTTCCTTGCCTTGATTTGCTTTACGTTGCCTTGCCTTGACTTGCTTTACGTTGCTTTAACTTGCCTTGCTTTACGTTGCTTTACGTTGCCTTGCTTTACGTTGCCTTGCCTTGCTTTACGTTGCCTTGCTTTACGTTGCTTTACGTTGCCTTGCTTTACGTTGCCTTACGTTGCCTTGCTTTACGTTGCTTTACGTTGCGTTACTTTACGTTGCTTTGCGTTACGTAGCTTTACGTTGCCTTGCTTTACGTTGCCTTGATTTACGTTGCTTTACGTTGCCTTGCCTTGCTTTACGTTGCCTTTCCTTGCATTGCTTTTCGTTGCCTTGCTTTACATTGCTTTACTTTGCCTTGCTTTACGTTGCCTTGCCTTGCATTGCTTTTCGTTGCCTTGCTTTACATTGCTTTACTTTGCCTTGCTTTACGTTGCTTTACGTTGCCTTACGTTGCCTTCCTTTACGTTGCCTGGATTTACTTTGCTTTACGTTCCTTGCTTTACGTTTCCTTGCTTTACGTTCCCTTGCTTTACGTGGCTTTACGATGCCTTGCTTTATGTTGCCTTGCTTTACGTTACCTTACGTTGCTTTAAGTTGCCTTGTTTTATGTTGCTTTACGTTGCCTTACGTTGCCTTGCTTTACGTTGCCTTGCTTTATGTTGCTTTACGCTGCCTTGCTTTACTTTGCATTGCTTTACGTTGCCTTACTTTACCTTGCTTTACGTTGCTTTACGTTGCCTTGCTTTACGTTGCCTTACGTTGCCTTGCTTTACGTTGCCTTGCTTTACGTTGCCTTACTTTGCCTTGCTTTACGTTGCCTTGCTTTATGTTGCTTTACGTTACCATGCTTTACGTTGACTTTCTTTACGTTGCTTTACATTGCCTTGCTTTATGTTGCCTTGCTTTACGTTGCCTTACGTTGCCTTGCTTTACATTGCTTTATGTTTCCTTGCTCTACGTTGCCTTGCCTTGCCTTGCTTTACGTTGCCTTGCTTTACGTTGTTTTACGTTGCCTTACTTAACTTTGCCTTGCTTTACGTTGCTTTACGTTGCCTTGATTTACGTTGCTTTACGTTGCCTTGCTTTACGTTGCCTTGCTATCCCTTACTTTACGTTGCCTTGCTTTACATTGCTTTACGTTGCCTTGTTTAACGTTGCTTTACGTTGCCTTGCTTTACATTTCCTTGCCTTGATTTGCTTTACGTTGCCTTGCCTTGGCTTGCTTTACGTTGCTTTAACTTGCCTTGCTTTACGTTGCTTTACGTTGCCTTGCTTTACGTTGCCTTGCCTTGCCTTGCTTTACGTTGCCTTGCTTTACATTGCTTTACGTTGCCTTGCTTTACGTTGCCTTACGTTGCCTTGCTTTACGTTGCTTTACGTGTCCTTACTTTACGTTGCTTTGCGTTACGTAGCTTTACGTTGCCTTGCTTTACGTTGCCTTGCTTTACGTTGCTTTACGTTGCCTTGCCTTCTTTACGTTGCCTTGCCTTGCATTGCTTTTCGTTGCCTTGCTTTACATTGCTTTACTTTGCCTTGCTTTACGTTGCCTTGCCTTGCATTGCTTTTCGTTGCCTTGCTTTACATTGCTTTACTTTGCCTTGCTTTACGTTGCTTTATGTTGCCTTGCTTTACTTTGCCTTGCTTTACGATGCTTTACGTTGCCTTACGTTGCCTTCCTTTACGTTGCCTGGATTTACTTTGCTTTACGTTCCTTGCTTTACGTTTCCTTGCTTTACGTTCCCTTGCTTTACGTGGCTTTACGATGCCTTGCTTTATGTTGCCTTGCTTTACGTTACCTTACGTTGCTTTAAGTTGCCTTGCTTTATGTTGCTTTACGTTGCCTTACGTTGCCTTGCTTTACGTTGCCTTGCTTTATGTTGCTTTACGTTGCCTTGCTTTACTTTGCATTGCTTTACGTTGCCTTACTTTACCTTGCTTTACGTTGCTTTACGTTGCCTTGCTTTACGTTGCCTTACGTTGCCTTGCTTTACGTTGCCTTGCTTTACGTTGCCTTACGTTGCCTTGCTTTACGTTGCCTTGCTTTACGTTGCCTTACGTTGTCTTGCTTTACGTTGCCTTGCTTTACGTTGCCTTTCTTTTCATTGCGTTAATTTAAGTTGCCTTACGTTGGCTTGCTTTACGTTGCCTTGCTTTATGTTGCCTTGTTTTACGTTGCTTTACATTGATTGCTTTACGTTGCCTTGCTTTAGTTTGCATTACGTTGTCTTACTTCACGTTGCCTAGCTTTACTTTGCTATACGTTGCCTTCCTTTACGTTGACTTACGTTGCCTTATTTTACGTTGCCTTGCATTACGTTGCCTTACTTTACGTTGCTTTACGTTGCTTTGCTTTACTTTGCATTGCTTTACGTTGCTTTACTTTGCCTTGTTTTAAGTTGCTTTACGTTGCTTTACTTTACGTTGCTTTACGTTGCCTTGCTTTACGTTGCCTTGATTTACGTTGCTTTACGTTGCCTTACTTTACGTTGTCTTGCTTTACGTTGCCTTGCTTTACGTTGCTTTACGTTGCCTTGCTTTACGTTGCCTTGCTTTACGTTGCCTTGCTTTACGTTGCTTTACGTTGCCTTGCTTTACGTTGCCTTGCTTCCTTTGCTTTACGTTGCCTTACTTTACGTTGCCTTACTTTGCCTAACTTTACGTTGCCTTACTTTGCCTAACTTTACGTTGCCTTGCTTTACTTTGCTATACGTTGCCTTGCTTTACGTTGACTTACGTTGCCTTACTTTACGTTGCCTTGCTTTACATTGCCTTACGTTGCCTTTACTTTACGTTGCCTTACTTTACGTTGCTTTACGTTGCCTTGCTTTACGTTGCCTTGCTTTACGTTGCCTTGCATTACGTTGCTTTACGGTGCAATACTTTACGTTGCGTTACGTTGCCTTTCTTTACGTTGCCTTGCTTTACGTTGCCTGCTTTACGTTGCTTTACATTGCCTTACTTTACGTTGTCTTGCTTTACGTTGCTTTACGTTGCCTTGCTTTACGTTGCCTTGCTTTACGTTGCTTTACGTTGCCTTGCTTTACGTTTCCTTGCTTTACGTTGCTTTACGTTGCCTTGCTTTATGTTGCCTTGCTTCATGTTGCTTTACGTTGCCTTACGTTGCCTTACGTTGACTTGCTTTATGTTGCCTTGCTTTATGTTGCTTTACGTTGCCTTGCTTTACGTTGCCTTTCTTAACGTTGCTTTATGTTGCCTTGCTTTACGTTGCCCTGGTTTACGTTGCCTTACGTTGCCTTGCTTTACGTTGCCTTGCTTTACGTTGCCTTGCTTTACGTTGCTTTACGTTGCCTTGCTTTACGTTGCCTTGCTTTACGTTGCCTTTATTTACGTTGCCTTAATTTACGTTGCCTTACGTTGGCTTGCTTTACGTTGCCTTGCTTTATGTTGCCTTGTTTTACGTTGCCTTACATTGATTGCTTTACGTTGCCTTGCTTTACGTTGCTTTACGTTGCCTTGCTTTACGTTGCCTTACGTTGTCTTACTTCACGTTGCCTTGCTTTACTTTGCTATACGTTGCCTTGCTTTACGTTGATTTAAGTTGCCTTATTTTACGTTGCCTTGCTTTACGTTGCCTTACGTTGCCTTACTTTACGTTGCCTTACTTTACGTTGCTTTACGTTGCCTTGCTTTACGTTGCTTTACGTTGCCTTACTTTACGTTGTCTTGCTTTATGTTGCCTTGCTTTACGTTGCTTTACATTGATTGCTTTACCTTGCCTTGCTTTACGTTGCTTTACATTGCCTTGCTTTACGTTGCCTTGCCTTGCTTTACGTTGCCTTGCTTTACGTTGCTTTACGTTGCCTTGCTTTACGTTGCCTTACGTTGCCTTGCTTTACGTTGCTTTACGTTGCGTTACTTTACGTTGCTTTGCGTTACGTAGCTTTACGTTGCCTTGCTTTACGTTGCCTTGATTTACGTTGCTTTACGTTGCCTTGCCTTGCTTTACGTTGCCTTGCCTTGCATTGCTTTTCGTTGCCTTGCTTTACATTGCTTTACTTTGCCTTGCTTTACGTTGCTTTACGTTGCCTTGCTTTACTTTGCCTTGCTTTACGATGCTTTACGTTGCCTTACGTTGCCTTCCTTTACGTTGCCTGGATTTACTTTGCTTTACGTTCCTTGCTTTACGTTTCCTTGCTTTACGTTCCCTTGCTTTACGTGGCTTTACGATGCCTTGCTTTATGTTGCCTTGCTTTACGTTACCTTACGTTGCTTTAAGTTGCCTTGCTTTATGTTGCTTTACGTTGCCTTACGTTGCCTTGCATTACGTTGCCTTACTTTACGTTGCTTTACGTTGCTTTGCTTTACTTTGCATTGCTTTACGTTGCTTTACTTTGCCTTGTTTTAAGTTGCTTTACGTTGCTTTACTTTACGTTGCTTTACGTTGCCTTGCTTTACGTTGCCTTGATTTACGTTGCTTTACGTTGCCTTACTTTACGTTGTCTTGCTTTACGTTGCCTTGCTTTACGTTGATTACGTTGCCTTGCTTTACGTTGCCTTGCTTTACGTTGCCTTGCTTTACGTTCCTTTACGTTGCCTTGCTTTACGTTGCCTTGCTTACGTTGCTTTACGTTGCCTTACTTTACGTTGCCTTACTTTGCCTAACTTTACGTTGCCTTGGTTTACTTTGCTATACTTTGCCTTGCTTTACGTTGACTTACGTTGCCTTACTTTACGTTGCCTTGCATTACATTGCCTTACGTTGCCTTTACTTTACGTTGCCTTACTTTACGTTGCTTTACGTTG
This sequence comes from Phaenicophaeus curvirostris, assembly GCF_032191515.1. Taxonomy (NCBI): domain Eukaryota; kingdom Metazoa; phylum Chordata; class Aves; order Cuculiformes; family Cuculidae; genus Phaenicophaeus; species Phaenicophaeus curvirostris. The sequence continues at coordinate 246,387 of NW_027206721.1, forward strand.
CCTTGCTTTACGTTGCCTTGCTTTACGTTGCCTTGCATTACGTTGCTTTACGTTGTAATACTTTACGTTGCGTTACGTTGCCTTGCTTTACGTTGCCTTGCTTTACGTTGCCTGCTTTACGTTGCTTTACATTGCCTTACTTTACGTTGTCTTGCTTTACGTTGCTTTACGTTGCCTTGCTTTACGTTGCCTTGCTTTACGTTGCTTTACGTTGCCTTGCTTTACATTTCCTTGCTTTACGTTGCTTTACGTTGCCTTGCTTTATGTTGCCTTGCTTCATGTTGCTTTACGTTGCCTTACGTTGCCTTACGTTGACTTGCTTTATGTTGCCTTGCTTTATGTTGCTTTACGTTGCCTTGCTTTACGTTGCCTTTCTTAACGTTGCTTTATGTTGCCTTGCTTTACGTTGCCCTGGTTTACGTTGCCTTACGTTGCCTTGCTTTACGTTGCCTTGCTTTACCTTGCCTTGCTTTACGTTGCTTTACGTTGCCTTGCTTTACGTTGCCTTGCTTTACGTTGCCTTTATTTACGTTGCCTTAATTTACGTTGCCTTACGTTGGCTTGCTTTACGTTGCCTTGCTTTATGTTGCCTTGTTTTACGTTGCCTTACATTGATTGCTTTACGTTGCCTTGCTTTACGTTGCTTTACGTTGCCTTGCTTTACGTTGCCTTACGTTGTCTTACTTCACGTTGCCTTGCTTTACTTTGCTATACGTTGCCTTGCTTTACGTTGATTTAAGTTGCCTTATTTTACGTTGCCTTGCTTTACGTTGCCTTACGTTGCCTTACTTTACGTTGCCTTACTTTACGTTGCTTTACGTTGCCTTGCTTTACGTTGCTTTACGTTGCCTTACTTTACGTTGTCTTGCTTTATGTTGCCTTGCTTTTCGTTGCTTTACGTTGCCTTACTTTACGTTGTCTTGCTTTACGTTGCCTTGTTTTACGTTGCTTTACGTTGCCTTGCTTTACGTTGCCTTGCTTTATGTTGCTTTACGTTGCCTTGCTTTACGTTGCCTTGCTTACGTTGCTTTACGTTGCCTTACTTTACGTTGCCTTACTTTGCCTTACTTTACGTTGCCATGCTTTACATTGCCTTAAGTTGCCTTTACTTTACGTTGCCTTACTTTACGTTGCTTTACGTTGCCTTGCTTTACGTTGCCTTGCTTTACGTTGCCTTGCTTTACGTTGCCTGCTTTACGTTGCTTTACTTTGCCTTACTTTATGTTGTCTTGCTTTACGTTGCTTTACGTTGCCTTGCTTTACGTTGCTTTACGTTGCCTTGCTTTACGTTTCCTTGCTTTACGTTGCTTTACGTTGCCTTACTTTATGTTGCCTTACGTTGCTTTACGTTGCCTTACTTTACGTTGCCTTGCTTTACGTTGTTTTACGTTGCCTTACTTAACTTTGCCTTGCTTTACGTTGCTTTACGTTGCCTTGCTTTACGTTGCTTTACGTTGCCTTGCTTTACGTTGCCTTGCCTTTCTTTGCTTTACGTTGCCTTGCCTTGCCTTGCTTTATGTTGCCTTGCCTTGCCTTGCTTTACGTTGCTTTACGTTGCCTTGCTTTATGTTGCCTTGCCATGCCTTGCTTTACGTTGCCTTGCTTTACGTTGCTTTACATTGCCTTGATTTACGTTGCTTTACGTTGCCTTGCTTTACGTTTCCTTGCCTTGCCTTGCTTTACGTTGCCTTGCCTTGTCTTGCTTTACTTGGTTTACGTTGCCTTGCTTTACATTGATTTACGTTGCCTTGCTTTACTTTGCTTTACGTTGTCTTGATTTACGTTGCCTTGCCTTGCCTTGCTTTACGTTGGTTTACGTTGCCTTGCTTTACGTTGCCTTGCCTTGCCTTGCTTTACGTTGCTTTACGTTGCCTTGCTTTACGTTGCTTTAAGTTGTCTTGCTTTACGTTGCTTTACGTTGCCTTGCTTTACGTTGCCTTGGTTTACGTTGCCTTGCTTTACATTGCCTTGTTTTGCCTGACTTTACGTTGCCTTGCTATACATTCCTTTACGTTGCCTTTTTTTAAGTTGCTTTACATTGCCTTGCTTTACGTTGCCTTGCCTTGCCTTGCTTTACGTTGCTTTACGTTGCCTTGCTTTATATTGCTTTACGTTGCCTTGCTTTACGTTGCCTTGCTATGCCTTACTTTACGTTGCCTTGCTTTACATTGCTTTACGTTGCCTTGTTTTACGTTGCTTTACGTTGCCTTGCTTTACATTTCCTTGCCTTGATTTGCTTTACGTTGCCTTGCCTTGACTTGCTTTACGTTGCCTTGCCTTGCCTTGCTTTACGTTGATATACGTTGCCTTGCTTTACGTTGCATTGCCTTGCCTTGCATTACGTTGCCTTGCTTTACGTTGCCTTGCCTTGCCTTGCTTTACGTTGCCTTGCTTTATGTTCCTTTACGTTGCCTTGCTTTACGTTGCCTTACCTTGCCTTGCTTTACGTTGCTTTAGGTTGCCTTGCTTTACGTTGCTTTACGTTGCCTTGCTTTACGTTTCCTTGCTTTACGTTGCTTTACGTTGCCTTAATTTATGTTGCCTTACGTTGCTTTACGTTGCCTTACTTTACGTTGCCTTGCTTTACGTTGTTTTACGTTGCCTTACTTAACTTTGCCTTGCTTTACGTTGCTTTACGTTGCCTTGCTTTACGTTGCTTTACGTTGCCTTGCTTTACGTTGCCTTGCCTTTCTTTGCTTTACGTTGCCTTGCCTTGCCTTGCATTACGTTGCCTTGCCTTGCCTTGCTTTACGTTGCTTTACGTTGCCTTGCTTTATGTTGCCTTGCCTTGCCTTGCTTTACGTTGCCTGGCTTTACGTTGCTTTACATTGCCTTGATTTACGTTGCTTTACGTTGCCTTGCTTTACGTTTCCTTGCCTTGCCTTGCTTTACGTTGCCTTGCCTTGTCTTGCTTTACTTGGTTTACGTTGCCTTGCTTTACATTGATTTACGTTGCCTTGCTTTACTTTGCTTTACGTTGTCTTGATTTACGTTGCCTTGCCTTGCCTTGCTTTACGTTGGTTTACGTTGCCTTGCTTTACGTTGCCTTGCCTTGCCTTGCTTTACGTTGCTTTACGTTGCCTTGCTTTACGTTGCTTTAAGTTGTCTTGCTTTACGTTGCTTTACGTTGCCTTGCTTTACGTTGCCTTGGTTTACGTTGCCTTGCTTTACGTTTCCTTGCTTTGACTTTCTTTACGTTGCCTTGCTTTGACTTCCTTTACGTTGCCTTGCCTTGCCTTGCTGTATATTGCCTTCCATTACGTTGCCTTGCTTTACGTTGCCTTGCCTTGCCTTGCTTTACGTTGCCTTGCCTTGTCTTGCTTTTCTTGGTTTACGTTGCCTTGCTTTACATTGCTTTACGTTTCCTTGCTTTACGTTGCTTTATGTTGTCTTGCTTTACGTTGCCTTGCCTTGCCTTGCTTTACGTTGGTTTACGTTGCCTTGCTTTACGTTGCTTTACGTTGCCTTGCTTTACGTTGCCTTGCCTTGCCTCACTTTACGTTGCTTTACTTTGCCTTGCTTTACATTAATTTACGTTGCCTTGCTTTACGTTTCCTTGCCTTGCCTTGCTTTACGTTGCCTTGCCTTGCCTTGCTTTACGTTGCTTTACGTTGCCTTGCTTTACGTTGCCTTCCTATGCCTTACTTTAGGTTACCTTGCTTTACATTGCTTTACGTTGCCTTGTTTTACGTTGCTTTACGTTGCCTTGCTTTACATTTCCTTGCCTTGATTTGCTTTACGTTGCCTTGCCTTGACTTGCTTTACGTTGCCTTGCCTTGCCTTGCTTTACGTTGATATACGTTGCCTTGCTTTACGTTGCATTGCCTTGCCTTGCATTACGTTGCCTTGCTTTACGTTGCCTTGCCTTGCCTTGCTTTACGTTGCCTTGCTTTACGTTGCTTTACGTATCCTTGCTTTACGTTGCCTTACCTTGCCTTGCTTTACGTTGCTTTACGTTGCCTTGCTTTACGTTGATTTACGTTGCCTTGCTTTACGTTGCCTTACTTTACGTTGCTTTGCGTTACGTAGCTTTACATTGCCTTGCTTTACGTTGTCTTGATTTACGTTGCTTTACGTTGCCTTGCCTTGCTTTACGTTGCCTTGCCTTGCATTGCTTTACGTTGCCTTGCTTTAGGTTGCTTTACGTTGCCTTGCTTTACATTGCTTTACGTTGCCTTGCTTTACTTTGCCTTGCTTTACGATGCTTTACGTTGCCTTACGTTGCCTTCCTTTATGTTGCCTGGATTTACTTTGCTTTACGTTGCCTTGCTTTACGTTTCCTTGCTTTACGTTCCCTTGCTTTACGTTGCTTTACGATGCCTTGCTTTACGTGGCCTTGCTTTACATTACCTTACTTTGCTTTAAGTTGCCGTGCTTTATGTTGCTTTACGTTGCCTTACGTTGCCTTGCTTTACGTTGCCTTGCTTTATGTTGCTTTAAGTTGCCTTGCTTTACTTTGCATTGCTATACGTTGCCTTACTTTGCCTTGCTTTACGTTGCTTTACGTTGCCTTGCTTTACGTTGCCTTACGTTGCCTTGCTTTACGTTGCCTTGCTTTACGTTGCCTTACGTTGCCTTGCTTTACGTTGCCTTGCTTTATATTGCTTTATGTTGCCATTCTTTACGTTGACTTCCTTTACGTTGCTTTACGTTGCCTTGATTTACGTTGCCTTGCTTTACGTTCCCTTACGTTGCCTTGCTTTACGTTGCCTTGCTTTACGTTGCCTTGGTTTACGTTGCCTTACGTTGTCTTGCTTTAGGTTTCCTTGCTTTACATTACCTTTCTTTTCGTTGCGTTAATTTACGTTGCCTTACGTTGGCTTGCTTTACGTTGCCTTGCTTTATGTTGCCTTGTTTTACGTTGCTTTACATTGATTGCTTTACGTTGCCTTGCTTTACGTTGCTTTACGTTGCCTTGATTTACTTTGCATTACGTTGTCTTACTTCACGTTGCCTAGCTTTACTTTGCTATACGTTGCCTTGCTTTACGTTGACTTACGTTTCCTTATTTTACGTTGCCTTGCTTTACTTTGCATTGCTTTACGTTGCTTTACTTTGCCTTGATTTAAGTTGCTTTACGTTGCTTTACTTTACGTTGCTTTACGTTGCCTTGCTTTAAGTTGCCTTGCTTTACGTTGCTTTACGTTGCCTTACTTTACGTTGTCTTGCTTTACGTTGCCTTGATTTACGTTGCTTTACTTTGCCTTGCTTTACGTTGCCTTGCTTTACGTTACCTTGCTTTACGTTGCCTTACGTTGCCTAACTTTACGTTGCCTTGCTTTACTTTGCTATACGTTGCCTTGCTTTACCTTGACTTACGTTGCCTTACTTTACGTTGCCTTGCTTTACATTGCCTTACGTTGCCTTTACTTTACGTTGCCTTACTTTTCGTTGCTTTACGTTGCCTTGATTTACGTTGCTTTACGTTGCTTTACTTTACATTGCGTTACGTTGCCTTGCTTTACGTTGCCTTGCTTTACGTTTCCTGCTTTATGTTGCTTTACATTGCCTTACTTTACGTTGTCTTGCTTTACGTTGCTTTACGTTGCTTTGCTTTACGTTGCCTTGCTTTACGTTGCTTTACGTTGCCTTGCTTTACGTTTCCTTACTTTACGTTGCTTTACGTTGCCTTTACTTTACGTTGCCTTACGTTGCTTTACATTGCCTTACTTTACGTTGCCTTGCTTTATGTTGCTTTACGTTGCCTTACTTAACTTTGCCATGCTTTACGTTGCTTTACGTTGCCTTGCTTTACGTTGCTTTACGTTGCCTTGCTTTACGTTGCCTTGCCTTGCCTTGCTTTACGTTGCCTTGCCTTGCCTTGCTTTAAGTTGCTTAACGTTACCTTGCTTTATGTTGCCTTGCCTTGCTTTACGTTGCCTTGCTTTACGTTGGTTTACATTTCCTTGATTTACGTTGCTTTACGTTGCCTTGCTTTACGTTTCCTTGCCTTGCCTTGCTTTACGTTGCCTTGCCTTGTCTTGCTTTTCTTGGTTTACGTATCCTTGCTTTACGTTGCCTTGCATTACGTTGTTTTACGTTGTCTTGCTTTACGTTGCCTTGCCTTGCCTTGCTTTACGTTGGTTTACGTTGCATTGCTTTCCGTTGCCTTGCCTTGCCTTGCTTTACGTTGCTTTACGTTGCCTTGCTTTACCTTGCCTTACGTTGCCTTGCTTTACGTTGCCTTGCCTTGCTTTACGTTGCTTTAAGTTGCCTTGCTTTACGTTGCTTTACGTTGCCTTGCTTTATGTTGCCTTGCTTTACGTTGCCTTGCTTTGCCTTACTTTACGTTGCCTTGCTTTACGTTGCTTTACCTTGCCTTGTTTTAAGTTGCTTTACGTTGCCTTCCTTTACGTTTCCTTGCCTTGACTTGCTTTACGTTGCCATGCCTTGACTTCCTTTACGTTGCCTTGCCTTGCTTTACGTTGCCTTGCCTTGTCTTGCTTTTCTTGGTTTACGTTGCCTTGCTTTACATTGCTTTACGTTGCCTTTCTTTACGTTGCTTTACGTTGCCTTGCCTTGCCTTGCTTTACGTTGCTTTACGTTGCCTTGCTTTACATTGCTTTACGTTGCCTTGCTTTACATTGCTTTACGTTGCCTTGCTTTACGTTGTCTTGCTATGCCTTACTTTACGTTGCCTTACTTTACATTGCTTTACGTTGCCTTGTTTTACGTTGCTTTACGTTGCCTTGCTTTACGTTGCATTACTTTACGTTGCTTTGCGTTACGTAGGTTTACGTTGCCTTGCTTTACGTTGCCTTGCTTTACGTTGCTTTACGTTGCCTTGCCTTGCTTTACGTTGCTTTAGGTTGCCTTGCTTTACGTTGCTTTACGTTGCCTTGCTTTACGTTGCCTTGCCTTGCATTGTTTACGTTGCCTTGCTTTATGTTGCTTTACGTTGTCTTGCTTTACGTTGCTTTACATTGCCTTGCCTTGCATTGCTTTACTTTGCCTTGCTTTACGATGCTTTATGTATCCTTCCTTTACGTTGCCTTGATTTACTTTGCTTTACGTTGCCTTGCTTTACGTTTCCTTGCTTTACGTTCCCTTGCTTTACGTTGCTTTACGATGCCTTGCTTTACGTTGCCTTGCTTTACGTTATCTTACGTTGCTTTAAGTTGCCTTGCTTTATGTTGCTTTACGTTGCCTTACGTTGCCTTGCTTTACGTTGCCTTGCTTTACGTTGCCTTGCTTTATGTTGCTTTACGTTGCCTTGCTTTACGTTGCCTTACGTTGCCTTGCTTTACGTTGCCTTGCTTTACGTTGCCTTGCTTTACGTTGCCTTGCTTTAAGTTGATTTACGTTACCTTGCTTTACGTTCCCTTGCTTTACGTTGCTTTACGTTGCCTTGCTTTACGTTGCCTTGCTTTACGATACTTTACGTTGCCTTGCTTTACATTGCTTTACGTTGCCTTGCTTTACGTTGCCTTTCTTTACGTTTCCTTGCTTTACGTTGCTTTACTTTGCCTTGATTTACGTTGCTTTACGTTGCTTTACTTTACGTTGCTTTACGTTGCTTTACGTTGCCTTAATTTACGTTGTCTTGCTTTATGTTGCCTTGCTTTACGTTGCTTTACGTTGCCTTACTTTACGTTGTCTTGCTTTACGTTGCCTTGCTTTACGTTGCTTTACGTTGCCTTGCTTTACGATGCCTTGCTTTACGTTGCCTTACGTTGCTTTAAGTTGCCTTGCTTTATGTTGCTTTACGTTGCCTTACGTTGCCTTGCTTTACGTTGCCTTGCTTTATGTTGCTTTACGTTGCCTTGCTTTACGTTGATTTACGTTGCCTTGCTTTACGTTGCCTTGCTTTACGTTGCCTTGCTTTACGTTGATTTACGTTGCCTTGCTTTACGTTCCCTTGCTTTACGTTGCTTTACGTTGCCTTGCTTTACGTTGCCTTGCTTTACGATACTTTACGTTGCCTTGCTTTACATTGCTTTACGTTGCCTTGCTTTACGTTGCCTTGCCTTGCCTTGCTTTACGTTGCTTTACGTTGCCTTGCCTTGCCTTGCTTTAATTTGCCTTGCTTTACGTTGCTTTTCATTGCCTTGATTTACGTTGCTGTACGTAGCCTTGCTTTACGTTGCCTTGCGTTGCCTTGCTTTACGTTGCCTTGCCTTGCCTTGCTTTACGTTGGTTTAGGTTGCCTTGGTTTACGTTGCCTTGCTTTACGTTGCCTTGCCTTGTCTTGCTTTACGTTGCTTTACGTTGCCATGCTTTACATTGCTTTACGTTGCCTTGCTTTACGTTGCCTTGCCTTGTCTTGCTTTACGTTGCTTTACGTTGCCTTGCTTTACGTTGCTTTGCGTTGCCTTGCTTTACGTTGCCTTGCTTTACGTTGCCTTGCTTTACGTTGCCTTGCTTTGCCTTACTTTACGTTGTCTAGCTTAACCTTGCTTTACGTTGCCTTGCTTTAAGTTGCCTTGATTTACGTTGCTTTACGTTGCCTTGCTTTATGTTTCCTTGCTTTACGTTGCTTTACGTTGCCTTACTTTACGTTGCTTTACATTGCTTTACGTTGCCTTACTTTACGTTGCCTTACTTTACGTTGCTTTACGTTGCCTTACTTAACTTTGCCTTCCGTTACGTTGCTTTACGTTGCTTTGCTTTACGTTGCTTTACGTGGCCTTGATTTACGTTGCCTTGCCTTGCCTTGCTTTACGTTGGTTTACGTTGCCTTGCTTTACGTTGCTTTACGTTACCTTGCTTTACGTTGCTTTACGATGCCTTGCTTTACATTGACTTGCTTTATGTTGCTTTACGTTGCCTTGCTTTACGTTGCTTTGCTTTACATTGACTTACGTTGCCTTACTTTACGTTGCTTTACGTTGCCTTGCTTTAAGTTGCCTTGCTTTACGTTGCCTTACTTTACATTGCCTTACGTTGGTTTGCTTTACGTTGCCTTGCTTTACGTTGCCTTGCTTTACGTTGCTTTACGTTGCCTTGCTTTACGTTGCCTTGCTTTATGTTGCCTTACTTTACATTGCCTTACGTTGGTTTGCTTTACGTTGCCTTGCTTTACGTTGCCTTGCTTTACGTTCCGTTGCTTTACGTTGCTTTACGTTGCCATGCTTTACGTTGCCTTGCTTTACTATACTTTACGTTTCATTGCTTTACCTTGCTTTACGTTCCCTTGCTTTACCTTGCCCTCCTTTACGTTGCCTTACATTGCCTTGCTTTACGTTGCCTTGCTTTACGTTGCTTTACCTTGCCTTGCTTTACGTTGCCTTACGTTGTCTTACTTCACGTTGCCTTGCTTTACGTTGCTTTACGTTGGCTTACTTTACGTTGCCTTGCTTTAAGTTGCTTTACGTTGCCTTACTTTACGTTGCCTTACGTTGCATAACTTTACGTGTCCTTGCTTTACTTTGCTATACGTTGCCTTGCTTTACTCTGCGTTACGTTGCCTTACTTTACGATGCCTTGCTTTACGTTGCCTTACGTTGCTTTACTTTACGTTGCCATCCTTTACGTTGCCTTGCTTTACGTTGCTTTACTTTGCCTTAATTTACGTTGCTTTACGTTGCTTTACTTTACGTTGCTTTACGTTGCCTTGCTTTACGTTGCTTTACGTTGCCTTAGTTTACGTAGTCTTGCTTTACGTTGCTATACGTTGCCTTGCTTTACGTTGCCTTGCTTTACGTTGCTTTACGTTGCTTTACGTTGCCTTGCTTTACGTTGCCTTGCTTTACATTGCCTTACTTTACGTTGCCTTACGTTGCCTAACCTTAGGTTGCCTTGCTTTACTTTGCTATACGTTGCCTTGCTTTACGTTGACTTACGTTGCCTTACTTTAAGTTTCCTTGATTTACATTGCCTTACGTTGCCTTAATTTACGTTGCCTTTCTTTAAGTTGCTTTACGTTGCCTTGCTTTACGTTGCTTTACGTTGCTTTACGTTGCTTTACGTTTCTTTACTTTACGTTGCTTTACGTTGCCTCGCTTTACGTTGCCTTGATTTACGTGGCTTTACTTTGCCTTACTTTACGTTGTCTTGCTTTACTTTGCTTTACGTTGCCTTGCTTTACGTTACCTTGCTTTACGTTGTTTTACGTTGCCTTGCTTTACGTTTCCTTGCATTACGTTGCTTTACGTTGTCTCGCTTTATGTTGCCTGACTTGCTTTGCTTTACGTTGCCTTGCCTTGCCTTGCTTTACGTTGCCTTGCCTTGCCTTGCTTTACTTGCTTTACGTTGCCTTGCTTTACGTTTCCTTGCCTTGCTTTACTTTGCCTTGCTTTACTTTGCCTTGCTTTATGTTGCTTTTCATTGCCTGGCTTTACGTTGCTTTACGTTGCCATGCCTTGTCTTGCTTTTCTTGGTTTACGTTGCCTTTCTTTACATTGCTTTACGTTGCCTTGCTTTACGTTGCTTTACGTTGACTTGCTTTACGTTTCCTTGCTTTACGTTGCCTTGCTTTAAGTTGCTTTACGTTCCTTGCTTTAGGTTGCATTACGTTGCCTTTCTTTACGTTGCCTTACTTTACGTTTCCTTGCTTTACGTTCCTTTAGGTTGCCTTGCTTTACGTTCCTTTACGATGCCTTGCTTTACATTGCCTTGCTTTACGTTGCTTTACCTTGCTTTGCCTTGCCTTGCTTTACCTTGCTTTACGTTGCTTTACGTTGTCTTGCTTTACCTTGATTTACCTTGCTTTACCTTGCATTGCTTTACCTTGCTTTACGTTGCTTTACGTTGCCTTGCTTTACCTTGCTTTACCTTGATTTACATTGCTTTACCTTGCTTTACCTTGCTTTACGTTGCTTTATTTTGCCTTGATTTACGTTGCTTTACGTTGCTTTACGTTGCTTTACTTTACGTTGCTTTACGTTGCCTTGCTTTACTTTGCTATATGTTGCCTTGCTTTACGTTGACTTACGTTGCCTTACTTTACGTTTCCTTGATTTACATTGCCTTACGTTGCCTTAATTTACGTTGCCTTTCTTTACGTTGCTTTACATTGCCTTGCTTTACGTTGCCTTGATTTACGTTGCCTTGCTTTACGTTGCTTTACGTTGCCTTGATTTACGTTGCCTTGCTTTACGTTGCTTTACGTTGCTTTACGTTGCTTTACTTTACGTTGCCTCGCTTTACGTTGCCTTGCTTTACGTTGCCTTTCTTTACGTTGCTTTACCTTGCCTTACTTTACGTTGTCTTGCTTTATGTTGCTTTACGTTGCCTTGCTTTACGTTACCTTGCTTTACGTTGCATTACGTTGCCTTGCTTTACGTTTCCTTGCTTTACGTTGCTTTACGTTGCCTTACGTTGCTTTACGTTGCCTTACTTTATGTTGCCTTGCTTTACGTTGCTTTACGTTGCCTTACTTAACTTTGCCTTACTTTATGTTGCTTTACGTTGCCTTGCTTTACGTTGCCTGACTTGCTTTGCTTTACGTTGCCTTGCCTTGCCTTGCTTTACGTTGCCTTGCCTTGACTTGCTTTACGTTGCTTTACGTTGCCTTGCTTTACGTTGCCTTGCCTTGCTTTACTTTGCCTTGCTTTACGTTGCTTTTCATTGCCTTGCTTTACGTTGCTTTACGTTGCCTTGCCTTGTCTTGCTTTTCTTGGTTTACGTTGCCTTGCTTTACATTGCTTTACGTTTCCTTGCTTTACGTTGCTTTACGTTGTCTTGCTTTACGTTGCCTTGCCTTGCCTTGCTTTACGTTGGTTTAAGTTGCCTTGCTTTACGTTGCCTTGCTTTACGTTGTCTTGCCTTGCCTTGCTTTACGTTGCTTTACGTTGCCTTGCTTTATGTTTCCTTGCCTTGCCTTGCTTTACGTTGCTTTACGTTGCCTTGTTTTACATTGATTTACGTTGCCTTGCTTTAAGTTGCCTTGCTTTACGTTGCCTTGCCTTGCTTTACGTTGCTTTACGTTGCCTTGTTTTACGTTGCTTTACGTTGCCTTGCTTTACGTTGCCTTGCTTTACCTTTCAATGCATTATGTTGCCTTGCTTTGCCTTACATTACGTTGTCCTGCTTTACGTTGCTTTACGTTGCCTTGCTTTACGTTGCCTTGCTTTACGTTGCTTTACGTTGCCTTTCTTTACGTTGCCTTGTTTTACGTTGCCTTCCTTTACGTTGCCTTGCCTTGCCTTGCTTTACGTTGCCTTGCTTTACGTAGCTTTACGTTGCCTTGCTTTACGTTGCCTTCCTTTACGTTGATTTACGTTGCCTTGCTTTATGTTGCCTTGCTTTATGTTTCCTTGCTTTACGTTGCTTTACGTGGCCTTGCTTTACGTTCCTTTACGTTGCCTTGCTTTAGGTTGCATTACGTTGCCTTGCTTTACGTTGCCTTACTTTACGTTTCCTTGCTTTACATTCCTTTACGTTGCCTTGCTTTACGTTCCTTTACGATGCCTTGCTTTACGTTGCCTTGCTTTACGTTGCTTTACCTTGCTTTGCCTTGCCTTGCTTTACCTTGCTTTACCTTGCTTTACGTTGCCTTGCTTTACCTTGATTTACCTTGCTTTACCTTGCATTGCTTTACCTTGCTTTACGTTGCTTTACGTTGCCTTGCTTTACCTTGGTTTACCTTGATTTACATTGCTTTACATTGCGCTACATTGCTTTACGTTGCTTTGCCAAGATTTACCTTGCCTTGCTTTACCTTGCTTTACGTTGCTTTGCCTTGCTTTACCTTACTTTCCGTTGCCTTGCTTTACCTTGCCTTACGTTGCTTTGCCTTTCTTTACCTTGCTTTACGTTGCCTTGCTTTACGTTGCTTTACATTGCCTTGATTTGCCTTGCTTTACGTTGCTTTACGTTGCCTTGCTTTACCTTGCTTTACGTTGCTTTACGTTGCTTTACGTTGCCTTACATTGCCTTGCTTTTTGTTGCTTTATTTTGCCTTGCTTTAACTTGCCTTGCATTACGTTACCTTATGTTGCCTTGCTTTACGTTGCCTTGCTTTACGTTGCTTTACGTTGCCTTAAGTTGCCTTATTTTAAGTTGCCTTGCTATACATTGCTTTACGTTTCCTTTCTTTACTTTGCCTGGCTTTACGTTGCTTTACGTTGCCTTGCTTTACGTTGCCTTACTTTACGTTGCTTTACTTTGCCTTCCTTTACGTTGCCTTGCTTTACGTTGCCTTGCTTTACGTTGCCTTGCTTTACGTTGCTTTACGTTGCCTTACTTTACGTTGCCTTGCTTTGCGTAGCTTTATGTTGACTTGGTTTACGTTGCCTTGCTTTACGTTGCTTTACGTTGCCTTGCTTTACGTTGCTTTACGTTGCCTTGCTTTAGGTTGCATTACGTTGCCTTGCTTTACGTTCCCTTACTTTACGTTTCCTTACTTTACGTTCCTTTACGTTGCATTCCTTTACATTCCTTTACGATGCCTTGCTTTACGTTGCCTTGCTTTACGTTGCTTTACCTTGCTTTGCCTTGCCTTGCTTTACCTTGCTTTACGTTGCTTTACGTTGCCTTGCTTTACCTTGCTTTACCTTGCTTTACATTGTTTTACCTTGCTTTACCTTGCTTTACGTTGCTTTGTCTTCCTTTACCTTGCCTTGCTTAACCTTGCTTTATGTTGCTTTGCCAAGATTTACCTTGCCTTGCTTTACCTTGCTTTACGTTGCTTTTCCTTGCTTTACCTTACATTACGTTGCCTTGCTTTACCTTGCCTTACGTTGCTTTGCCTTGCTTTACCTTGCTTTACGTTGCCTTGCTTTACGTTGCTTTACGTTGCCTTGATTTGCCTTGCTTTACGTTGCTTTACGTTGCTTTACGTTGCCTTGCCTTTCCTTTCTTTACGTTGCTTTACGTTGCTTCACGTTGCTTTACGTTGCCTTGCTTTACGTTGCCTTGCTTTACCTTGCTTTACGTTGATTTACGTTGCTTTACGTTGCCTTGCTGTACGTTGCTTTTGCGTTGCTTTACGTTGCCTTGATTTACGTTGCTATACGTTGCTTTACCTTACTTTACGTTGCTTTACGTTGTCTTGCTTTACCTAGCTTTACGTTGCCTTGCTTTACCTTGCTTTACCTTGATTTACCTTGCTTTACCTTGCCTTACGTTGCCTTGCTTTCCGTTGCTTTACCTTGCATTACCTTGTTTACCTTGCTTTACGTTGCTTTACCTTGCTTTACATTGCCTTGCTTTACCTTGCTTTACGTTGCTTTACCTTGCTTTACCTTGATTTACATTGCCTTGCTTTACGGTGTTTTACGTTGCCTTCCCTTACGTTGCTTTACTTTGCCTTGCTTTACGTTGCTTTACGTTGCTTTACTTTACGTTGCTTTACGTTGCTTTACTTTACGTTGCTTTACATTGTCTTGCTTTACGTTGACTTACGTTGCCTTACTTTACGTTTCCTTGATTTACATTGCCTTACGTTGCCTTAATTTACGTTGCCTTTCTTTACGTTGCTTTACGTTGCCTTGCTTTACCTTGCCTTGATTTACGTTGCCTTGCTTTACGTTGCTTTACGTTGCCTTGCTTTACGTTGCCTTGATTTACGTTGCCTTGCTTTACGTTGCTTTACGTTGCTTTACGTTGCTTTACTTTACGTTGCTTTACGTTGCCTCGCTTTACGTTGCCTTGCTTTACGTTGCCTTTCTTTACGTTGCTTTACCTTGCCTTACTTTACGTTGTCTTGCTTTACGTTGCTTTACGTTGCCTTGCTTTACGTTACCTTGCTTTACGTTGCTTTACGTTGCCTTGCTTTACGTTGCTTTACGTTGCCTTACTTTACGTTGCCTTACTTTACGTTGCCTTACGTTGCTTTACGTTGCCTTACTTTATGTTGCCTTGCTTTACGTTGCTTTACGTTGCCTTACTTAACTTTGCCTTACTTTACGTTGCTTTACGTTGCCTTGCTTTACGTTGCCTGACTTGCTTTGCTTTACGTTGCCTTGCCTTGCTTTACGTTGCCTTGCCTTGACTTGCTTTACGTTGCTTTACGTTGCCTTGCTTTACGTTGCCTTGCCTTGCTTTACTTTGCCTTGCTTTACGTTGCTTTTCATTGCCTTGTTTTACGTTGCTTTAATTGCCTTGCCTTGTCTTGCTTTTCTTGGTTTACGTTGCCTTGCTTTACATTTCTTTACGTTTCCTTGCTTTACGTTGCTTTACGTTGTCTTGCTTTACGTTGCCTTGCCTTGCCTTGCTTTACGTTGGTTTAAGTTGCCTTGCTTTACGTTGCCTTGCTTTACGTTGCCTTGCCTTGCCTTGCTTTACGTTGCTTTACGATGCCTTGCTTTACGTTTCCTTGCCTTGCCTTGCTTTACGTTGCTTTACGTTGCCTTGTTTTACATTGATTTACGTTGCCTTTCTTTAAGTTGCCTTGCTTTACGTTGCCTTGCCTTGCCTTGCTTTACGTTGCTTTACGTTGCCTTGTTTTACGTTGCTTTACGTTGCCTTGCTTTACGTTGCCTTGCTTTACGTTGCAATGCATTATGTTGCCTTGCTTTGCCTTACATTACGTTGTCCTGCTTTACGTTGCTTTACGTTGCCTTGCTTTACGTTGCCTTGCTTTACGTTGCTTTACGTTGCCTTTCTTTACGTTGCCTTGTTTTACGTTGCCTTCCTTTACGTTGCCTTGCCTTGCCTTGCTTTACGTTGCCTTGCTTTACGTAGCTTTACGTTGCCTTGCTTTACGTTGCCTTCCTTTATGTTGATTTACGTTGCCTTGCTTTACGTTGCCTTGCTTTATGTTTCCTTGCTTTACGTTGCTTTACGTGGTCTTGCTTTACGTTCCTTTACGTTGCCTTGCTTTAGGTTGCATTACGTTGCCTTGCTTTACGTTGCCTTACTTTACGTTTCCTTGCTTTACATTCCTTTACGTTGCCTTGCTTTACGTTCCTTTACGATGCCTTGCTTTACGTTGCCTTGCTTTACGTTGCTTTACCTTGCTTTGCCTTGCCTTGCTTTACCTTGCTTTACCTTGCTTTACGTTGCCTTGCTTTACCTTGATTTACCTTGCTTTACCTTGCATTGCTTTACCTTGCTTTACATTGCTTTACGATGCCTTGCTTTACCTTGGTTTACCTTGATTTACATTGCTTTACATTGCGCTACATTGCTTTACGTTGCTTTGTCTTGCTTTACCTTGCCTTGCTTTACCTTGCTTTATGTTGCTTTGCCAAGATTTACCTTGCCTTGCTTTACCTTGCTTTACGTTGCTTTGCCTTGCTTTACCTTACTTTACGTTGCCTTGCTTTACCTTGCCTTACGTTGCTTTGCCTTTCTTTACCTTGCTTTACATTGCCTTGCTTTACGTTGCTTTACGTTGCCTTGATTTGCCTTGCTTTACGTTGCTTTACGTTGCCTTGCTTTACCTTGCTTTACGTTGCTTTACGTTGCTTTACGTTGCCATGATTTACCTTGCTTTACTTTGCCTTTCTTTACATTGCTTTACGTTGCTTTACGTTGCTTTACGTTGCCTTACATTGCCTTGCTTTTCGTTGCTTTATTTTGCCTTGCTTTAAATTGCCTTGCATTACGTTACCTTATGTTGCCTTGCTTTACGTTGCCTTGCTTTACGTTGCTTTACGTTGCCTTATGTTGCCTTATTTTAAGTTGCCTTCCTATACATTGCTTTACGTTTCCTTTCTTTACTTTGCCTGGCTTTACGTTGCTTTACGTTGCCATGCTTTACGTTGCGTTGCTTTACGTTGCTTTGCTTTACGTTGCCTTACTTTACGTTGCTTTACTTTGCCTTCCTTTACGTTGCCTTGCTTTACGTTGCCTTGATTTACGTTGCCTTTCTTTACGTTGCTTTACGTTGCCTTGCTTTACGTTGCCTTGCTTTACGTTGCTTTACGTTGCCTTACTTTACGTTGCCTCGCTTTGCGTAGCTTTATGTTGCCTTGGTTTACGTTGCCTTGCTTTACGTTGCTTTACGTTGCCTTGCTTTACGTTGCTTTACGTTGCCTTGCTTTAGGTTGCATTACGTTACCTTGCTTTACGTTCCCTTACTTTACGTTTCCTTACTTTACGTTCCTTTACGTTGCCTTCCTTTACGTTCCTTTACGATGCCTTGCTTTATGTTGCCTTGCTTTACGTTGCTTTACCTTGCTTTGCCTTGCCTTGCTTTACCTTGCTTTACGTTGCTTTACGTTGCCTTGCTTTACCTTGGTTTACCTTGCTTTACATTGCTTTACCTTGCTTTACGTTGCTTTGTCTTCCTTTACCTTGCCTTGCTTTACCTTGCTTTATGTTCCTTTGCCAGATTTACCTTGCCTTGCTTTACCTTGCTTTACGTTGCTTTTCCTTGCTTTACCTTATTTACATTGCCTTGCTTTACCTTGCCTTACGTTGCTTTGCCTTGCTTTACGTTGCCTTGCTTTACGTTGCTTTACGTTGCTTTACGTTGCCTTGCCTTGCCTTTCTTTACGTTGCTTTACGTTGCTTCACGTTGCTTTACGTTGCCTTGCTTTACGTTGCCTTGCTTTACCTTGCTTTACGTTGATTTACGTTGCTTTACGTTGCCTTGCTTTACGTTGCTTTACGTTGCCTTGATTTACATTGCTATACGTTGCTTTACCTTACTTTATGTTGCTTTACGTTGTCTTGCTTTACCTAGCTTTACGTTGCCTTGCTTTACCTTGCTTTACCTTGATTTACCTTGCTTTACCTTGCCTTACGTTGCCTTGCTTTACGTTGCTTTACCTTGCATTACCTTGTTTACCTTGCTTTACGTTGCTTTACGTTGCTTTACATTGCCTTGCTTTACCTTGCTTTACGTTGCTTTACCTTGCTTTACCTTGATTTACATTGCCTTGCTTTACGGTGTTTTACGTTGCCTTCCCTTACGTTGCCTTGCTTTACGTTGCTTTACGTTGCTTTACCTTCCTTTATCTTGCTTTACATTGCCTTGCTTTACGTTGCCTTGCTTTACGTTGCTTTACGTTGCTTTACCTTGCTTTACCTTTCTTTACGTTGCCTTGCTTTACGTTGCTTTACGTTGCCTTGCCTTATGTTGCTTTACGTTGCTTTACCTTGCTTTACCTTGCTTTAGTTTGCCTTGCTTTACGTTGATTTATGTGTCCTAGCTTTACGTTGTAAACGTTGCTTTACCTTGCTTTACCCTGCTTTACGTTGCCTTGCTTTACGTTGCTTTACGTTGCCTTGCTTTACGTTGCTTTACGTTGCTTTAACTTACATTACCTTGCTTTACCTTGCTTTACGTTGCTTTACGTTGGTTTGCCTTACGTTGTTTTACGTTGCCTTCCTTTACGTTGCTTTACCTTGCTTTACGTTGCTTTACGTTGCTTTACGTTGCTTTACGTTGCGTTGCTTTATGTTGCGTTGCATTACGTTGCCTTGCCTTACGTTGCCTTGCCTTGCTTTACGTTGCCTTGCTTTACGTTGCTTTAAGTTGCCTTGCTTTACGTTGCTTTACGTTGCCTTGCCTTACGTTGCTTTACGTTGCCTGGCTTTACGTTGCCTTGCCTTGCCTTGCTTTACGTTGCATTGCCTTGCCATGCTTTACGTTGCCTTGCTTTATGTTGCTTTACGTTGCCTTGCTTTACGTTGCTTTACGTTGCCTTGCTTTACGTTGCATTCCCTTGCTTTACGTTTCCTTGCCTTTTCTTGCATTATGTTTCTTTACGTTACCTTGCTTTACGTTGCTTTACGTTGCCTTGCTTTCCGTTGCTTTACCTTGCCTTTCTTTACGTTGCCTTGCCTTTACTTGCTTTACGTTGCTTTACGTTGCCTTGCTTTAAGTTGCCTTGCCTTGCCTTGCTTTACGTTGCCTTGCTTTACGTTGATTTACGTTGCCTTGCTTTACGTTGCCTTACCTGCCTTGCGTTACGTTGCTTTACGTTGCCTTGCTTTACGTTGCTTTACGTTGCCTTACTTTACGTTGCCTTACTTTACGTTGCCTTGCTTTACGTTGCTTTACGTTGCCTTGCTTTACGTTGCCTTGCCTTGCATTGCTTTACGTTGAATTGCTTTAAGTTGCTTTACGTTGCCTTACGTTGCCTTGCTTTACGTTGCCTTGCTTTACGTTGCTTTACGTTGACTTGCTTTACTTTGCCTTCCTTTACGATGCTGTACGTTTCCTCACGTTGCCTTCCTTTACGTTGCCTTGATTTACTTTGCTTTACGTTGCCTTGCTTTACGTTTCCTTGCTTTACGTTCCCTTGATTTACGTTGCTTTACGATGCCTTGCTTTACGTTGCCTTGCTTTACGTTACCTTACGTTGCTTTAAGGTGCCTTGCTTTATATTGCTTTACGTTGCCTTACGTTGCCTTACGTTGCCTTGCTTTACGTTGCCTTGCTTTATGTTGCTTTACGTTGCCTTGCTTTACGTTGCCTTTCTTTATGTTGCTTTACGTTTCCTTGCTTTATGTTGCCATGCTTTACGTTTCCTTACGTTTCCTTGCTTTACTTTGCCTTGCTTTAAGTTGCCTTGCTTTATGTTGCCTTGCTTTACGTTGCCTTACGTTCCCTTGCTTTACGTTGCCTTGCTTTACGTTGCCTTGCTTTTTGTTGCCTTGTTTTACGTTGCCTTACATTGCCTTGCTTTACGTTGCCTTGCTTTGCCATGCTTCACGTTGACTTGCTTTACGTTGCCTTCCTTTACATTGCTTTACTTTGCCTTACTTTACGTTGCCTTACGTTGCCTTACTTTACTTTGCCTTGCTTTACTTTGCTATACGTTGCCTTGCTTTACGTTGCCTTACGTTGCCTTATTTTCGTTGCCTTGCTTTATGTTGCCTTACGTTGCGTTGCTTTATGTTGCGTTGCTTTACGTTGCCTTGCCTTGCTTTACGTTGCCTTGCTTTACGTTGCTTTAAGTTGCCTTGCTTTACATTGCTTTACGTTGCCTTGCCTTACGTTGTTTTACGTTGCCTGGCTTTACGTTGCCTTGCCTTGCCTTGCTTTACGTTGCCTTGCCTTGCCATGCTTTACGTTGCCTTGCTTTATGTTGCTTTACGTTGCCTTGCTTTACGTTGAATACGTTGCCTTGCTTTACGTTGCATTCCCTTGCTTTACGTTTCCTTGCCTTTTCTTGCATTATGTTTCTTTACGTTGCCTTGCTTTACCTTGCTTTACGTTGCCTTGCTTTACGTTGCTTTACGTTGCCTTGCTTTACGTTGCCTTACGTTTTCTTACTTCACGTTGCCTTGCTTTACGTTGCTTTACGTTGACTTGCTTTACGTTGCCTTCCTTTACGTTGCTTTACTTTGCCTTACTTTACGTTGCCTTACGTTGCCTTACTTTACGTTGCCTTGCTTTATTTGCTATAAGTTGCCTTGCTTTACGTTGCCTTACGTTGCCTTATTTTCGTTGCCTTGCTTTATGTTGCCTTACGTTGCCTTACTTTACGTTGCCTTACTTTACGTTGCTTTACGTTGCCTTGCTTTACGTTGCCTTGCTTTACGTTGCTTTACTTTGCCTTGATTTACGTTGCTTTACGTTGCTTTACTTTAGGTTGCTTTAGGTTGCCTTGCTTTACTTTGCCTTGCTTTACGTACTTTACGTTGCCTTTACTTTACGTTGTCTTGCTTTACGTTGCCTTGCTTTACGTTGCCTTGCTTTACGTTGCTTTACGTTGCCTTGCTTTACGTTGCCTTGCTTTACGTTGCTTTACGTTTCCTTGCTTTATGTTGCCTTGCTTGCTTTGCTTTACGTTTCCTTACTTTACGTTGCCTTACGTTGCCTAATTTTACGTTGCCTTGCTTTACTTTGCTATATGTTGCCTTGCTTTACGTTGCCTTGTTTTACATTACCTTACGTTGACTTACTTTACGTTGCTTTATTTACGTTGCTTTACGTTGCCTTGCTTTACGTTGCTTTACGTTGCTTTAATTTACGTTGCGTTACGTTTCCTTTCTTCACGTTGCCTGCTTTACGTTGCTTTACTTTGCCTTACTTTACGTTGTCTTGCTTTACGTTGCTTTACGTTGCCTTGCTTTAAGTTGCCTTGCTTTACGTTGCTTTACGTTGCCTTAATTTACGTTGCCTTACGTTGCTTTACGTTGCCTTACTTTACGTTGCCTTGCTTTACGTTGCTTTACGTTGCCTTGCTTTACGTTGCTTTACGTTGCCTTACTTAAGTTTGCCTTGCTTTACATTGCTTTACGTTGCCTTGCTTTACGTTGCTTTACGTTGCCTTTCTTTACGTTGCCTTGCCTTGCTTTGCTTTAAGTTGCCTTGCCTTGCCTTGCTTTGCTTTACGTTGCCTTGCCTTGCCTTGCTTTACGTTGCCTTGCCTTGCCTTGCTTTACTTTGCTTTACGTTGCCTTGCTTTATGTTGCCTTGCCTTGCCCTGCTTTACGTTGCCTTGCTTTACGTTGCTTTACATTGCCTTGATTTATGTTGCTTTACGTTGCCTTGCTTTACGTTGCCTTACCTTGCCTTGCTTTACGTTGCCTTGCCTTGTCTTGCTTTTCTTGGTTTACGTTGCCTTGCTTTACATTGCTTTACGTTGCCTCCATTTACGTTGCTTTACGTTGTCTTGCTTTACGTTGCCTTGCTTTACGTTGCCTTGCTTTACGTTGCTTTACGTTGCCTTGCTTTACGTTGCTATATGTTGCCTTGCTTTACGTTGTCTTCCCTTGCCTTGCTTTACGTTGCTTTACGTTGCCTTGCTTTACATTGCTTTACGTTGCCTTGCTTTATGTTGCCTTGCCTTGCCTTGCTTTACGTTGCTTTAAGTTGCCTTGCTTTAGTTGCTTTAGGTTGCCTTGCTTTACGTTGCCTTGCTTTGCCTTACTTTACATTGCCTTGCTTTACGTTGCTTTACGTTGCCTTGTTTTAATTTGCTTTACGTTGCCTTACTTTCCGTTCCCTTGCCTTGACTTTCTTTACGTTGCCTTGCCTTGATTTCCTTTACGTTGCCTTGCCTTGCCTTGCTTTACATTGCCTTGCTTTACGTTGCCTTGCTTTACGTTGCCTTACTTTGCCTTGCTTTACGTTGCCTTGCTTTACGTTGCTTTACGTTGCCTTGCTTAACTTTGCCTTGCTTTACGATGCCTTTCATTATGTTGCTTAACGTTTCCTTGCTTTATGTTACCATGCTTTACGTTTCCTTACGTTGCCTTACTTTCCGTTGCCTTGCTTTAAGTTGCCTTGCTTTATGTTGCCTTGCTTTACGTTGCCTTACGTTGCCTTGCTTTACGTTGCATTTCTTTACGTTGACTTACTTTAAGTTGCCTTACGTTGGCTTGCTTTACGTTGCCTTGCTTTACGTTGTTTTACGTTGCTTTACCTTGCTTTACCTTTCTTTACGTTGCCTTGCTTTATGTTGCTTTACGTTGCCTTGCGTTATGTTGCTTTACGTTGCTTTACCTTGCTTTACCTTGCTTTAGTTTGCCTTGCTTTACGTTGATTTATGTGTCCTTGCTTTACGTTGCTTTACGTTGCTTTACCTTGCTTTACCCTGCTTTACGTTGCCTTGCTTTACGTTGCTTTACGTTGCCTTGCTTTACGTTGCTTTACGTTGCTTTAACTTACATTACCTTGCTTTACCTTGCTTTACGTTGCTTTACGTTGGTTTGCCTTACGTTGTTTTACGTTGCCTTCCTTTACGTTGCTTTACCTTGCTTTACGTTGCTTTACGTTGCCTTGCCTTACGTTGCTTTACGTTGCCTTGCTTTACGTTGCCTTGCCTT
Organism: Phaenicophaeus curvirostris; assembly: GCF_032191515.1. Taxonomy (NCBI): domain Eukaryota; kingdom Metazoa; phylum Chordata; class Aves; order Cuculiformes; family Cuculidae; genus Phaenicophaeus; species Phaenicophaeus curvirostris. The sequence continues at coordinate 268,944 of NW_027206721.1, forward strand.
GCCTTGCTTTACGTTGCCTTGCCTTGCCATGCTTTACGTTGCCTTGCTTTATGTTGCTTTACGTTGCCTTGCTTTACATTGCTTTACGTTGCCTTGCTTTACGTTGCATTCCCTTGCTTTACGTTTCCTTGCCTTTTCTTGCATTATGTTTCTTTACGTTACCTTGCTTTACGTTGATTTACGTTGCCTTGCTTTCCGTTGCTTTACCTTGCCTTTCTTTACGTTGACTTGCCTTTACTTGCTTTACGTTGCTTTACGTTGCCTTGCTTTACGTTGTCTTAACTTGCCTTGCTTTACGTTGCCTTGCCTTGCCTTGCTTTATGTTGCCTTGCTTTACGTTGATTTACGTTGCCTTGCTTTACGTTGCCTTACCTGCCTTGCGTTACGTTGCTTTACGTTGCCTTGCTTTACGTTGCTTTACGTTGCCTTACTTTACTTTGCCTTACTTTACGTTGCATTGCGTTACGTTGCTTTACGTTGCCTTGCATTACGTTGCCTTGCTTTACGTTGCTTTACGTTGCCTTGCCTTGCTTTACGTTGCTTTACGTTGCCTTGCTTTACGTTGCCTTGCCTTGCATTGCTTTACGTTGAATTGCTTTACGTTGCTTTACGTTGCCTTGCATTACGTTACCTTGCTTTACTTTGCCTTGCTTTACGATGCTGTACGTTTCCTTACGTTGCCTTCCTTTACGTTGCCTTGATTTACTTTGCTTTACGTTGCCTTGCTTTACGTTTCCTTGCTTTACGTTCCCTTGCTTTACCTTGCTTTACGATGCCTTGCTGTACGTTACCTTACGTTGCTTTAAGGTGCCTTGCTTTATATTGCTTTACGTTGCCTTACGTTGCCTTACGTTGCCTTGCTTTACGTTGCCTTGCTTTATGTTGCTTTACGTTGCCTTGCTTTACGTTGCCTTTCTTTATGTTGCTTTACGTTTCCTTGCTTTATGTTGCCATGCTTTACGTTTCCTTACGTTGCCTTGCTTTACGTTGCCTTGCTTTAATTTGCCTTGCTTTATGCTGCCTTGCTTTACGTTGCCTTATGTTGCCTTGCTTTACGTTGCCTTGCTTTACGTTGCCTTGCTTTTTGTTGCCTTGTTTTACGTTGCCTTACATTGCCTTGCTTTACGTTGCTTTACGTTGCCTTGCTTTATGTTGCCTTACGTTTTCTTACTTCACGTTGCCTTCCTTTACGTTGCTTTACTTTGCCTTACTTTACGTTGCCTTACGTTGCCTTACTTTACGTTGCCTTGCTTTACTTTGCTATACGTTGCCTTGCTTTACGTTGCCTTACGTTGCCTTATTTTCGTTGCCTTGCTTTATGTTGCCTTACGTTGCCTTACTTTACGTTGCCTTACTTTACGTTGCTTTACGTTGCCTTGCTTTACGTTGCCTTGCTTTACGTTGCTTTACTTTGCCTTGATTTACGTTGCTTTACGTTGCTTTACTTTACGTTCCTTTAGGTTGCCTTGCTTTACGTTGCCTTGCTTTACGTACTTTACGTTGCCTTTACTTTACGTTGTCTTGCTTTACGTTGCTTTACGTTGCCTTGCTTTACGTTGCCTTGCTTTACATTGCTTTACGTTGCCTTGCTTTACGATGCCTTGCTTTACGTTGCTTTACGTTGCCTTGCTTTACGTTGCCTTGCTTACGTTGCTTTACGTTGCCTTACTTTACGTTGCCTTACGTTGCCTAATTTTACGTTGCCTTGCTTTACTTTGCTATATGTTGCCTTGCTTTACGTTGCCTTGTTTTACATTACCTTACGTTGCCTTACTTTACGTTGCTTTATTTACGTTGCTTTACGTTGCTTTAATTTACGTTGCGTTACGTTGCCTTTCTTTACGTTGCCTTGCTTTACGTTGCCTGCTTTACGTTGGTTTACTTTGCCTTGCTTTACGTTGCCTTGCTTTACGTTGCTTTACGTTGCCTTGCTTTACGTTTCCTTGCTTTACTTTGCTTTACGTTGCCTTAATTTACGTTGCCTTACGTTGCTTTACGTTGCCTTATTTACGTTGCCTTGCTTTACGTTGCTTTACGTTGCCTTACTTAACTTTGCCTTGCTTTACATTGCTTTACGTTGCCTTGCTTTACGTTGCTTTACGTTGCCTTGCTTTACGTTGCCTTGCCTTGCTTTGCTTTACGTTGCCTTGCCTTGCCTTGCTTTACGTTGCCTTGCCTTGCCTTGCTTTACTTTGCTTTACGTTGCCTTGCTTTATTTTGCCTTGCCTTGCCCTGCTTTACGTTGCCTTGCTTTACGTTGCTTTACATTTCCTTGATTTATGTTGCTTTACGTTGCCTTGCCTTGCCTTGCTTTACGTTGCCTTGCCTTGTCTTGCTTTTCTTGGTTTACGTTGCCTTGCTTTACATTGCTTTACGTTGCCTTGATTTACGTTGCTTTACGTTGTCTTGCTTTACGTTGCCTTGCCTTGCCTTGCTTTACGTTGGTTTACGTTGCCTTGCTTTACGTTGCCTTGCCTTGCCTTGCTTTACGTTGGTTTACGTTGCCTTGCTTTACGTTGCTATATGTTGCATTGCTTTACGTTGCCTTCCCTTGCCTTGCTTTACGTTGCTTTACGTTGCCTTGCTTTACATTGCTTTACGTTGCCTTGCTTTAGTTGCTTTAGGTTGCCTTGCTTTACGTTGCCTTGCTTTGACTTACTTTGTATTGCCTTGCTTTACGTTGCTTTTCGTTGCCTTGTTTTAAGTTGCTTTACTTTGCCTTGCTTTACGTTCCCTTGCCTTGACTTTCTTTACGTTGCCTTGCCTTGAATTCCTTTACGTTGCCTTGCCTTGCCTTGCTTTACATTGCCTTGCTTTACGTTGCCTTGCTTTACGTTGCCTTACTTTGCCTTGCTTTACATTACCTTGCTTTACGTTGCTTTACGTTGACTTGCTTTACTTTGCCTTGCTTTACGATGCTGTACGTTTCCTTACGTTGCCTTCCTTTACGTTGCCTTGATTTACTTTGCTTTACATTGCCTTGCTTTACGTTTCCTTGCTTTACGTTCCCTTGATTTACGTTGCTTTACGATGCCTTGCTTTACGTTGCCTTGCTGTACGTTACCTTACGTTGCTTTAAGTTGCCTTGCTCTATATTGCTTTACGTTGCCTTACGTTGCCTTACGTTGCCTTGCTTTACGTTGCCTTGCTTTATGTTGCTTTACATTGCCTTGCTTTACGTTGCCTTTCTTTATGTTGCTTAACGTTTCCTTGCTTTATGTTACCATGCTTTACGTTTCCTTACGTTGCCTTGCTTTACGTTGCCTTGCTTTAAGTTGCCTTGCTTTATGTTGCCTTGCTTTACGTCGCCTTACGTTGCCTTGATTTACGTTGCCTTGCTTTACGTTGCCTTACTTTACGTTGCCTTACGTTGGCTTGCTTTACGTTGCCTTGCTTTTTGTTGCCTTGTTTTACGTTGCCTTACATTGCCTTGCTTTACGTTGCCTTGCTTAACGTTGCTTTACGTTGCCTTGCTTTATGTTGCCTTACGTTGTCTTAATTCACGTAGTCTTGCTTTACGTTGCTTTACGTTGACTTGCTTTACGTTGCCTTCCTTTACGTTGCTTTACTTTGCCTTACTATACGTTGCCTTACGTTCCTTACTTTACGTTGCCTTGCTTTACTTTGCTATACGTTGCCTTGCTTTACGTTGCCTTACGTTGCCTTATTTTACGTTGCCTTGCTTTATGTTGCCTTACGTTCACTTACTTTACGTTGCCTTGCTTTACGTTGCCTTGCTTTACGTTGCTTTACTTTGCCTTGATTTACGTTGCTTTACGTTTCTTTACTTTACGTTGCTTTAGGTTGCCTTGCTTTACGTTGCCTTGCTTTACGTACATTACGTTGCCTTTACTTTACGTTGTCTTGCTTTACGTTGCTTTACGTTACCTTGCTTTACGTTGCCTTGCTTTAATTTGCCTTACGTTGCCTTGCTTTACGTTGCCTTGCTTTACGTTGCTTTACGTTGCCTTGCTTTACGTTGCCTTGCTTACGTTGCTTTATGTTTCCTTACTATACGTTGCCTTACGTTGTCTAATTTTACGTTGCCTTGCTTTACTTTGCTATATGTTGCCTTGATTTACGTTTCCTTGCTTTACATTACCTTACGTTGCCTTTACTTTACGTTGCTTTATTTACGTTGCTTTACGTTGCCTTGCTTAACGTTGCCTTGCTTTACGTTGCCTTGCTTTACGTTGCTTTACGTTGCTTTACTTTACGTTGCTTTACGTTGGCTTTCTTTACGTTGCCTTGCTTTACGTTGCCTGCTTTACGTTGCTTTACTTTGCCTTACTTTACGTTGTCTTGCTTTACGTTGCTTTACGTTGCCTTGCTTTACGTTGCCTTGCTTTACGTTGCTTTACGTTGCCTTGCTTTACGTTGCCTTGCTTTACGTTGCTTTATGTTGCCTTGCTTTACGTTGCCTTGCCTTGCTTTGATTTACAATGCCTTGCCTTGCCTTCCTTTACGTTGCCTTGCCTTGCCTTGCTTTACTTTGCTTTACGTTGCCTTGCTTTATGTTGCCTTGCCTTGCCCTGCTTTACGTTGCCTTGCTTTACGTTGCTTTACATTGCCTTGATTTATGTTGCTTTACGTTCCCTTGCTTTACGTTTCCTTGCCTTGCCTTGCTTTACGTTGCCTTATTTTAAGTTGCTTTACGTTGCCTTTCTTTACGTTTCCATGCCTTGACTTGCTTTAAGTTGCCTTGCCTTAACTTCCTTTACGTTGCCTTTCCTTGCCGTGCTTTACATTGCCTTGCTTTACGTTGCCTTGCTTTACGATGCCTTGCCTTTCGTTGCTTTACGTTGCCTTGCCTTGTCTTGCTTTACGTTGGTTTACGTTGCCTTGCTTTACGTTGCTTTACGTTGCCTTGATTTACGTCGCTTTACGTTGCCTTGCTTTACGTTGCTTTACGTTGCCTTGCTTTACATTGCTTTACGTTGCCTTGCTTTACTTTGCCTTGCCTTGCTTTACGTTGCTTTACGTTGCCTTACTTTAATTTGCCTTGCTTTACGTTGCTTTACGTTGCCTTGTTTTACGTTGCTTTACGTTGCCTTGCTTTACGTTTCCTTACCTTGATTTGCTTTACGTTGCCTTGCCGTGACTTGCCTTGCTTTACGTTACTTTACGTTGCCTTGCTTTACGTTGCCTTGCCTTGCCTTGCTTTACGTTGCTTTACGTTGCCTTGCTTTAGTTGCTTTAGGTTGCCTTGCTTTACGGTTCCTTGCTTTGCCTTACTTTACATTGCCTTGCTTTACGTTGCTTTACGTTGCCTTGTTTTAATTTGCTTTACGTTGCCTTGCTTTACGTTCCCTTGCCTTGAATTCCTTTACGTTGCCTTGCCTTGCCTTTCTTTACATTGCCTTGCTTTACGTTGCCTTGCTTTACGTTGCCTTACTTTGCCTTGCTTTACGTTGCCTTGCTTTACGTTGCTTTACGTTGCCTTGCTTTACTTTGCCTTGCTTTACGATGCTGTACATTTCCTTACGTTGCCTTCCTTTACGTTGCCTTGATTTACTTTGCTTTACGTTGCCTTGCTTTACGTTGCCTTGCTTTACGTTTCCTTGATTTACGTTGCTTTACGATGCCTTGCTTTAAGTTGCCTTGCTTTATATTGCTTTACGTTGCCTTACGTTGCCTTACGTTGCTTTGCTTTACGTTGCCTTGCTTTACGTTGCTTTACGTTGCCTTGCTTTGCGTTGCCTTTCATTATGTTGCTTAACGTTTCCTTGCTTTATGTTACCATGCTTTACGTTTCCTTACGTTGCCTTGCTTTCCGTTGCCTTGCTTTAAGTTGCCTTGCTTTATGTTGCCTTGCTTTACGTTGCCTTACGTTGCCTTGCTTTACGTTGCCTTTCTTTACGTTGACTTACTTTAAGTTGCCTTACGTTGGCTTGCTTTACGTTGCCTTGCTTTACGTTGCTTTACGTTGCTTTACCTTGCTTTACCTTTCTTTACGTTTCCTTGCTTTACGTTGCTTTACGTTGCCTTGCCTTCTGTTGCTTTACGTTGCTTTACCTTGCTTTACCTTGCTTTAGTTTGCCTTGCTTTACGTTGATTTATGTGTCCTTGCTTTACGTTGCTTTACGTTGCTTTACCTTGCTTTACCCTGCTTTACGTTGCCTTGCTTTACGTTGCTTTACGTTGCCTTGCTTTACGTTGCTTTACGTTGCTTTAACTTACATTACCTTGCTTTACCTTGCTTTACGTTGCTTTACGTTGGTTTGCCTTACGTTGTTTTACGTTGCCTTCCTTTACGTTGCTTTACGTTGCTTTACGTTGCTTTACGTTGCTTTACGTTGCGTTGCTTTATGTTGCGTTGCTTTACGTTGCCTTGCCTTGCTTTACGTTGCCTTGCTTTACGTTGCTTTAAGTTGCCTTGCTTTACGTTGCTTTACGTTGCCTTGCCTTACGTTGCTTTACGTTGCCTTGCTTTACGTTGCCTTGCCTTGCCTTGCTTTACGTTGCCTTGCCTTGCCATGCTTTACGTTGCCTTGGTTTATGTTGCTTTACGTTGCCTTGCTTTACGTTGCTTTACGTTGCCTTGCTTTACGTTGCATTCCCTTGCTTTGCGTTTCCTTTCCTTTTCTTGCATTATGTTTCTTTACGTTACCTTGCTTTACGTTGCCTTGCTTTCCGTTGCTTTACCTTGCCTTTCTTTACGTTGCCTTGCCTTTACTTGCTTTACGTTGCTTTACGTTGCCTTGCTTTACGTTGTCTTACCTTGCCTTGCTTTACGTTGCCTTGCCTTGCCTTGCTTTACGTTGCCTTGCTTTACGTTGCTTTACGTTGCCTTGCTTTACGTTGCTTTACGTTGCCTTACTTTACTTTGCCTTACTTTAAGTTGCATTGCGTTACGTTGCTTTACGTTGCCTTGCATTATGTTGCCTTGCTTTACGTTGCTTTACGTTGCCTTGCCTTGCTTTACGTAGCTTTACGTTGCCTTGCTTTACGTTGCCTTGCCTTGCATTGCTTTACGTTGCCTTGCTTTACGTTGCTTTACGTTGCTTTACCTTGCTTTACCTTTCTTTACGTTGCCTTGCTTTACGTTGCTTTACGTTGCCTTGCCTTCTGTTGCTTTACGTTGCTTTACCTTGCTTTACCTTGCTTTAGTTTGCCTTGCTTTACGTTGATTTATGTGTCCTTGCTTTACGTTGCTTTACGTTGCTTTACCTTGCTTTACCCTCCTTTACGTTGCCTTGCTTTACGTTGCTTTACGTTGCCTTGCTTTACGTTGCTTTACGTTGCTTTAACTTACATTACCTTGCTTTACCTTGCTTTACGTTGCTTTACGTTGGTTTGCCTTACGTTGTTTTACGTTGCCTTCCTTTACGTTGCTTTACGTTGCTTTACGTTGCTTTACGTTGCTTTACGTTGCGTTACGTTGCGTTGCTTTATGTTGCGTTGCTTTACGTTGCCTTGCCTTGCTTTACGTTGCCTTGCTTTACGTTGCTTTAAGTTGCCTTGCTTTACGTTGCTTTACGTTGCCTTGCCTTACGTTGCTTTACGTTGCCTTGCTTTACGTTGCCTTGCCTTGCCTTGCTTTACGTTGCCTTGCCTTGCCATGCTTTACGTTGCCTTGGTTTATGTTGCTTTACGTTGCCTTGCTTTACGTTGCTTTACGTTGCCTTGCTTTACGTTGCATTCCCTTGCTTTGCGTTTCCTTGCCTTTTCTTGCATTATGTTTCTTTACGTTACCTTGCTTTACGTTGCTTTACGTTGCCTTGCTTTCCGTTGCTTTACCTTGCCTTTCTTTACGTTGCCTTGCCTTTACTTGCTTTACGTTGCTTTACGTTGCCTTGCTTTACGTTGTCTTACCTTGCCTTGCTTTACGTTGCCTTGCCTTGCCTTGCTTTACGTTGCCTTGCTTTACGTTGATTTACGTTGCCTTGCTTTACGTTGCCTTACCTGCCTTGCGTTACGTTGCTTTACGTTGCCTTGCTTTACGTTGCTTTACGTTGCCTTACTTTACTTTGCCTTACTTTAAGTTGCATTGCGTTACGTTGCTTTACGTTGCCTTGCATTATGTTGCCTTGCTTTACGTTGCTTTACGTTGCCTTGCCTTGCTTTACGTAGCTTTACGTTGCCTTGCTTTACGTTGCCTTGCCTTGCATTGCTTTACGTTGAATTGCTTTAAGTTGCTTTACGTTGCCTTACGTTGCCTAGCTTTACGTTGCCTTGCTTTACGTTGCTTTAAGTTGCCTTGCTTTACTTTGCCTTGCTTTACGATGCTGTACGTTTCCTTACGTTGCCTTCCTTTACGTTGCCTTGATTTACTTTGCTTAACGTTGCCTTGCTTTACGTTTCCTTGCTTTACGTTCCCTTGCTTTACGTTGCTTTACGATGCCTTGCTTTACGTTGCCTTGCTGTACGTTACCTTACGTTGCTTTAAGGTGCCTTGCTTTATATTGCTTTACGTTGCCTTACGTTGCCTTACGTTGCCTTGCCTTACGTTGCCTTGCTTTACGTTGCTTTACGTTGCCTTGCTTTACGTTGCCTTTCTTTATGTTGCTTTACGTTTCCTTGCTTTATGTTGCCATACTTTACGTTTCCTTACGTTGCCTTGCTTTAAGTTGCCTTGCTTTATGTTGCCTTGCTTTACGTTGCCTTACGTTCCCTTGCTTTACGTTGCCTTGCTTTACGTTGCCTTGCTTTTTGTTGCCTTGTTTTACGTTGCCTTACATTGCCTTGCTTTACGTTGCCTTGCTTTGCCTTGCTTTACGTTGCCTTGCTTTACGTTGCTTTACGTTGCCTTGTTTAACGTTGCCTTTCGTTGCCTTACTTTACGTTGCCTTGCTTTACTTTGCTATACGTTGCCTTGCTTTACGTTGCCTTACGTTGCCTTATTTTCGTTGCCTTGCTTTATGTTGCCTTACGTTGCCTTACTTTACGTTGCCTTACTTTACGTTGCTTTACGTTGCCTTGCTTTACGTTGCCTTGCTTTACGTTGCTTTACTTTGTCTTGATTTACGTTGCTTTACGTTGCTTTACTTTACGTTGCTTTAGGTTGCCTTGCTTTACGTTGCCTTGCTTTACGTACTTTACGTTGCCTTCACTTTACGTTGTCTTGCTTTACGTTGCTTTATGTTGCCTTGCTTTACGTTGCCTTGCTTTACGTTGCTTTACGTTGCCTTGCTTTACGATGCCTTGCTTTACGTTGCTTTACGTTGCCTTGCTTTACGTTGCCTTGCTTACGTCGCTTTACGTTGCCTTACTTTACGTTGCCTTACGTTGCCTAATTTTACGTTGCCTTGCTTTACTTTGCTATATGTTGCCTTGCTTTACGTTGCCTTGTTTTACATTACCTTACGTTGCCTTACTTTACGTTGCTTTATTTACGTTGCTTTACTTTGCCTTGCTTTACGTTGCCTTGCTTTACGTTGCCTTGCTTTACGTTGCTTTACGTTGCTTTAATTTACGTTGCGTTACGTTGCCTTTCTTTACGTTGCCTTGCTTTACGTTGCCTGCTTTACTTTGCTTTACTTTGCCTTACTTTACGTTGCCTTGCTTTACGTTGCTTTACGTTGCCTTAATTTACGTTGCCTTACGTTGCTTTACGTTGCCTTACTTTACGTTGCCTTGCTTTACGTTGCTTTACGTTGCCTTACTTAACTTTGCCTTGCTTTACATTGCTTTACGTTGCCTTGCTTTACGTTGCTTTATGTTGCCTTGCTTTACGTTGCCTTGCCTTGCTTTGCTTTACGTTGCCTTGCCTTGCCTTGCTTTACGTTGCCTTGCCTTGCCTTGCTTTACTTTGCTTTACGTTGCCTTGCTTTATGTTGCCTTGCCTTGCCCTGCTTTACGTTGCCTTGCTTTACGTTGCTTTACATTGCCTTGATTTATGTTGCTTTACGTTGCCTTGCTTTACGTTGCCTTGCCTTGCCTTGCTTTACGTTGCCTTGCCTTGTCTTGCTTTTCTTGGTTTACGTTGCCTTGCTTTACATTGCTTTACGTTGCCTTGATTTACGTTGCTTTACGTTGTCTTGCTTTACGTTGGCTTGCCTTCCCTTGCTTTACGTTGGTTTACGTTGCCTTGCTTAACGTTGCTTTACGTTGCCTTGCTTTACGTTGCCTTACGTTGTCTTACTTCACGTAGTCTTGCCTTACGTTGCTTTACGTTGCCTTGCTTTACGTTGCCTTGCTTTACGTTGCCTTGCTTTACGTTGCTTTACGTTGCTTTACTTTACGTTGCGTTACGTTGGCTTTCTTTACGTTGCCTTGCTTTACGTTGCCTGCTTTACGTTGCTTTACTTTGCCTTACTTTACGTTGTCTTGCTTTACGTTGCTTTACGTTGCCTTGCTTTACGTTGCCTTGCTTTACGTTGCTTTACGTTGCCTTGCTTTACGTTGCCTTGCTTTACGTTGCTTTACGTTGCCTTACTTTACGTTGCCTTACGTTGCTTTACGTTGCCTTACTTTACGTTGCCTTGCTTTACGTTGCTTTACGTTGCCTTGCTTTACGTTGCCTTGCCTTGCCTTGCTTTACGTTGCCTTGCCTTGCCTTCCTTTACGTTGCCTTGCCTTGCCTTGCTTTACTTTGCATTACGTTGCCTTGCTTTACTTTGCTTTACGTTGCCTTGCTTTACTTTGCTTTACGTTGCCTTGCTTTATGTTGCCTTGCCCTGCTTTACGTTGCCATGCTTTACATTGCTTTACATTGCCTTGATTTATGTTGCTTTACGTTCCCTTGCTTTAAGTTTCCTTGCCTTGCCTTGCTTTACGTTGCCTTGCTTTACATTGCTTTACGTTGTCTTGCTTTACGTTTCCTTGCCTTGCCTTGCTTTACGTTGGTTTACGTTGCCTTGCTTTACGTTGCTTTACGTTGCCTTGCTTTACGTTGCCTTGCTTTGCCTTACTTTACGTTGCCTTGTTTTAAGTTGCTTTACGTTGCCTTTCTTTACGTTTCCATGCCTTGACTTGCTTTAAGTTGCCTTGCCTTAACTTCCTTTACGTTGCCTTTCCTTGCCGTGCTTTACATTGCCTTGCTTTACGTTGCCTTGCTTTACGTTGCCTTGCCTTTCGTTGCTTTACGTTGCCTTGCCTTTTCTTGCTTTACGTTGGTTAACGTTGCCTTGCTTTACGTTGCTTTACGTTGCCTTGCTTTACGTTGCCTTGCCTTTCCTTGCTTTACGTTGCCTTGCTTTACGTTGCTTTACGTTGCCTTGCTTTACATTGCTTTACGTTGCCTTGCTTTACTTTGCCTTGCCTTGCCTTGCTTTACGTTGCTTTACGTTGCCTTACTTTAATTTGCCTTGCTTTACGTTGCTTTACGTTGCCTTGTTTTACGTTGCTTTACTTTGCCTTGCTTTACGTTTCCTTACCTTGATTTGCTTTACGTTGCCTTGCCGTGACTTGCTTTACGTTGCCTTGCCTTGCCTTGCTTTACGTTACTTTACGTTGCCTTGCTTTACGTTGCCTTGCCTTGTCTTGCTTTACGTTGCTTTACGTTGCCTTGCTTTACGTTGCTTTACGTTGCCTTGCTTTACGTTGCCTTACTTTACGTTGCTTTGCGTTACGTTGCTTTACGTTGCCTTGCTTTAAGTTGCCTTGCTTTACGTTGCTTTACGTTGCCTTGCCTTGCTTTACGTTGCTTTACGTTGCCTTGCTTTATGTTACCTTGCCTTGCATTGCTTTACGATGACTTGCTTTACGTTGCTTTACGTTGCCTTGATTTACGTTGCTTAACATTGCCTTGCTTTACTTTGCTTTACGTTGCCTTGCTTTACGTTTCCTTGCTTTATTTTCCCTTGCTTTACGTTGCTTTACGATGCCTTGCTTTACGTTGCCTTGCTTTAAGTTACCTTAAGTTGCTTTAAGTTGCCTTGCTTTATGTTGCTTTACGTTGCCTTACGTTGCTTTGCTTTATGTTGCCTTGCTTTATGTTGCTTTACGTTGCCTTGCTTTACGTTGCTTTACGTTGCCTTGCTTTACGTTGCCTTGCTTTACGTTGCTTTACGTTGCCTTACTTTACGTTGCCTTACGTTGCTTTACGTTTCCTTACTTTACGTTGCCTTGCTTTACGTTGCTTTACGTTGCCTTACTTAACTTTGCCTTGTTTACGTTGCTTTACGTTGCCTTGCTTTACGTTGCTTTACGTTTCCTTGCTTTACGTTGCCTTGCCTTGCTTTGCTTTACGTTGCCTTGCCTTGCCTTGCTTTATGTTGCCTTGCCTTGCTTTACGTTGCTTTACGTTGCCTTGCATTACGTTGCCTTTCCTTGCCTTGCTTTACTTTGCCTTGCTTTACGTTGCATTTCATTGCCTTGCTTTACGTTCCTTTACGTTGCCTTGCTTTACGTTGCCTTGCCTTGTCTTGCTTTACGGTGCCTTGCCTTGTCTTGCTTTTCTTGGTTTACGTTGCCTTGCTTTACGTTGCCTTGCCTTGCCTTGCTTTACGTTGCTTTACATTGCCTTACTTTTCGTTGCCTTGCCTTTCCTTGCTTTACGTTGCTTTACGTTGCCTTGCTTTACATTGCTTTACATTGCCTTTCTTTACGTTGCCTTGCCTTCCCTTGCTTTACGTTGCTTTACGTTGCCTTGCTTTACGTTGCTTTACGTTGCTTTTCTTTACGTTGCCTTGGTTTGCGTTGCCTTTCTTTACGTTGCCTTTCTTTGCCTTACTTTACGTTGTCTTGCTTTACGTTGCTTTAAGTTGCCTTGCTTTACGTTGCCTTGCTTTACGTTGCCTTGCTTTACGTTGCTTTATGTTGCCTTACTTTACGTTGCCTTACTTTACGTTGCCTTGCTTTACGTTGCTTTACGTTGCCTTACTTTACGTTGCCTTGCTTTACGTTGATTTACGTTGCCTTACTTAACTTTGCCTTGCGTTACGTTGCTTTACGTTGCCTTGCTTTAGGTTGCTTTACGTTGCCTTGATTTACGTTGCCTTGCCTTCCCTTGCTTTACGTTGCTTTACGTTGCCTTGCTTTACATTGCTTTACAATGCCTTGCTTTACGTTGCCTTCCTTTACGTTACCTTACGTTGCTTTAAGTTGCCTTGCTTTATGTTGCTTTACGTTGCCTTACGTTTCCTTGCTTTACATTGCCTTGCTTTATGTTGCTTTACGTTGCCTTGCTTTACGTTGCCTTACGTTGCCTTGCTTTACGTTGCTTTACGTTGCCTTGCTTTAAGTTGCCTTGCTTTACGTTGCCTTCCTTTACGTTGCCGTATGTTGGCTTGCTTTACGTTGCCTTGCTTTACGTTGCCTTGCTTTACGTTGCCTTGCTTTACGTTGCTTTACGTTGCCTTGCTTTACGTTGCCTTGCTTTACGTTGCTTTACGTTGCCTTGCTTTACGTTGCCTTGATTTATGTTGCTTTACGTTGCCTTGCTTTACGTTGCCTTGCTTTACGTTGCCTTGCCTTGCGTTGCTTTACGTTGCCTTGCCTTGTCTTGCTTTACGTTGGTTTACGTTGCCTTGCTTTACGTTGCTTTACGTTGCCTTGCTTTACGTTGCCTTGCCTTTCCTTGCTTTACGTTGCTTTACGTTGCCTTGCTTTACATTGCTTTACGTTGCCTTGCTTTACTTTGCCTTGCCTTGCCTTGCTTTCCGTTGCTTCACGTTGCCTTACGTTGCCTTACTTTAATTTGCCTTGCTTTACGTTGCTTTACGTTGCCTTGTTTTACGTTGCTTTACGTTGCCTTGCTTTACGTTTCCTTACCTTGATTTGCTTTACGTTGCCTTGCCGTGACTTGCTTTGCGTTGCCTAGCCTTGCCTTGCTTTACGTTGCTTTACGTTGCCTTGCTTTACGTTGCTTTATGTTGCCTTGCTTTACGTTGCCTTACTTTACGTTGCTTTGCGTTACGTTGCTTTACGTTGCCTTGCTTTAATTTGCCGTGCTTTACGTTGCTTTACGTTGCCTTGCCTTGCTTTACGTTGCTTTACGCTGCCTTGCTTTATGTTACCTTGCCTTGAATTGCTTTACGTTGACTTGCTTTACGTTGCTTTACGTTGCCTTGATTTACGTTGCTTAAAATTGCCTTGCTTTACTTTGCTCTACGTTGCCTTGCTTTACGTTTCCTTGCTTTACGTTCCCTTGATTTACGTTGCTTTACGATGCCTTGCTTTACGTTGCCTTGCTTTAAGTTACATTACGTTGCTTTAAGTTGCCTTGCTTTATGTTGCTTTACGTTGCCTTACGTTGCTTTGCTTTATGTTGCCTTGCTTTATGTTGCTTTACATTGCCTTGCTTTACGTTGCTTTACGTTGCCTTGCTTTACGTTGCCTTACGTTGCCTTGCTTTACGTAGCCTTGCTTTACGATGCCTTGCTTTACGTTGCCTTACTTTAAGTTGCCTTACGTTTGCATGCTTTACGTTGGCTTGCTTTACGTTGCCTTGCTTTTCGTTGCTTTACGTTGCCTTACGTTGCCTTCCTTTTCGTTCCCTTGCTTTACGTTGCTTTACGTTGCCTTGCTTTACGTTGCCTTGCTTTACGATACTTTACTTTGCCTTGATTTACGTTGCCTTACTTTACGTTTCCTTGCTTTACGTTGCTTTACGTTGCCTTACTTTACGTTGCCTTACGTTGCTTTACGTTGCCTTACTTTACGTTGCCTTGCTTTACGTTGATTTACGTTGCCTTACTTAACTTTGCCTTGCTTTACGTTGCTTTACGTTGCCTTGCTTTACGTTGCTTTACGTTTCCTTGCTTTACGTTGCCTTGCCTTGCTTTGCTTTACGTTGCCTTGCCTTGCCTTGCTTTATGTTGCCTTGCCTTGCTTTACGTTGCTTTACGTTGCCTTGCATTACTTTGCCTTGCCTTCCCTTGCTTTACTTTGCCTTTCTTTACGTTGCTTTTCATTGCCTTGCTTTACGTTCCTTTACGTTGCCTTGCTTTACGTTGCCTTGCCTTGTCTTGCTTTACGGTGCCTTGCCTTGTCTTTCTTTTCTTGGTTTACGTTGCCTTGCTTTACGTTGCCTTGCCTTGCCTTGCTTTACGTTGCTTTACATTGCCTTAATTTACGTTGCCTTGCCTTGCCTTGCTTTACGTTGCTTTACGTTGCCTTGCTTTACGTTGCTTTACGTTGCCTTGCTTTACGTTGCCATGCTTTACGTTGCCTTGCTTTACGTTGCCTTTCTTTGACTTACTTTACGTTGTCTTGCTTTACGTTGCCTTACGTTGCCTTGCTTTACGTTGCCTTGCTTTACGTTTCTTTATGTTGCCTTACTTTACGTTGCCTTACGTTGCTTTATGTTGCCTTACTTTACGTTGCCTTGCTTTACGTTGCTTTACGTTGCCTTACGTTGCCTTACTTTACGTTGCCTTGCTTTACGTTGCTTTACGTTGCCTTACTTAACTTTGCCTTGCGTTACGTTGCTTTACGTTGCCTTGCTTTAGGTTGCTTTACGTTGCCTTGATTTACGTAGCCTTGCCTTGCCTTGCTTTACGTTGCTTTACGTTGCCTTGCTTTACGTTGCTTTACAATGCCTTGCTTTACGTTGCCTTCCTTTACGTTACCTTACGTTGCTTTAAGTTGCCTTGCTTTATGTTGCTTTACGTTGCCTTACGTTGCCTTGCTTTACGTTGCCTTGTTTATGTTGCTTTACGTTGCCTTGCTTTACGTTGCCTTACGTTGCCTTGCTTTACGTTGCTTTACGTTGCCTTGCTTTACGTTGCCTTGCTTTACGTTGCTTTACGTTGCCTTGCTTTACGTTGCCTTGCTTTACGTTGCTTTACGTTGCCTTGCTTTACGTTGCCTTGATTTACGTTGCTTTACGTTGCCTTGCTTTACGTTGCCTTGCTTTACGTTGCTTTACGTTGCCTTACTTTGCCTTATTTTAAGTTGCCTTGCTATACATTGCTTTACGTTTCCTTTCTTTACTTTGCCTTGCTTTACGTTGCTTTACGTTGCCATGCTTTAAGTTGCGTTGCTTTACGTTGCCTTGCTTTACGTTGCCTTACTTTATGTTGCTTTACGTTGCCTTCCTTTACGTTGCCTTGCTTTACGATGCCTTGCTTTACGTTGCCTTGCTTTACGTTGCTTTACGTTGCCTTGCTTTAGGTTGCCTTGCTTTATGTTGCTTTCCGTTGCCTTACTTTACGTTGCCTTGCTTTACGTTGCCGTCCTTTACAATGATTTACGTTGCCTTGCTTTACGTTGCCTTGCTTTACGTTTCCTTACTTTACGTTCCTTTAAGTTGCCTTAATTTACGTTGCCTTGCTTTACGTTGCTTTACGTTGCCTGGCTTTACGTTGCTTTACGTTGCCTTGCTTTAGGTTGCATTACGTTGCCTTGCTTTACGTAGCGTTACTTTACGTTTCCTTGCTTTACGTTCCTTTGCGATGCCTTGCTTTACGTTGCCTTGCTTTACGTTGCTTTACCTTGCTTTGCCTTTCCTTGCTTTACCTTGCTTTACGTTTCTTTACGTTGCCTTGCTTTACCTTGATTTAACTTGCTTTACCTTGCATTGCTTTACCTTGCTTTACGTTGCTTTACGTTGCCTTGCTTTACCTTGCATTACCTTGCTTTACATTGCTTTACCTTGCTTTACGTTGCTTTGTCTTGCTTTACCTTGCCTTGCTTTACCTTGCTTTACGTTGCTTTGCCTTGCTTTACCTTACTTTACGTTGCCTTGCTTTACCTTGCCTTACGTTGCTTTGCCTTTCTTTACCTTGCTTTACGTTGCCTTGCTTTACGTTGCTTTACGTTGCCTTGATTTGCCTTGTTTACGTTGTTTACGTTGCTTTACGTTGCTTTACGTTGCCTTGCTTTACGTTGCTTTACGTTGCCATGCTTTACCTTTATTTACGTTGCCTTGCTCTACGTTGCTTTACGTTGCTTTACGTTGCTTTACGTTGCTTTACGTTGCCTTGCTTTACGATACTTTACTTTGCCTTGCTTTACGTTGCCTTGCTTTAAGTTTCCTTGCTTTACGTTGCTCTACGTTGCCTTACTTTACGTTGCCTTACTTTACGTTGCCTTGCTTTACGTTGCCTTACTTAACTTTGCCTTGCTTTACGTTGCTTTACGTTGCCTTGCTTTACGTTGCTTTACGTTTCCTTGCTTTACGTTGCCTTGCCTTGCTTTGCTTTACGTTGCCTTGCCTTGCTTTATGTTGTCTTGCCTTGCTTTACGTTGCTTTACGTTGCCTTGCTTTACGTTGCCTTGCCTTGCTTGCTTTAGGTTGCTTTTCATTGCCTTGCTTTACGTTGCTTTACGTTGCCTTGCTTTACGTTGCCTTGCCTTGTCTTGCTTTACCGTGTCTTGCCTTGTCTTGCTTTTCTTGGTTTACGTTGCCTTGCTTTACGTTGACTTGCCTTGCCTTGCTTTACGTTACTTTAAATTGCCTTGCTTTACGTTGCCTTGCCTTGCTTTACGTTGCTTTACGTTGCCTTGCTTTACATTGCTTTACGTTGCCTTGCTTTACGTTGCCTTGCCTTCCCTTGCTTTACGTTGCTTTACGTTGCTTTGCTTTACGTTGCTTTACGTTGCCTTGTTTACGTTGCCCTGCTCTACGTTGCCTTGCTTTACGTTGCATTGCTTTGCCTTACTTTACGTTGTCTTGCTTTACGTTGCTTTAAGTTGCCTTGCTTTACATTGCCTTGCTTTACGTTGCCTTGATTTACGTTGCTTTACGTTGCCTTACTTTACGTTGCCTTACATTGCTTTACGTTACCTTACTTTACGTTGCCTTGCTTTACGTTGCTTTACGTTGCCTTACTTTACGTTGCCTTGCTTTACGATGCTTTACGTTGCATTACGTTGCCTTGCTTTACGTTGCCTTGCTTTACGTTCCTTTACGTTTCCTTGCTTTACGTTGCTTTACGTTGCCATGCTTTACGTTGCCTTACTTTACGTTGCCTTGCTTTACGTTGCTTTACATTGCCTTGCTTTACGTTGCCTTACTTTACTTTGCCATGCTTTACGTTGCCTTACGTGGCCTTGCTTTACGTTGCTTTAAGTTGCCTTGTTTTACGTTGCCTTGCTTTACGTTGCTTTACGTTGCCTTGCTTTACATTGCCTTGCTTTACGTAGCCTTGCATTGCCTTGCTTTTCTTTGCTTTACGTTGCCTTGCTTTAACTTGCCTTGTTTTACGTTACCTTACGTTGCCTTGCTTTACGTTGCCTTGCTTTACGTTGCTTTACGTTGCCTTACTTTGCCTTATTTTAAGTTGCCTTGCTATACATTGCTTTACGTTTCCTTTCTTTACTTTGCCTTGCTTTACGTTGCTTTACGTTGCCATGCTTTAAGTTGCGTTGCTTTACGTAGCCTTGCTTTACGTTGCCTTACTTTATGTTGCTTTACGTTGCCTTCCTTTATGTTGCCTTGCTTTACGATGCCTTGCTTTACGTTGCCTTGCTTTACGTTGCTTTACGTTGCCTTGCTTTAGGTTGCCTTGCTTTATGTTGCTTTCCGTTGCCTTACTTTACGTTGCCTTGCTTTACGTTGCCTTCCTTTACAATGATTTACGTTGCCTTGCTTTACGTTTCCTTACTTTACGTTGCTTTAAGTTGCCTTAATTTACGTTGCCTTGCTTTACGTTGCTTTACGTTGCCTGGCTTTACGTTGCTTTACGTTGCCTTGCTTTAGGTTGCATTACGTTGCCTTGCTTTACGTAGCGTTACTTTACGTTTCCTTGCTTTACGTTCCTTTGCGATGCCTTGCTTTACGTTGCCTTGCTTTACGTTGCTTTACCTTGCTTTGCCTTCCCTTGCTTTACCTTGCTTTACGTTTCTTTACGTTGCCTTGCTTTACCTTGATTTAACTTGCTTTACCTTGCATTGCTTTACCTTGCTTTACGTTGCTTTACGTTGCCTTGCTTTACCTTGCATTACCTTGCTTTACATTGCTTTACCTTGCTTTACATTGCTTTGTCTTGCTTTACCTTGCCTTGCTTTACCTTGCTTTACGTTGCTTTGCCTTGCTTTACCTTACTTTACGTTGCCTTGCTTTACCTTGCCTTACGTTGCTTTGCCTTTCTTTACCTTGCTTTACGTTGCCTTGCTTTACGTTGCTTTACGTTGCCTTGATTTGCCTTGTTTACGTTGTTTACGTTGCTTTACGTTGCTTTACGTTGCCTTGCTTTACGTTGCTTTACGTTGCCATGCTTTACCTTTATTTACGTTGCCTTGCTCTACGTTGCTTTACGTTGCTTTACGTTGCTTTACGTTGCTTTACGTTGCCTTGCTTTACGATACTTTACTTTGCCTTGCTTTACGTTGCCTTGCTTTAAGTTTCCTTGCTTTACGTTGCTTTACGTTGCCTTACTTTACGTTGCCTTACTTTACGTTGCCTTGCTTTACGTTGCCTTACTTAACTTTGCCTTGCTTTACGTTGCTTTACGTTGCCTTGCTTTACGTTGCTTTACGTTTCCTTGCTTTACGTTGCCTTGCCTTGCTTTGCTTTACGTTGCCTTGCCTTGCTTTATGTTGCCTTGCCTTGCTTTATTTTGCTTTACGTTGCCTTGCTTTACGTTGCCTTGCCTTGCTTGCTTTATGTTGCTTTTCATTGCCTTGCTTTACGTTGCTTTACGTTGCCTTGCTTTACGTTGCCTTGCCTTGTCTTGCTTTACCGTGTCTTTCCTTGTCTTGCTTTTCTTGGTTTACGTTGCCTTGCTTTACGTTGACTTGCCTTGCCTTGCATTACGTTGCTTTAAATTGCCTTGCTTTACGTTGCTTTACGTTGCCTTGCTTTACATTGCTTTACATTGCCTTGCTTTACGTTGCCTTGCCTTCCCTTGCTTTACGTTGCTTTACATTGCTTTGCTTTACGTTGCTTTACGTTGCCTTTTTTACGTTGCCCTGCTCTACGTTGCCTTGCTTTACGTTGCATTGCTTTGCCTTACTTTACGTTGTCTTGCTTTACGTTGCTATAAGTTGCCTTGCTTTACGTTGCCTTGCTTTACGTTGCCTTGATTTACGTTGCTTTACGTTGCCTTACTTTACGTTGCCTTACATTGCTTTACGTTGCCTTACTTTACGTTGCCTTGCTTTACGTTGCTTTACGTTGCCTTACTTTAAGTTTCCTTGCTTTACGTTGCTTTACGTTGCCTTACTTAACTTTGCCTTGCGTTACGTTGCTTTACGTTGCCTTGCTTTACGTTGCTTTACGTTGCCTTGATTTACGTTGCCTTGCCTTGCCTTGCTTTACGTTGCTTTACGTTGCCTTGCTTTACGTTGCTTTACAATGCCTTGCTTTTCGTTGCCTTCCTTTACGTTACCTTACGTTGCTTTAAGTTGCCTTTCTTTAAGTTGCTTTACGTTGCCTTACGTTGCCTTGCTTTATGTTGCTTTACGTTGCCTTGCTTTACGTTGCCTTACGTTGCCTTGCTTTACGTTGCTTTAGGTTGCCTTGCTTTACTTTGCCTTCCTTTACGTTGCCTTACGTTGGCTTGCTTTACGTTGCCTTGCTTTACGTTGCCTTGCTTTACGTTGCCTTGCTTTACGTTGCCTTGCTTTACGTTGCCTTGCTTTACGTTGCCTTGCTTTACGTTGCTTTACGTTGCCTTCCTTTACGTTGCCTTGCTTTACGATACTTTACGTTGCCTTGCTTTACGTTGCTTTACGTTGCATTGCTTTACGTTGCCTTGCCTTGCTTTACGTTGCCTTGCCTTGCCTTGCTTTACGTTGGTTTACGTTGCCTTGTTTTACATTGCTTTACGTTGCCTTGCTTTACGTTGCTTTACGTTGTCTTGCTTTACGTTGCCTTACCTTGCCTTACTTTACGTTGGTTTACGTTGCTTTACGTTGCCTTGCTTTACGTTGCCTTGACTTGCCTTGCTTTACGTTGCTTTACGTTGCCTTGCTTTACGTTGCCTTGCCTTGCCTTGCTTTACGTTGCTTTATGTTGCCTTGCTTTACTTTGCCTTACTTTACGTTTCCTTGCTTTACGTTCCTTTACGTTGTCTTGCTTTACGTTCCTTTACGTTGCCTTGCTTTGCGTTGCTTTACGTTTCCTTACTTTACGTTGCTTTACGTTGCCTTACGTTGCCTTTCTTTAATTTGCCTTGCTTTACATTTCTTTACGTTGCCTTGCTTTACGTTTTCTTGCTTTACGTTGCTTTACGTTGCCTTACGTTGCCTTGCTTTACGTTGCCTTGCTTTACGTTGCCTTACGTTGCGTAGATTTATGTTGCCTTGCTTTACGTTGCTTTACGTTTCCTAGCTTTACGATGCTTTACGTTGCATTACGTTGCCTTCCTTTACGTTGCCTTGCTTTACGTTCCTTTAAGTTTCCTTGCTTTACGTTGCTTTACGTTGCCATGCTTTACGTTGACTTACTTTACGTTGCCTTGCTTTACGTTGCTTTACATTGCCCTGCTTTACGTTGCCTTGCTTTACTTTGCCTTGCTTTACTTTGCCTTACGTGGCCGTGCTTTACGTTGCTTTAAGTTGCCTTGTTTTACGTTGCCTTGCTTTACGTTGCTTTACGTTGCCTTGCTTTACGTTGCCTTGCTTTACGTTGCCTTGCATTTCCTTGCTTTTCGTTGCTTTACGTTGCCTTGCTTTAACTTGCCTTGTTTTACGTTACCTTACGTTGCCTTGCTTTACGTTGCCTTGCTTTACGTTGCCTTACGTTGCCTTATTTTAAGTTGCCTTGCTATACATTGCTTTACGTTTCCTTTCTTTACTTTGCCTTGCTTTACGTTGCTTTACGTTGCCATGCTTTAAGTTGCGTTGCTTTAAGTTGCCTTGCTTTACGTTGCCTTACTTTACTTTGCTCTACGTTGCCTTCCTTTACGTTGCCTTGCTTTACGTTGCCTTGCTTTACGTTGCCTTTCTTTACGTTGCTTTACGTTGCCCTGCTTTAGGATGCCTTTCTTTATGTTGCTTTACGTTGCCTTGCTTTACGTTGCCTTCCTTTACGTTGATTTACGTTGCCTTGCTTTACGTTGCCTTGCTTTACGTTTCCTTACTTTACGTTGCTTTACGTGGCCTTGCTTTACGTTGCCTTGGTTTACGTTGCTTTAAGTTGCCTTGGTTTACGTTGCCTTGCTTTATGTTGCTTTACGTTGCCTGGCTTTACGTTGCTTTACGTTGCCTTGCTTTAGGTTGCATTACGTTGCCTTGCTTTACGTTGCCTTACTTTACGTTTCCTTGCTTTACGTTCCTTTACGTTGCCTTGCTTTACGTTCCTTTACGATGCCTTGCTTTACGTTGCCTTGCTTTACGTTGGTTTACCTTGCTTTGCCTTGCCTTGCTTTACCTTGCTTTACGTTGCTTTACGTTGCCTTGCTTTACCTTGATTTACCTTGCTTTACCTTGCATTGCTTTACCTTGCTTTACGTTGCTTTACGTTGCCTTGCTTTACCTTGCTTTACGTTGCTTTGTCTTGCTTTACCTTGCCTTGCTTTACCTTGCTTTACGTTGCTTTGCCTTGCTTTACCTTACTTTACGTTCCCTTGCTTTACCTTGCCTTACGTTGCTTTGCCTTTCTTTACCTTGCTTTACGTTGCCTTGCTTTAAGTTGCTTTACGTTGCCTTGATTTGCCTTGCTTTACGTTGCTTTACGTTGATTTACGTTGCCTTGCTTTACGTTGCTTTACGTTGCCATGCTTTACCTATATTTACGTTGCCTTTCTTTACGTTGCTTTATGTTGCTTTACGTTGCTTTACGTTGCCTTGCTTTACGTTGCCTTGCTATACCTTGCTTTACGTTGCCTTGCTTTACCTTGCTTTACATTGCTTTACATTGCTTTACGTTGCCTTGATTTACGTTGCCTTGCCTTGCCTTGCTTTACGTTGCTTTACGTTGCCTTGCTTTACGTTGCTTTACAATGCCTTGCTTTTCGTTGCCTTCCTTTACGTTACCTTACGTTGCTTTAAGTTGCCTTTCTTTATGTTGCTTTACGTTGCCTTACGTTGCCTTGCTTTATGTTGCTTTACGTTGCCTTGCTTTACGTTGCCTTACGTTGCCTTGCTTTACGTTGCTTTAGGTTGCCTTGCTTTACTTTGCCTTCCTTTACGTTGCCTTACGTTGGCTTGCTTTACGTTGCCTTGCTTTACGTTGCCTTGCTTTACGTTGCCTTGCTTTACGTTGCTTTACGTTGCCTTGCTTTACGTTGCCTTGCTTTACGATACTTTACGTTGCCTTGCTTTACGTTGCTTTACGTTGCATTGCTTTACGTTGCATTGCTTTACGTTGCCTTGCCTTGCTTTACGTTGCCTTGCCTTGCCTTGCTTTACGTTGGTTTACGTTGCCTTGTTTTACATTGCTTTACGTTGCCTTGCTTTACGTTGCTTTACGTTGTCTTGCTTTACGTTGCCTTACCTTGCCTTACTTTACGTTGGTTTACGTTGCTTTACGTTGCCTTGCTTTACGTTGCCTTGACTTGCCTTGCTTTACGTTGCTTTACGTTGCGTTGCTTTACGTTGCCTTGCCTTGCCTTGCTTTACGTTGCCTTGCTTTACGTTGCTTTATGTTGCCTTGCTTTACTTTGCCTTACTTTACGTTTCCTTGCTTTACGTTCCTTTACGTTGCCTTGCTTTACGTTCCTTTACGTTGCCTTGCTTTGCGTTGCTTTACGTTGCCTTACTTTACGTTGCTTTACGTTGCCTTATGTTGCCTTTCTTTAATTTGCCTTGCTTTACATTTCTTTACGTTGCCTTGCTTTACGTTTTCTTGCTTTACGTTGCTTTACGTTGCCTTACGTTGCCTTGCTTTACGTTGCCTTGCTTTACTTTGCTTTACGTTGCCTTGCTTTACGTTGCCTTGATTTAAGTTGCTTTACGTTGCCTTGCTTTACGTTGCCTTGCTTTACGTTGCCTTACGTTGCGTAGATTTATGTTGCCTTGCTTTACGTTGCTTTACGTTGCCTAGCTTTACGATGCTTTACGTTGCATTACGTTGCCTTGCTTTACGTTGCCTTGCTTTACGTTCCTTTACGTTTCCTTGCTTTACGTTGCTTTACGTTGCCATGCTTTACGTTGCCTTACTTTACGTTGCCTTGCTTTACGTTGCTTTACATTGCCCTGCTTTAAGTTGCCTTGCTTTACTTTGCCTTGCTTTACGTTGCCTTACGTGGCCTTGCTTTACGTTGCTTTAAGTTGCCTTGTTTTACGTTGCCTTGCTTTACGTTGCTTTACGTTGCCTTGCTTTACGTTGCCTTGCATTTCCTTGCTTTTCGTTGCTTTACGTTGCCTTGCTTTAACTTGCCTTGTTTTACGTTACCTTACGTTGCCTTGCTTTACGTTGCCTTGCTTTACGTTGCTTTACGTTGCCTTACGTTGCCTTATTTTAAGTTGCCTTGCTATACATTGCTTTACGTTTCCTTTCTTTACTTTGCCTTGCTTTACGTTGCTTTACGTTGCCATGCTTTAAGTTGCGTTGCTTTAAGTTGTCTTGCTTTACGTTGCCTTACTTTACTTTGCTCTACGTTGCCTTCCTTTACGTTGCCTTGCTTTACATTGCCTTTCTTTACGTTGCTTTACGTTGCCTTGCTTTAGGATGCATTTCTTTATGTTGCTTTACGTTGCCTTGCTTTACGTTGCCTTCCTTTACGTTGATTTACGTTGCCTTGCTTTACGTTTCCTTACTTTACGTTGCTTTACGTGGCCTTGCTTTACGTTGCCTTGGTTTACGTTGCTTTAAGTTGCCTTGGTTTACGTTGCCTTGCTTTATGTTGCTTTACGTTGCCTGGCTTTACGTTGCTTTACGTTGCCTTGCTTTATGTTGCATTACGTTGCCTTGCTTTACGTTGCCTTACTTTACTTTTCCTTGCTTTACGTTCCTTTACGTTGCCTTGCTTTACGTTCCTTTACGATGCCTTGCTTTACGTTGCCTTGCTTTACGTTGCTTTACCTTGCTTTGCCTTGCCTTGCTTTACCTTGCTTTACGTTGCTTTACGTTGCCTTGCTTTACCTTGATTTACCTTGCTTTACCTTGCATTGCTTTACCTTGCTTTACGTTGCTTTACGTTGCCTTGCTTTACCTTGCTTTACGTTGCTTTGTCTTGCTTTACCTTGCCTTGCTTTACCTTGCTTTACGTTGCTTTGCCTTGCTTTACCTTACTTTACGTTCCGTTGCTTTACCTTGCCTTACGTTGCTTTGCCTTTCTTTATCTTGCTTTACGTTGCCTTGCTTTACGTTGCTTTACGTTGCCTTGCTTTACGTTGCTTTACGTTGCTTTACGTTGCTTTACGTTGCCTTGCTTTACGTTGCCTTGCTTTACCTTGCTTTACGTTGCCTTGCTTTACCTTGCTTTACATTGCTTTACATTGCTTTACGTTGCCTTGCTGCACGTTGCTTTACGTTGCCTTGCTCTACGTTGCTTTACGTTGCTTTACGTTGCTTTACGTTGCTTTACGTTGCCTTGCTTTACGATACTTTACTTTGCCTTGCTTTACGTTGCCTTGCTTTACGTTTCCTTGCTTTACGTTGCTTTACGTTGCCTTACTTTACGTTGCCTTACGTTGCTTTACGTTGCCTTACTTTACGTTGCTTAGCTTTACGTTGCTTTACGTTGCCTTACTTAACTTTGCCTTGCTTTACGTTGCTTTACGTTGACTTGCTTTACGTTGCTTTACGTTTCCTTGCTTTACGTTGCCTTGCCTTGCTTTGCTTTACGTTGCCTTGCCTTGCCTTGCTTTATGTTGCCTTGCCTTGCTTTACGTTGCTTTACGTTGCCTTGCTTTACGTTTCCTTGCCTTGCCTTGCTTTACTTTGCCTTGCTTTACGTTGCTTTTCATTGCCTTGCTTTACGTTGCTTTACGTTGCCTTGCTTTACGTAGCCTTGCCTTGTCTTGCTTTACGGTGTCTTGCCTTGTCTTGCTTTTCTTGGTTTACGTTGCCTTGCTTTACGTTGCCTTGCCTTGCCTTGCTTTACGTTGCTTTACATTGCCTTGCTTTACGTTGCCTTGCCTTGCCTTGCTTTACGTTGCTTTACGTTGCTTTACGTTGCTTTACCTTGCTTTACGTTGGTTTGCCTTACGTTGCTTTACGTTGCCTTCCTTTACGTTGCTTTACATTGCTTTACGTTGCTTTACGTTGCGTTGCTTTACGTTGCCTTGCTTTACGTTGCATTGTCATGCTTTACGTTGCCTTGCTTTACGTTGCTTTACGTTGCCTTGCCTTATGTTGCTCTACGTTGCCTTGCTTTACGTTGACTTGCCTTGCTTTGCTTTACATTGCCTTGCCTTGCCTTGCTTTACGTTGCCTTGCTTTACGTTGCTTTACGTTGCCTTGCCTTATGTTGCTTTACGTTGCCTTGCTTTACGTTGCTTTACGTTGCCTTGCTATACGTTGCCTTGCCTTGCTTTAAGTTTCCTTGCCTTTTCTTGCATTATGTTTCTTTACGTTACCTTGCTTTACGTTGCTTTACGTTGCCTTGCTTTCCGTTGCTTTACGTTGCCTTGATTTACGTTGCCTTGCCTTGCCTTGCTTTACGTTGCTTTACGTTGCCTTGCTTTAAGTTGTTTTACGTTGCCTTGCTTTACGTTGCCTTGCCTTGCCTTGCTTTACGTTGCCTTGCTTTACGTTGCTTTACGTTGTCTTGCTTTACGTTGCTTTACGTTGCCTTGCTTTACGTTGATTTACGTTGCCTTGCTTTACGTTGCTTTACGTTGCCTTGTTTTACGTTGCTTTACGTTGCCTTGCTTTACGTTTCCTTGCCTTGCCTTTCTTTACGTTGCCTTGCTTTACGTTGCTTTACGTTGTCTTGCTTTACGTTGCTTTACGTTGCCTTGCTTTACGTTGATTTACGTTGCCTTGCTTTACGTTGCTTTACGTTGCCTTGTTTTACGTTGCTTTACGTTGCCTTGCTTTACGTTTCCTTGCCTTGACTTGCTTTAAGTTGCCTTGCCTTTACTTGCTTTACGTTGCCTTGCCTTGCCTTGCTTTACGTTGCTTTACGTTGCCTTGTTTATGTTGCCTTGCCTTGCCTTGCTTTACGTTGCCTTGCTTTATGTTGCTTTAAGTTGCCTTGCTTTACGTTGCCTTACCTTGCCTTGCTTTACGTTGCTTTACTTTGCCTTGCTTTACGTTGCTTTATGTTGCCTTACGTTACGTTGCCTTACTTTACGTTGCATTGCGTTACGTTGCTTTACGTTGCCTAGCTTTACGTTGCCTTGCTTTACGTTGCTTTACGTTGCCTTGCCTTGATTTACGTAGCTTTACGTTACCTTGCTTTACGTTGCCTTGCCTTGCATTGCTTTACGTTGAATTGCTTTAAGTTGCTTTCCGTTGCTTTACGTTGCCATGCTTTACGTTGCGTTGCTTTACGTTGCCTTGCTTTACGTTGCCTTACTTTACGTTGCTTTACGTTGCCTTCCTTTACGTTGCCTTGCTTTACGTTGCCTTGCTTTACGTTGCCTTTCTTTAAGTTGCTTTACGTTGCCTTGCTTTAGGTTGCCTTGCTTTACGTAGCTTTACGTCGCCTTGCTTTACGTTGCCTTCCTTTACGTTGATTTACTTTGCCTTGCTTTACGTTGCCTTGCTTTACGTTTCCTTACTTTACATTGCTTTACGTGGCCTTGCTTTACGTTCCCTTGGTTTACGTTGCTTTAAGTTGCCTTGGTTTACTTTGCCTTGCTTTACTTTGCTTTACGTTGCCTTGCTTTACTTTGCTTTACGTTGCCTGGCTTTACGTTGCTTTACGTTGCCTTGCTTTAGGTTGCATTACGTTGCCTTGCTTTACGTTGCCTTACTTTACGTTTCCTTGATTTACTTTCATTTACGTTGCCTTGCTTTACGTTCCTTTACGATGCCTTGCTTTACGTTGCCTTGATTTACGTTGCTTTACCTTGCTTTGCCTTGCCTTGCTTTACCTTGCTTTACGTTGCTTTACGTTGCCTTGCTTTACCTTGATTTACCTTGCTTTACCTTGAATTGCTTTACCTTGCTTTACGTTGCTTTACGTTGCCTTGCTTTACATTGCATTACCTTGCTTTACGTTGCTTTACGTTGCCTTGCTTTACCTTGTTTTACCTTGCTTTACGTTGCTTTGTCTTGCTTTACCTTGCCTTGCTTTAACTTGCTTTATGTTGCTTTGCCTTGCTTTACCTTACTTTACGTTGCCTTGCTTTACGTTGCTTTACGTTGCCTTGATTTGCCTTGCTTTACGTTGCTTTACGTTGCCTTGCTTTACGTTACTTTACGTTGCCATGCTTTACCTTTATTTACTTTGCCTTTCTTTACGTTGCTTTACGATGCTTTACGTTGCTTTACGTTGCCTTGCTTTACGTTGCCTTGCTTTACGTTGCCTTGCTTTACCTTGCTTTACGTTGCCTTGCTGTACGTTGCTTTACGTTGCCTTGCTCTACGTTGCTTTACGTTGCTTTACGTTGCCTTGCTTTACCTTGCTTTACGTTGCCTTGCTTTACCTTGCTTTACCTTGCTTTACCTTGCTTTACATTGCCTTGCCTTACCTTGCTTTACGTTGCTTTACCTTGCTTTACCTTGCTTTACGTTGCCTTGCTTTACGTTGTTTTACGTTGCCTTCCTTTACGTTGCTTTACGTTGCCTTGCTTTACGTTGCTTTACGTTGCTTTACATTGCTTTACCTTGCTTTATCTTGCTTTACATTGCCTTGCTTTACGTTGCCTTGCTTTACGTTACTTTATGTTGCTTTACCTTGCTTTACCTAGCTTTACCTTGCTTTACGTTGCTTTACGTTGCTTTACCTTGCTTTACATTTCTTTACTTTGCCTTGCTTTACGTTGCTTTACGTTGCCTTGCTTTATGTTGCTTTACGTTGCTTTAACTTGCTTTACCTTGCTTTACCTTGCTTTACGTTGCTTTACGTTGGTTTGCCTTACGTTGCTTTAGGTTGCCTTCATTTACGTTGCTTTACCTTGCTTTACGTTGCTTTACGTTGCTTTACGTTGCGTTGCTTTACGTTGCCTTGCTTTACGTTGCTTTACGTTGCCTTGCCTTATGTTGCTCTACGTTGCCTTGCTTTACGTTGCCTTGCCTTGCCTTGCTTTACGTTGCCTTGCTTTAGGTTGCTTTACGTTGCCTTGCTTTACGTTGCCTTGCCTTGCTTTACGTTTCCTTGCCTTTTCTTGCATTATGTTTCTTTACGTTACCTTGCTTTACGTTGCTTTACGTTGCCTTGCTTTCCGTTACTTTACGTTGCCTTGCTTTACGTTGCCTTGCCTTGCCTTGCTTTACGTTCCTTTACGTTGCCTTGCTTTACGTTGCCTTGCCTTGCCTTGCTTTACGTTGCCTTGCTTTACGTTGCTTTACGTTGTCTTTCTTTACGTTGCTTTACGTTGCCTTGCTTTACGTTGCTTTACGTTGCCTTGCTTTACGTTTCCTTGCCTTTACTTGCTTTACGTTGCCTTGCCTTGCCTTGCTTTACGTTACTTTACCTTGCCTTGTTTATGTTGCCTTGCCTTGCCTTGCTTTACGTTGCCTTGCTTTATGTTGTTTTAAGTTGCCTTGCTTTACGTTGCCTTACCTTGCCTTGCTTTACGTTGCTTTACGTTGCCTTGCTTTACGTTGCTTTACGTTGCCTTGCTTTACGTTGCCTTCCTTTACGTTGATTTACTTTGCCTTGCTTTACGTTGCCTTGCTTTACGTTTCCTTACTTTACATTGCTTTACGTGGCCTTGCTTTACGTTCCCTTGGTTTACGTTGCTTTAAGTTGCCTTGGTTTACGTTGCCTTGCTTTACTTTGCTTTACGTTGCCTGGCTTTACGTTGCTTTACGTTGCCTTGCTTTAGGTTGCATTACGTTGCCTTGCTTTACGTTGCCTTACTTTACGTTTCCTTGATTTACGTTCCTTTACGTTGCCTTGCTTTACGTTCCTTTACGATGCCTTGCTTTACGTTGCCTTGATTTACGTTGCTTTACCTTGCTTTGCCTTGCCTTGCTTTACCTTGCTTTACGTTGCTTTACGTTGCCTTGCTTTACCTTGATTTACCTTGCTTTACCTTGAATTGCTTTACCTTGCTTTACGTTGCTTTACGTTGCCTTGCTTTACATTGCATTACCTTGCTTTACGTTGCTTTACGTTGCCTTGCTTTACCTTGTTTTACCTTGCTTTACGTTGCTTTGTCTTGCTTTACCTTGCCTTGCTTTAACTTGCTTTATGTTGCTTTGCCTTGCTTTACCTTACTTAACGTCGCCTTGCTTTACGTTGCTTTACGTTGCCTTGATTTGCCTTGCTTTACGTTGCTTTACGTTGCCTTGCTTTACGTTACTTTACGTTGCCATGCTTTACCTTTATTTACGTTGCCTTTCTTTACGTTGCTTTACGATGCTTTACGTTGCTTTACGTTGCCTTGCTTTACGTTGCCTTGCTTTACGTTGCCTTGCTTTACCTTGCTTTACGTTGCCTTGCTGTACGTTGCTTTACGTTGCCTTGCTCTACGTTGCTTTACGTTGCTTTACGTTGCCTTGCTTTACCTTGCTTTACGTTGCCTTGCTTTACCTTGCTTTACCTTGCTTTACCTTGCTTTACATTGCCTTGCTTTACCTTGCTTTACGTTGCTTTACCTTGCTTTACCTTGCTTTACGTTGCCTTGCTTTACGTTGTTTTACGTTGCCTTCCTTTACGTTGCTTTACGTTGCCTTGCTTTACGTTGCTTTACGTTGCTTTACATTGCTTTACCTTGCTTTATCTTGCTTTACATTGCCTTGCTTTACGTTGCCTTGCTTTACGTTACTTTATGTTGCTTTACCTTGCTTTACCTAGCTTTACCTTGCTTTACGTTGCTTTACGTTGCTTTACCTTGCTTTACATTTCTTTACTTTGCCTTGCTTTACGTTGCTTTACGTTGCCTTGCTTTATGTTGCTTTACGTTGCTTTAACTTGCTTTACCTTGCTTTACCTTGCTTTACGTTGCTTTACGTTGGTTTGCCTTACGTTGCTTTACGTTGCCTTCCTTTACGTTGCTTTACCTTGCTTTACGTTGCTTTACGTTGCTTTACGTTGCGTTGCTTTACGTTGCCTTGCTTTACGTTGCTTTACGTTGCCTTGCCTTATGTTGCTCTACGTTGCCTTGCTTTACGTTGCCTTGCCTTGCCTTGCTTTACGTTGCCTTGCTTTAGGTTGCTTTACGTTGCCTTGCTTTACGTTGCCTTGCCTTGCTTTACGTTTCCTTGCCTTTTCTTGCATTATGTTTCTTTACGTTACCTTGCTTTACGTTGCTTTACGTTGCCTTGCTTTCCGTTACTTTACGTTGCCTTGCTTTACGTTGCCTTGCCTTGCCTTGCTTTACGTTCCTTTACGTTGCCTTGCTTTACGTTGCCTTGCCTTGCCTTGCTTTACGTTGCCTTGCTTTACGTTGCTTTACGTTGTCTTTCTTTACGTTGCTTTACGTTGCCTTGCTTTACGTTGCTTTACGTTGCCTTGCTTTACGTTGCTTTACGTTGCCTTGTTTTACGTTGCTTTACGTTGCCTTGCTTTACGTTTCCTTGCCTTTACTTGCTTTACGTTGCCTTGCCTTGCCTTGCTTTACGTTACTTTACCTTGACTTGTTTATGTTGCCTTGCCTTGCCTTGCTTTACGTTGCCTTGCTTTATGTTGTTTTAAGTTGCCTTGCTTTACGTTGCCTTACCTTGCCTTGCTTTACGTTGCCTTACCTTGCCTTGCTTTACGTTGCTTTACGTTGCCTTGCTTTACGTTGCTTTACGTTGCCTTACTTTACGTTGCCTTACTTTACGTTGCATTGCGTTACGTTGCTTTACGTTGCCTTGCTTTACGTTGCCTTGCTTTACGTTGCTTTACGTTGCCTTGCCTTGCTTTACGTAGCTTTACGTTGCCTTGCTTTACGTTGCCTTGCCTTGCATTGCTTTACGTTGAATTGCTTTAAGTTGCTTTACGTTGCCTTACGTTGCATTGCTTTACGTTGCCTTGCTTTACGTTGCTTTACGTTGCCTTGCTTTACGATGCTGTACATTTCCTTACGTTGCCTTCCTTTACGTTGCCTTTATTTACTTTGCTTTACTTTGCCTTGCTTTATGTTTCATTGCTTTACGTTCCCTTGATTTACGTTGCTTTACGATTCCTTGCTTTACGTTGCCTTGCTTTACGTTGCTTTACGTTGCCTTGCTTTACGTTGCCTTGCCTTGTCTTGTTTAACGGTGTCTTGCCTTGTCTTGCTTTTCTTGGTTTACGTTGCCTTGCTTTACGTTGCCTTGCCTTGCCTTGCTTTACGTTGCTTTACATTGCCTTGCTTTACGTTGCCTTGCCTTGCCTTGCTTTACGTTGCTTTACGTTGCTTTACCTTGCTTTACCTTGCTTTACGTGTGTTTGCCTTACGTTGCTTTACGTTGCCTTCCTTTACGTTGCTTTACCTTGCTTTACGTTGCTTTACGTTGCGTTGCTTTACGTTGCCTTGCTTTACGTTGCATTGTCTTGCTTTACGTTGCCTTGCTTTACGTTGCTTTACGTTGCCTTGCTTTCCGTTGCTTTCCGTTGCCTTGATTTACGTTGCCTTGCCTTGCCTTCCTTTACGTTGCCTTGCCTTGCCTTGCTTTACGTTGCTTTACGTTGCCTTGCTTTACGTTGCTTTACGTTGCCTTGCTTTACGTTGCCTTGCCTTGCCTTGCTTTACGTTGCCTTGCTTTACGTTACTTTACGTTGTCTTGCTTTACGTTGCTTTACGTTGCCTTGCTTTACGTTGCTTTACGTTGCCTTACTTTACGTTGCCTTACTTTACGTTGCATTGCGTTACGTTGCTTTACGTTGCCTTGCTTTACGTTGCCTTGCTTTACGTTGCTTTACGTTGCCTTGCCTTGCTTTACGTAGCTTTACGTTGCCTTGCTTTACGTTGCCTTGCCTTGCATTGCTTTACGTTGAATTGCTTTAAGTTGCTTTACGTTGCCTTACGTTGCATTGCTTTACGTTGCCTTGCTTTACGTTGCTTTACGTTGCCTTGCTTTACGATGCTGTACATTTCCTTACGTTGCCTTCCTTTACGTTGCCTTTATTTACTTTGCTTTACTTTGCCTTGCTTTACGTTTCATTGCTTTAGGTTCCCTTGATTTACGTTGCTTTACGATGCCTTGCTTTACGTTGCCTTGCTTTACGTTACCTTACGTTGCTTTAAGTTGCCTTGCTTTATGTTGCTTTACGTTGCCTTACGTTGCCTTGCTTTACGTTGCCTTGCTTTATGTTGCTTTAAGTTGCCTTGCTTTACGTTGCCTTTCTTTATGTTGCTTTACGTTTCCTTGCTTTATGTTGCCATGCTTTACGTTTCCTTACGTTGCCTTTCTTTACGTTGCCTTGCTTTAAGTTGCCTTGCTTTACGGTGCCTTGATTTACGTTGCCTTACGTTGCCTTGCTTTACGTTGCCTTGCTTTACGTTGCCTTTCTTTACGTTGCCTTACTTTACGTTGCCTTACGTTGGCTTGCTTTACGTTGCCTTGCTTTTTGTTGCCTTGTTTTACGTTGCCTTACATTGCCTTGCTTTACTTGCCTTGCTTTACGTTGCTTTACGTTGCCTTGCTTTACGTTGCCTTACGTTGTCTTACTTCACGTTGCCTTGCTTTACGTTGCTTTACGTTGACTTGCTTTACGTTGCCTTCCTTTACGTTGCTTTACTTTGCCTTACTTTATGTTGCCTTACGTTGCCTTACTTTATGTTACCTTGCTTTACTTTGCTGTACGTTGCCTTGCTTTACGTTGCCTTACGTTGCCTTATTTTACGTTGCCTTGCCTTATGTTGCCTTACGTTGCCTTACTTTACGTTGCTTTACGTTGCCTTGCTTTACGTTGCCTTTCTTTACGTTGCTTTACTTTGCCTTGATTTACGTTGCTTTACGTTGCTTTACTTTACGTTGCTTTAGGTTGCCTTGCTTTACGTTGCGTTGCTTTACGTTGCTTTACGTTGCCTTATTTTACGTTGTCTTGCTTTACGTTGCTTTACGTTGCCTTGCTTTACGTTGCCTTGCTTTATGTTGCTTTACGTTGCCTTGCTTTAAGTTGCCTTGCTTTACGTTGCTTTACGTTGCCTTGCTTTACGTTTCCTTGCCTTGAATTGCTTTACGTTGAATTGCTTTAAGTTGCTTTACGTTGCCTTACGTAGCCTTGCTTTACTTTGCCTTGCTTTACGATGCTGTAAGTTTCCTTACGTTGCCTTCCTTTACGTTGCCTTGATTTACTTTGCTTTACTTTGCCTTGCTTTAAGTTTCCTTGCTTTACGTTCCCTTGATTTACGTTGCTTTACGATGCCTTGCTTTACGTTGCCTTGCTTTACGTTACCTTACGTTGCTTTAAGTTGCCTTGCTTTATGTTGCTTTACGTTGCCTTACTATGCCTTAAGTTGCCTTGCTTTACGTTGCCTTGCTTTATGTTGCCTTTGTTTATGTTGCTTTACGTTTCCTTGCTTTATGTTGCCATGCTTTACGTTTCCTTACGTTGCCTTGCTTTACGTTGCCGTGCTTTAAGTTGCCTTGCTTTACGTTGCCTTGCTTTACGTTGCCTTACGTTGCCTTGCTTTAAGTTGCCTTGCTTTACGTTGCCTTACTCTACGTTGCCTTAGGTTGCCTTGCTTTACGTTGCCTTACGTTGTCGTACTTCACGTTGCCTTGCTTTACGTTTCTTTACGTTGACTTGCTTTACGTTGCCTTCCTTTACGTTGCTTTACTTTGCCTTACTTTACGTTGCCTTACGTTGCCTTACTATACGTTGCCTTGCTTTACTTAGCTATACGTTGCCTTGCTTTACGTTGCCTTACGTTGCCTTATTTTACGTTGCCTTGCCTTATGTTGCCTTACGTTGCCTTGCTTTACGTTGCCTTGCTTTACGTTGCTTTACGTTGCCTTGCTTTACGTTGCCTTGCTTTACATTGCATTATGTTGCCTTGCTTTACGTTGCCTTGCTTACGTTGCTTACGTTGCCTTACTTTACGTTGCCTTACGTTGCCTAACCTTACGTTGCCTTGCTTTACTTTGCTATATGTTGCCTTGCTTTACGTTGCCTTGCTTTAAATTACCTTACGTTGCCTTACTTTACGTTGCTTTACTTTACGTTGCTTTACGTTGCCTTGCTTTACGTTGCCTTGCTTTACGTTGCTTTACGTTGCTTTACTTTACGTTGCGTTACATTGCTTTCTTTACGTTGCCTTGCTTTACGTTGCCTGCTTTACGTTGCATTACTTTGCCTTACTTTACCTTGTCTTGCTTTACGTTGCTTTACATTGCATTGCTTTACGTTGCTTTACGTTGCCTTGCTTTACGTTTCCTTGCTTTACGTTGCTTTACGTTGCCTTACTTTACGTTGCCTTACTTTGCTTTACGTTGCCTTACATTACGTTGCCTTGCTTTACGTTGCTTTACGTTGCCTTACTTAACTTTGCCTTGCTTTACATTGCTTTACGTTGCCTTGCTTTACGTTGCTTTACGTTGCCTTGCCTTGCTTTGCTTTACGTTGCCTTCCCTTGCCTTGCTTTACGTTGCCTTGCCTTGCCTTGCTTTACTTTGCTTTACGTTGCCTTGCTTTATGTTGCTTTGCCTTGCCATGCTTTACTTTGCCTTGCTTTACGTTGCTTTACATTGCCTTGATTTACGTTGCCTTGCTTTACGTTGCCTTGCTTTACGTTGCCTTGCTTTGCCTTACTTTACGTTGCCTTGCTTTACGTTGCTTTACGTTGCCTTGTTTTAAGTTGCTTTACGTTGCCTTGCTTTATGTTTCCTTGCCTTGACTTCCTTTACCTTGCTTTGCTTGCCTTGCTTTACCTTGCCTTGCTTTACGTTGCCTTGCTTTACGTTGCTTTACGTTTCCTTGCTTTACGTTGCCTTACCTTGCCTTGCTTTACGTTGCCTTACCTTGCCTTGCTTTACGTTGCTTTACGTTGCCTTGCTTTACGTTGCCTTACTTTACATTGCTTTGCGTTACGTTGCTTTACGTAGCCTTGCTTTACGTTGCCTTGCTTTACGTTGCTTTACGTTGCCTTGCCTTGCTTTACTTTGCTTTACGTTGCCTTGCTTTACGTTACCTTGCCTTACGTTACCTTGCCTTGCATTGCTTTACGTTGACTTGCTTTACGTTGCTTTACGTTGCCTTGCTTTACATTGCTTTACGTTGCCTGGATTTACTTTGCTTTACGTTGCCTTGCTTTACGTTTCCTTGCTTTACGTTCCCTTGCTTTACTTTTCCTTACGTTGCTTTGCTTTACGTTGCCTTGCTTTATGTTGCTTTACGTTGCCTTGCTTTACTTTACGTTGCCTTACGTTGCCTTGCTTTACGTTGCTTTACGTTGCCTTGCTTGACGTTTCCTTACGTTGCCTTGCTTTACGTTGCCTTGCTTTACGTTAACTTACTTTACGTTGCCTTACGTTGCCTTGCTATACGTTCCCTTTCTTTACGTTGCTTTACGTTGCCTTGCTTTACGTTGCCTTGCTTTACGATACTTTACGTTGCCTTGCTTTATGTTGCCTTGCTTTAAGTTTCCTTGCTTTACGTTGCTTTACGTTTCCTTACTTTACGTTGCCTTACGTTGCTTTACGTTGCCTTGCTTTACGTTGCCTTGCTTTACGTTGCTTTGCTTTACGTTGCTTTACGTTGCTTTACGTTGCCTTAATTTACGTTGCCTTGCTTTACGTTGCTTTACGTTGCCTTACTTAACTTTGCCTTACTTTACGTTGCTTTACGTTGCCTTGCTTTACGTTGCTTTAAGTTTCCTTGCTTTATGTTGCCTTGCCTTGCTTTACGTTGGTTTACTTTGCCTT